>NC_137082.1:78055349-78361278 GCF_951640355.1 Cnephaeus nilssonii
ATTTCAGATTTAATATAAGTTCAAAGAGGAAACAAATAATGTTATTGATGGAAGCATTCTAAATAAATGGTGGTTTGGGAAATGTGACTTTAGATAGTAGGATCAGGGAGATGACATTCAAGGCTCTTAAAGATGAAGAGTCAGCTATAACAAAAGGCAGAAGAGAAGGTTCAGCAGAGGAAATAGCTAGCACAGTGCCTGGAAGCCTGGGAAGACTATGGAATACATAAAGAGAAAAAGGGAATGGTATCAGATACATTTGAAAAAATTGTATCTTATTTGCATGCTACGTGCTGTTCAGTTGGCTTGACTCCTGGTGACCCTGTGAATGAGTGATGTCCTCAATGTCCTGTCCTCATCAGCCCTGATAAGCTCCTGTGGACTCATACCTGTGGCTTCTTTCCTGGAGTCCATCCATCTCATATTTGATCTCTTTTCCCTGCTGCCTTCAATCTTCCCTAGCATTATTGTCCTTTCTAGTGAACCCTGACTTCTCATGATGTGCCCGAAATAGCAAAGCTTCAGTTTTGTCATTTTTGCCTCCAACACTATTTCAGGTTTCATTTGCTCTGGGACTCACTTGGTCATCCAGATGGAGGTCCAGAGTCTCTAATGTTTTCCTCCAACACTATATTTCAAATGAATCAAGAGTCTCACTTACTTAATGAAATAAAAGTTACAAAGTAAGCATCAGAGGGCAAAAATTCCTTTTGATTATTATTTGTATTCTTGCACTGATTTCTGTTAGAGGGCATATACTGTTTGCCTTTCTATGTATGTATACATTTTTTGGGGGGACACCCTGTTATGGGGTCTTCAAAATTCTTGATCTACAGCAAACTGAGTTAACTATGTATCCTAGTGGAGCTGTGAAATTAAATTTAAGGGTTTTATTTTGTTTTGTCTTTGTTTTCTCTTCTTGAATGAGAGGTGACAGTAAATCTTGTGGAGATAGCCAAAGGTAGCTCTCCCTGAAAAGTAGGCTTGGTGCTTATTGAAATGATTTTAGAATACTTTCTTAGGAAAGTAAATTACCCCCAATTCAGATTTATTTAGATTTGCCTCCAAGAGAAGGCCAAGAGAATATATACAAATAGTATAAGGATTTTAGGTGAAAATCTTGCTTTTCTTGAGAACATGAATTGAGAGGCAGAGAGAAAAGGGTGACCCTCTGGGCGGTCTGTCTGTGGTGTGGTTGAAAGTGACCTAATGTGAATGGAATCCCTAGGGGTAGAGAAACTTTTTTCCACCAAGGGCCATTGGAATATTCGTAATATCATTCTTGGGCCATACAAAATTATGAACTTAAAAATTAACCTGCTTTATTTGGTCAAACATTTAATTAACTCAACCCTAAAGCCTCAGTAAGGACAGGCCCAATGATTTCTCAGGCCTTTTAAGGCCTGAGGGCGGGACATCCCTACCTAGCCCTGCCCTAGGGCCTGTGTGTGTCCTGGAATGTATGGATATGGAAATGAAAACTACTTAAAGGGAAGAGTAGAACTCTCAGAGTTGCAGTGAATTCAGAGCACTTGATTGCCTTTAGCATGAGAAAGACTGTCCTCCCTACAAAGCCATGGCAACCTGAAGGGCCTATCAGCAGACTGTGTAAGGTCAATTTTTAACAGCAATACCTTGTCACAGCAAGACATTCTGGCAGTAGTGAACTGACCAGACTTCATCTCCTTCGCAATTATAAAGTGAAAACCAAACACAGCCCCCATTATTTGTGTTCCTCTGGGTGTTGTGGTTCAATGGCCAAAAGGAAAACTCTGGACTTCCCCCCAGTAAGGTAGTTGGGGAATTAAGCTATCCATACATTTTTTATAAATAAAATGTGGGAAGAATCTTTAAGGTTATATATCTATTTGGGTATTTTTAAACATGTACTATTCCTAATATTTTCATGGCTTCTTATAATTTATTAAACATTTTATAAGCTTTATTTTATTTTACCTTGGTAATGCAATATAAATATTATCATCTCAATTTTATTGAGAAGGAAACTATGGTTAATTGAGATAAAGTAAATTGCTCAGGATTATACTAATATTAAGTGGTGAAGTCACAATTCAAATTCTAGATTATATTTCACCTATAATCTTAAACCTTTAGCTGAAAACCATGATGTAACCAGCTGTAATATAATCCAGATAAATAATTTATCAAAAATCACTAAAGTCTTTAAGCTACTGCCGTATAGCTGTCTCTGAGGATTCTTTTCTCCATAATCTCCTCTGATTCCTAGCAAAGAAAAGGCTATAGCTAACTTCACTCCTCATTCCTGCTCCAGTTGTTCCTTTTCAAAATACTGGCATGGCCAACATCAAATACCAATTTAAAAATTTTAAGAAAGGTGAAAAGTAGATTCTATATATACTCACACACATCAATACACATATTCCAGAGATGGTTGATTTAATATAAAATAAGCTCATTGTTTGAATTCTAGATTGATAATTGATTGACAGTTTTGTACACTTGAATAAATTCAAAATAAGCAACACCTAAATACCTGTGTACAGTTTATATTATAACTGACTCAGATAAAGTTCATGAGGTTGAGTATAATGACAGAGGTGATAGAAAGCAAAAACATTTTTTTTTCTAAAGTCATATAGCCCTTTATACACCTTTCTGAAAAAGAAATTGGATGCTCACAGCAGTTTTGTGCCACTGGGTCTTGAAAAATAACAATATTTTGCAATATTCAAGTTTACTTTTTCAGTGGTTTAGCCACTGCCCTTCTTTCTGAAATTTGCCTCAGAGGAATTACCTACTATTTCCTTCCCAAACCAAATAGCTAAATAGTGTGTATTTACCTATGTGATGTGGGTAGCCCAACCTCTGGATGAAAGAACCACAGTATATACAGAAAAACAGTTTCTTCTATGCCAAAAGGCTGATGGGACTATTTTTCTTCTTATTGAAAAGAAAAAAAAATTCCATATCATCATCAGAGTATAGTCCCCATGAAGCAATTTCCTCAAATAGTGACCCTTTCAGAAATGATGGTCATGAAACTAATTTACAAAAGCATGAGCTAAATATTAAAATAGAAATACTGGAGATTTTAGCCTCCTGCAGGTTCTAAGAAACTTGGAGAAAATATTTACCTTGACTTTTCTGCCATGGAATTACTTTGTGAATCTTACCATGAAGAAGATGACTTTTTTCCAGTTATTCTCAATAGCATTTCTCTCAGGTGATTGCTGCCTTTTCTCTTTCACACTCTAATGTTATATTGAAAAGGCTGTAAGCCTGCTCACATACTGTTGTGAATTCAAAAGGGTACTTAAACAAAGGACATTCTCTTTCCCTATGGCTTCCACCCTCACTTGAGAAACTGATAAATTGTTTGTTTATGAAAGTTTTAACATGAGAAAAATAAAAATGTGGAGATTTGTATGATGAGGATTGGGAAAATGTCTTGGTTAAATAAAACAAATCTTTTCATTTGAGTCTACAGGACAACAACCCCATCAACTGTAAAGAAAAGAGTCTAAGTTTGTCAGAGAGATTTGTCTATGTCTATAAGTTTCCAGACACCCAGGTTAATGGATGTTTTTACACTGAATAAATTAGCTGTATTGAAGTTAGGACAGCAGTGTTCTGTCTTTGGATATTTGGTCATCTTGTTTATACTATATTCATCATTGCTTATACTCTGCTCAGAAAAATATAGGATTATGGCTCTACTGTGTATTTGTTTTTGCAAATATTGTGTGTGTGTGTGTGTGTGTGTGTGTGTGTGTGTGCATGCCTTTACCTTCTGCTCAGCCTTTGTACCTTTCTTTGTGATGCCCTATGGTTCCTCAAGCTGCAAATCCTATAGAACTGAATTATTGAGGCAGTTCAAAGAAACGATCACTTTCTAACCAACCAAAAGTGCAATAATACTGCTTTAATATGTAAGCTAATCAATTAATAGGATTAAATTGATCCCAACATGTATATTTTTATTTTTTGCAGAAAAAGGAGAAACTGCCTCCTGAAGAAGTTAACTTTTCTTCAGATAACCCTTTTGCAGTCATTCACACTCTTTAGTTTCTTATCTGTGGGCACCTGCTGTCCCCATTGAAATGACTCCAGTGACCTAACACAGGCAAGTGTCTTGAAATAGCTTCCCTTACTCTTTGCCTGGTATCCCACTCATGTGCTCAAAGCAAAATAATATGGCATTTAACTCCACAACTCCACAAAAATGCTTTCACAGAATTTTTCAATGGCTTCATATTTAGTAAGTCCAGTAGATTTATCTTCATTGTTTTCTTTACAGTGTTCGACACTGTCCACAACTCCCTTTTTCTTGAAAGATTTTTCTCCCTTTGGCACCTGTGCCTCCAAAATGTTCTTATTTTCCATGCTTTCTCTCTCTGGTTTCTGCTTCTGTTTCCTTAATTTTCTTTATTCATCTGTTCATTGTTTGATGGTATATTCTTCAGAGAATTTTCTTCTCCTCCTCTCACTCTAAAGCCTTTCCCTGGACAACCTCAACTTTTTTCCCTTTGAGTCAATTTTTATCTCTATCAGTCCAATCACATATATATCCAACTTCCAAATGAATTTATCTATGTGAATATTCCATGACACTTCAAACTCTACATAGTCTTTATGTTAAGCACTCTCCTGTTTTCTTTATTTTCCTCATCTGTTATGGACTGAATGTTTTCATCTCTCACAAATTCAGAAGTTGAAACCCTTTCCCACCACACACATACTTCTTAATGTGATGGTATTAGGAGGTGGGACCTTTGGGAGGTAATTATAATTAAACTAGGGACCCAGTGCACGAATTTGTGCACCTTAAAAGGAACTGTGGGCTATGAGGCTGTGGTGGGCACAGGGGCAGGACTTGGCCCATCCTCCACGCCCTCACCTGTCCCCTTCCACCACGGCCCCTAGTCCCCTGTCTGCCAGCAGCCCTGCTCCTGCAGTCACCACTCCCCCACTCTGACGGCACTGGCCCCACTCGAACCTGCTGACGGGGTGGAGCTATTGGGGCCGGCACCAGCAGCAGGTGCGAGTGGTGTCTGCTGCCCCAATCACCCCTCAGGAGCAGGGGGAGGTGGAGAAGGGGTGATCGGGGCAGGCAGCTGCTGCTTGCACCTGCTAATGGTGCAGAGCAATTGGGACCAGCACCAGGGGCCGGCAGCGGGTGTGAGCAGCAGCTCTGGTGCCGGCAGCTGGTACAAGCGGGGCCATCACCAGCACCAGATCTGAGAGGTAGCTGCCAGCCCCGACCGTCCTTTAGGGGCAGGGGAAGGTGGAGAAACCCTGAGGGACGATCGGGGCCAGCAGCCACTGCTCGCATCCACTGATGACTCTGAGGGATTGGGGTGGCACCGGGTGCCAGCAGCGGGTGCGAGCAGGGTCAGCACTGGCAGCAGTTGCGTACGCCTGGCAGGACCTCAGTGCGCAGTAGCAAAGAATTTTCAGTAATCTCCAGAGGCTCACCCCGATGACAGCAACCAGCGCCCCACCTTGGTCTGGCGCCTTTGTTCATCTGCTCCACCTTCCCACTGTGGCCAATGCCCTCCATGTTCCATGCTCTGCCTCCTGCTGCAGATGCCCATCATGTTCTGCACACACCCCCTGGTGGTCAGCACATGACATAGTGACCAGTTGTTTGGTTGTTATGCTGTTCGGTCTATTTGCAGTTTAGCCTTTTATTATATAGGATGAGGGTGGAGCCCTCATGAATGGGATTGGTACCCTTATAAGAGGCATGAGAGAGATAAGTTCCCCAGGCTCTGCTCTCTACTGTGTGAAAATATAAGAAGTTGGCAGTCGACAATCTGGAAAAGGTCTCGCACAGAACCCGACCATGCTAGCACTTGATCTCAGACATCCAGCACCAGAACTGTCAAAAATAAACTTCTGTTATTTATAAGCTACCCAGTCTATGGTGCTATGCTATAGCAGCCCAAGCAGACCAAGACACTTTCCAATGAATGGCCCTTTTACCCATCCAGATGTCCCAGGTGAAACTCTGATGACTTCCTTAATCCCAGCACCTATCTATCAGTCATGTTTCTCACACCTCTTTAGAGCTCTACAATGTATTTAACTCTCTCCATCTCTATTATCAAACCTTTAATTCAGATATCCATCATCATCCACCTGGACTGCCATCTGATTTCTTTTATTTTATGTTGCATTAAATGATTTCAGGGCAGATGCATAAAGTGAAAACTCAAATTTGATTAAGACAATCCTCTGGCAAAACCTACTATCAGATGGCAAACTAGTGCTATGAGAATGGATCCCCAATTTTCTCTTTTATTTTAGACCCACCACTTCACTGAACTGTTCTTGCAAACTAACTTGGATCATTGTTCTATCCCCCGCCCAACACACACTCATATTGACTATTTATCTGAAAACCCAGTTTACATATCACTTCCTCTGGGAAGATTCCCCTGATTTCTCTAGGTAAATGTTCCTGTGTAGGGCTCCCTAACTCTATGTTAACAAAGCATATTTACTTAAAACTTCTCAACTGAAAAGCAAGTTCTAGAAAGAAGGTTCTAGTACTCTGCAGAAAACTTTACACAAAGCAAGCATGAAAATTTTTTGTGTAAATGTATATATCCTCAAAAATATTGTTATGATTCTATTACATATTGACCAAGTCAGGAAAGTGAAGTCTACAGGAGTCTAAATATGGCTTAAAATGGTATCTTATGTGAGTCTCATTATTATTCTTTATCTCCTAATTCAGTGTGCCTTATAAACAAAATTAATGTATCTCATTTCAAATGATAGACCACTTTGAAGTTGCCAATTAAGTCAATCCTCACAGTAGACTAAGGAAAAATGTTTAAGTTTCCTATTATTTTGGTAACAAACTGATATTTATCATAATTTATAATACCATTCTTATACTCATTTCCACCGCCACAATTGTTGTTTCCACAAAACTCCCAAAAAAGTTGTGTTACTACTAGGGAGCCCAACTGTAGGTGAAGTTATTCAAGGTTTTTCCAGGAGTGTTTTCTTTTAAATAATTGAAAGGAAAGCTGTCTCTGCAAGTATCTTCAGTGTGTTCATTTCATAATTTTCCAGTTGGGACACTCAGACACTTTTATCTTCTTTTTTAAATATTTTTTATTGATTTTTTTTTTTACAGAGAAGAAGGGAGAGGGACAGAGAGTTAGAAACATCTACAAGAGAGAAACATCGATCAGCTGCCTCCTGCACACCCCCAACTGGGGATGTGCTCACAACCAAGATACATGCCCCTGACCAGAATCAAACCTGGGACCCTTCAGTCTGCAGGCCAATGCTCCATCCACTGAGCCAAACTGGCCAGGGCCAGACACTTTTATCTTCTATACTTAGATGTAATCAGGGTTATTATTAAAGAACTAGAGGCCTGATGCATGAAATTCATGCAAGGGGCTCTGAGGGCTGAGGCGGCAGCCCCAGCTGGCTGCTGTCCAGGCCCTCGCAGCAGCAGCCCCAGAAGAATGTCCAGTCTAATTAGCATATTATGCTTTTATTACTATAGATGGTTACTCAGAGTAGGCTCTATTTCAAAGGGACCATTCAGTGAGAAGCAATCTCCTCTTGATAACTGCACTTTCTTTTTTCTGTATATTCATCAGTTTAACAGTGATCATATAATTTTTAAACTGGGAAGAACTTCAGAGATGATGTATTCTAATTTTCTTTCCTCTTACTTTTTGCTCATTTACAAGTAAATAAACTAAAAGCTTCAGAATATAATGTACACACATCTTAGAGCTTGAATGGAAGTTGAGAAATTTCAACACATTAGTAAGGCAAGAAGTTTCATGAGGACATCTATGACAGTAACTCCAGGTCTATTCACCATCTTTCTTAACTTCTGAGCAGCACTCAATGAATTGACCATTATTATTTCCTTCATCTGAAAATTGACTTTTCCCACAACTTCCATTGATTACACTTTCTGATTTTCTCACAATCTTCTGTCTATTTCATCCTAAGCTTTTTTTATGTGGTTTTCTCCATCTCTCAACCAGAAAGTTGGCATTCTTCAAGGCTCAGATTACTGCCCTTTCTTTTGTCACTCATGATTGCCCTTGCCTTATTGTTCTTTCTGTGGTTTTGGAACTTGCCAATGGAAACTTGGTCCATCCAATTCTACATAGCAGAAGCTATAAGGTTTCCTTCTACAGCTCCATTTTCCTCTTTTGTTACCCTATCTAATACATCACTGAATCAGTTGATTTTATGTCCTAAAAAATATATCTAAACAGATTCTCTTCTCTTTATCTCCTTTATCACTACTCTATTCCAAGTTGCCAAAGTGCATTCTTAGGACTACTGTAATCTCCTGGTTGATATTGGTCTAACAACATTTTAGGCCCCTGACCATCCATTCCCATGATAGAAGTCAGAATAATCTTTTGAACACCAGCACCCTCAACATGGATAAACAAGGTGCACCCACTCAGATACTCGAACATCACAAAACCCTTAAATGTGTTCCCATCATTTTCATAATATAAATCATAATCTTTCACATACAAGTCAATTCACAACTTACTCCTCATATCCCTCTCACATTTTCCATATTTCAGTTCCTGTATTCTTCCTTTGTAACTTAAGCATACATGCTACTTTCTTCATTATTCAATTCTTTTTACATGTTTTTCACAGTGCTTGCAATGCCTGTCCTTATTCATAAGCATCATCTTTTAGTTTTATTTGTCAATACAGTGTCATAGTAGTTCAAAATTTTGTCTGGAATTAGGTTGACAGTATACAAATTTCAGGTTCACTACTTGATAGCTGTACAACTATGGACAAATTATTACCTTTTTCCCCCCCTTAATCTCCTTACATGAAATATGAGGATAATAATACTAACCAGTTCTTAGGGCTATTATAAGAATTAAATAGATTATCTCACAGAAAGTGCTCATAAGTGCTCAATAAAAATATGCATTAGTATCATCATATTCATCATCCTCATATATCATCTTTTTGAGCATGTCATCTTCATCATCTTAGTTTAAGACTTTCCATTAGAAACCTTTCTTGACCTCTAAACTAAATCAGGCTTTCCTTTCATCTCTAAGCTTCACAGCTCTTATCACAGTTGATGAGAAGAAAGACATATTTCTTCTGTATTAGCTTATAAACTGTATTAAGTCAATAATCATGTCTTAGCACATTTAAGGACTCTATGGAATACTCAATATATATGTGTATAATGAATAAGTAAATAAATGTCATACTATCTATACACAAATAATGGTATACATTGTTAAACCAATATTTCATTTATATCTATATCTATAATGCTGCAACACACACCATATAGTTCAAGAATGTTCAAGCAGGAAAAGAGTCAAAAATCAAATGGAGAAATCATTGATTATATGAGAACTAATTATATTGAGAAGTGTTTATGCTCATTGTTCATAAAATTAGAAAATTATTAAATTAAAAAAGTCTGGAACTTTATCTCAAACCAGAGCACTAGAAGAGAAACCAATCTTATGTGCTAAATCTGGAAATAAAAGTATAACAAATAATGGGAATACAACTTTTCAGTGTTTAGTAAACATATGTAACTCAGTCCAAGAAGTAACACGGGCTAAATACACAGACTTAAAAAATGTTCAGTGATATATAGAGTTGGTAAATCAACAGGTAAATTAAAGAAAATGTGAATATTTAGAAAGATATTCCCATTATAAAGAACAGTCTTATACTACAAATCATGCTAGGATGATTTGACAGCATTAACCAAAATTTTCTCATTGCACATCTATATCAAATTTTAAAATATTGCAATATGAACTCCTAACATTTGTATATTTATTTATATATTTACCATTGTATAAGCCCTACTATAAAATATTATATTCACTATAAAATATATCCCCCAAAATAGTTTATTTTTATTAAAAAATAAACTAACACATTTTAATAATTAATTTTCATTCCCTAATGGATCATGTACAAATGCCCTGGGCTGCTGTACTCTAGTTTGGAAACTCTTGACCTAGTACATGGAACACTGGACTGGAATGCTTCCCTGATATGATATAGAATTTTATTACTTTTTTACCATTATCATTGTCACTTCTTGGCAGAATCTTTCCCAAAGATGTTAAGTCCCTCATTTCTTTCTTAGCCCTTTTCCCACATTCTACTTGTCTCTGATGAAAAAAAGCATTTAAACTTGAGAGCTGTGGTATGTTTTATTCAATGTCAGGAATTTATTAAAAAAGTATCGAGCCCGTACTTTCTTCAAATTAAGATACTCCTTGTGGTTCATTTCCAGTGATAGGTAATCCCCAACTCAAATCACTTTGCTGGGAACATTGGTATTTGATAAATATACTTTCAGGGAGCAGTTATCTTCAAACTCCACTCTCATCAAGCATTGTCCCACCACAAAATATGATCAAAGATTAAGGACTCTGGGGACTCATGGGCTCTGAACTCATCAGCCTCAAATCTTACTATAAATTATCCAAATGAGGCAGTTGGAAAGACTCTTAACTGATTGTGCTATTCGGTACACCTCCATTTCAATTAGAGGTAACCATGATCCACGACAGCGGAGAACAAAACTAATAATTTTCACTGATGTCAGGGAAGGTTATGAGACTTCAGGGAATTACAGCAAGTGTTTCAAGAAATGCATTCCTTGTCCATGTGTCTGCTTCTTGAATGAGAAGCTTTTATTTGACTGTCCTGATTCATATCAGATGGGTTCAGAGAATATCTGTATATAAAATCTGATTGGCAGGAAGAATTGATATGCTAAGTACTAAAGAAGTCAATGCTGAACCCCTAAAATTCTGAGTTCCACAGGAAAGAAGATGTGTCTTCAATTTTAACCCTGAGTCTGGGCAAACAAGATGTTGGCAGATAAAGCAGCTAACTATAATGTACAATTCAGAAGTCAAAAGCCTAGGGGGTCACAAATATTTACTTCTGGACCAGCAGAAATCTTGAAATCTGCACTTAATGTTATATCATAAATTTAATTTTAACTGGTGCTATATGAGCAGTGGAGCACATCAGCTAACATACCCATTTTCTTAGTTCTTACAATTGACCTGAGGATGGATTAGCTCCCCTGAATCTTTTAGATGTACCTGAACAGAAAACTGATCAATTCCTTACTAAAAACAAACTCTGGTATTTGAGGAATGAGGCATCAATAGAAAGCACTTCAATTTGATAACTTTATCATAAATATGAAAATCACAAAAACCTGTTTTCTTGTCCTAACTGGACTAATTACCAACTTTATGACTTGAGCCTCACTTTTCTTGACAGTAATTGAAAATATTACACTCCCTATTCTTCCATCCAAATAAGAAATACTATAAGGGTTTTTAAAATTAATTTGGTAAACATGTTTGAATACCCATTACCCAGAAAACATTTTATTAACTAGAATGGAAGGATACACAAATGAAAAAGACATTCTTCATCACCTTAAAGAGCTTTTGTATAGACTAACAGAGGTAATATTAAAATAAAACCAACCAACCAAACAAACAAATGAAAAACTAGTATCCTCAATAAAAAGGCATTTTACTTCTGTTGTATTCCTACCAACCCTGAGTGCAGATCTATGAACTCTTGAAACATCAAGTGTCCATAGATCCCTCAGGCATTTTGTGTTCTTAGAGGGGGTTGCGTAGGATTGGGGTAAGCTTCTGCAATAGATGTTGCAGACTCCTACAAAGGCATGCATTCCCCATGGATGCAGAGGTGGTATCCCTCCATTCCAAAGACTGACAGAACTTTGTCTTATCTTGTGGTTACATAGAAACTTTCTCTGTTATTTTGGAAACTCTTTTGAAATGTAAAATTATCCCCAAATAAAAAGTTTATAGAAAAATTATAAGCACAAGAATAACTATAATCCAATGCAAGGTGTGACAACTGCCACAAGATAAGAACAAAGTTCTGTCAGTCTTTGGAAGGGAGGGATACCACCTCTGCGTCCATGGGGAATGCATGCCTTTGTAGGAGTCTGCAACGTCTATTGCAGAAGCTTACCCCAATCCTACACAACCCCCTCTAAGAACCCAAACCGCCTCAGGGATCTATACTGGGTGTCCACATAAAGATAAATGTTTTTGTGGAATGAAGGACACAAAATCTGTGTTCCTGTAACTACACATGGTGGTGGGGAGAGGCTGCTGGGGGAGCTGGCACTGTGGGCACAAATAATTAAAGGGTACTCTTTAGATATTAAAAAAAATAAAAGCCTGATTAACATCGATATGTTTTTATTATCATCATGCACCAGCAAACTAAGATAATATCAGTGACAAAATGCTTCTCCCGTTGAGATGGACCACTTTCACCACCACCTCCTGCCTTTGATATTCCACTAGTAGGCAGTTAAGTCTCAGTAATAAAGAGTCTGGCTCCATTCTTTGATGCTTATCTGCTAATAACTATTAAGACTCATTATTTTCTTTCCCTTTATGCCCCACATTTTGGCAAACTTATATGAAAACCTAGATACACCCTTCTTTGGAGCAGCAGGGGAGTAAATCATACAGCCCTTTTATACATGCCAACTCTCATCCCAGCTACATCCCTAAGAAACATAAAAACCACAAACCAATCTCTTTTTTAAATCTCTCAATCAATTTTCTTATTTGTTTAAGAGTGACTACATTCTCCCCAGAAAGCCTCACTCTATTAGAAGTAAACATTTTCATGCGCTTGTTGTGCATGTGTGTGTAAATGTGTAGGTTGTCATCAGCCTCGATTGCTGAGGCAATTTTTGTGAGGGGGTTCATCCTGTTTATTTAAAGTGGTCACAACAGGCCCACTGAGTTAAGAGCTGGAAACCCCATTTAAGGCATAATTGACAGAGAACTCAAAGTAGAGATTATGTTGCAAAAAAAAAAATAAATTAAAAATCTATTACTATCGCTATCCCCATCAGCCTCTTCTTATTTCATTTAGAGTTTGCTCCCAGCATGCCCAGGGCCTTCATCCCTCCTGTGGTGGGCTTCCCTCTCTTCTTTTCTATTTAGCCTTCACAGTTCCCCTTTTTCATTATGACAGGTGCCTGTAGTTGGACCAGTCAGTCCCATTCACCCTAAAATCTCACATTCTTCAAGGCAAACAAAACAATTTTCTTTTTAGTGAGCAGTGATCATTTTTCATAATAAAAATCTCTTGGTTTATTGTGCAAAAATCGTCTCTTCTCCTTGTGAAGAATTGAAGGTAAAAAGCCCAAAGGTGGCACAGTGTCACTCTGAGTCACAGGATACCTGTCATTGAAGCTGATTATATTTCCCTTAGCTACATCTGGCTTACAATATCAACCAACGTTACAAGATCAGCAGCCAATTCAAGACACTGCCCCCTCCTGACCTTGCCTTACTTACTAGGAATTGGGGGAATGATTCATGGACATGTTTAGACTACCCAATGTCAGGTGGAGGAAGAGGCCATGTTTCGTGGCAGCCACTATGCCTTCAGGAGCTATAAAAAAGCCCCACAGTATAGGTGTTGCAGGAAGAGAGAAAAGAGAAAGGGAGAGAAAAAAAGAGTATATCCATCTTAAAAGTTAGTTTCAACCCTGAATCATATGGTACAGAGAGAGAATGATGAAAGGTTAATTCCCGAGTTTGACTCCATCTACTTTGAGTGATTGACTAGTTATCTTTATTTTGCAGACAGTGAGGATTTATTGTTTTTGAGTAGAAAAATATCTCTGCTTCATGTAAGTTCTGTCCTCTAGATCATCCTATATAATAAAAGCTAATATGCAAATTGTTCCCTCAACCTGGAGTTTGGCCAGGAATTCAACTGGGAGTTTGACCAGGGGGCAGGGCAGGCCGGCCAACCACGTGTGGCCCCGCCGCCATCTACCCCCCCTCGTTTGCCCTCCCCACCCAATCAGGGGTGGGGCTCTCCAGCCTACACTGCAGCCCCTCCCCTGGGCTTCATAACCCAATCAGCCCTGATTGGGGCGGGCCGGCCGGACCCCAGCCATGCACAAATTTGTGCGCCGGGCCTATAGTTTTTAGTAAGTAAATAATGATAGGAGAATATTCAAGAAATTGTTATGGTAATAAATGAATTAATGACAACAGAAAAAGAAAACAAAGTTTCAGGGATAAGACATTGAAGAGATAGTACTCAATAACTATTCAAAATGGCTACCAGGTTTTAAGTTTGACTAACTAAATCAAAACAAAATAAAACAAAAAAGGCAGGGGAAGGGACTGTTTTGGATAGAATATTATTAATTCAACACTGGAAGTGAAATTTGTTTATAATTTAGAAAATAGATGTCAAAATCCTATAACAAATTAAAAGCATTTTATAAATAATCTGAATTATTTTTGCATCCTTTTTATGTGTATGTTGTATATAGCCATAGTGTCTATAATATACAAAGAAATGATTTTTACTTGACAACAAAGAGTTGTACATTGTAAAGACATTATGCCCTGTTTGATAACTGCTAATAAAGTTGCAGTTTTGCTTCATATAATGCATATTGACATAATTAAAATGCCCTACCAAATTCAGATGGGCATGCCCACCTGCTGCAGAGATAGTAGGTTTTGTCTTCTCAGGCTCTGCTCCTCTAGGATTATGACTCATTTTATAATCCTAAAAAATATCAAAGGGAAGATTTCTGCAAAAGGCAGCTCTTTCTCTTTGCCTATGTTCATCACCAACCATTGTAAAAGGAAAATTTAAAAAGGGATTGACCCAGCCCTGGCTGGTTTGGCTCAGTGGATAGAGCGTCGGTCTGCAGACTGAAAGGTCCCAGGTTCAATTCCGGTCAAGGGCATGTACCTTGGTTTCAGGCACATCCCCAGTGGGAGGTGTGCAGGAGACAGCTGATCGATGTTTATCTCTCATTGATGTTTCTAACTCTCTCTCCCTCTCCCTTCCTCTCTGTAAAAAATCAATAAAATATATTTTAAAAAATAAAAATAAAAAGGGATTGACCCAGCCTAGTTGGTTTGCCTCAGTGGATAGAGCATAGGCCTATGAACTGAAGGGTCCCAGATTTGATTCTGGTTAGGGTTACATGCTGGGTTCTGGGCTTGATCCCCAGTAGGGGTCATGTAGGAGGCAGCCAATCAATGGTTTTCTCTCATCATTGATGTTTCTCTCTCTCTCTCTCTCTCTTCCTCTCTGAAATCAATAATATATATATATATATATATATATATATATATATATATATATATATATATATATATATATATTTAAAAAGAGATTGACCCATGGTTCTTAGAGTTGTGGTAGGAGGTCTCTCATTCCACTTAAAAAGGTCATGAATAATTTGGTCATTGAAACATTCAGGGAATTATGTGACCTTTTTATTGACTAGATAGATCAACTGACTGGGAGAAGGAGGATAGTGTCTATTAATAAACTAGATACAAGGATATGTTAAACAAATTAGTTAGATTAGAGAGCCCAAATATATGAACATATATTCTGTGCCCTGAATATAAGGTAAGTTATTTCTTGTACACAGAAACTACTAAAAACATGTTCTTTGATAGTGAAGATATAAAGAAAGTAAATAATGTGTTTCATATTTTCACTTTAGCTATAAAGAGTTTAAATCTATGATGTGACCTAGAGGACTATATTATACACTATAGCACTTAACTACACTTTATACAATTCAGCCTTGAATAATTGGAGGACAAACATCTTAATTTGTGATTCTTTTAAACACCTCCTAGTACCCTCCTCCTAACACCATAGTAAGTTTCCACTAAATTTTTGCTAAGGGAAATGGAATTAGTATTCAGTTAACCTACTCTTGTGATTATTACCACTTTAGTAACAAGTACATTACATGTGAGCACTACTTGTATTTATACAGTTTATAGAACAGGTAATGATAACAATAACATTTTGATTAAAGTTGCCTCTATCGTCATTCTATTATCACTGAGACAAGTTTAGACTATAGATTGAGATGTTGTGTGTCACCAGCTTGGAACTGCTAGGACTAGATTGTATCTCAAAGAGGTTCCGGAAGAAAGAACATAGGTAGCTCTGTATATCTGCTCTGAAATGGATGTAATATCAGTAAGATATGTGTCTTATCTATCTTAAGGCATCACAGAACTTAAGACACATAATCAATTTATAAATAATTCTTCAAGGAAAAGAGAAACACCAACACTTAAAACAAACCTATCAATTATAACACACTACCTGTGTTTGGACTACCTGTTATTCCATATATCATGAAACACATGTTTTTCATGTTATATTTGCTCAACTATCTTGCCTAGGAGGATAATAGCAATATTTTAGCTGGCCGTAACAATTAAACTTGAGTTTCCATTTTTCCAAAGCCCACCCCCATGCTTTTTTCTATAAATTTCAACTACATTTGATTTTCTGAAATCGACTGGGTTTGTAAAACAAATTCAAGTTTTGTCACTGATGGTTTTGACCTTGGTGATGACTTTGTGTTAGATTTTACAAAGCTAACTAGACTCCAGAGCCAGCACTATAAAACCTTACACTCACAGCACAGATGAACAAAAATAAATACATAAATTAAGGCCTGAGGCAGCAGCAAGGCAGGGGTGGGGGTGGGGAGAAGGCATAAGTTGATGGCATGCTTTCCTGAGTTTGGGCGACATTCAAACTCTGCTCTGCTCTGCTCACTGCCACATGCCACTGTGCTTTCTCGTCCCCCGTTCACACAACTACTGCAAATGGTATCATTTTGCAACTAATTTACTCACTTAGTTTTGGCCATTAGTCATTCCCAATATCCTCAATCTGCAGGTAATTTTCCACATTATTAGTTACCCACCTGTCTTATTAAACTGGACTTTCTGAAACCCTGTGTGCCTGCATTTTCTGCACCTTTAGATCAAGCAAATAATTGCCTGTACCTGGATGGAAGAATTTAATAGGAAGATTATAGTTGATTCCAAAAGTTAATAACTATAGCATCTGGTTTCCCTTTTTAACATTTAAATGATAAATTCAGTGTTCACGGGAGAGAGAGAGAGAGAGAGAGAGAGAGAGAGAGAGAGAGAGAGAGAGAGAATGAGTCAGCTCACCAGACTAAAATATTCTTAATCTTTTGTGGTCAGGTTAAAGGTAGATAGGAAGAAGGTAGGTTTTCATCTCTCTCCTCAGGTACTTCATTTTTTATCCTAAGACCCACCTTGATCATATTAAAAGAAAGAAGCTCTTTTCATTGATAGGAAACATAGCTCCCTGATAAGGAAGATGGCCAAATCCTCTGTTTTCATGCAGTGTCTCTGATGTCTTTGGTAGCTCTGAATGAGAGACTACAGCTGCTTTGAGACCTCTTCAACTCATTTTCATTCACATCTCTATCAAACCATCTGCACAGAATGCCTTTGTAAATATTGCTGGGTGAAACTCAGAACATTATTTTCTAAGCCAGGTCAGGAAAATCCAGCCCAAGAAACCCAAACTTTCAGCACTGAGGGCCAGGATTGCAATTTGCAAAGGGTCTAAGGAGAGTGCCTCATTTGCAATTAAATTGACATTCATTTTTATCAAAAATAAATGTGCCTGGCCACAATATTTGCTTGGAGTGATAAGTCTGATTTTTAGTCTGAAAGAATCTCCATATTTGTTCATAATGAAAATAGAAAGCCAACATATTTCTAAGAATTGTTATACATACATGTTTTTCTTAAATGCAGAATCATGAACTCTAAGGCTCATAGGTTCTGATTGGGGATGGATACAATAGAGAAGATGACAAGTACACAAAATTCATGTTATGGTACTTTCAAGTTTATTTAATCTTCAACTTATTTATTCAGCAGTCCTTGATGTTCTTCTCACTTCTAAATAAAAATGTACCTTCCTCTGATAGTGAGGGATACTCACCAGGACAGGAACTGCTTAAAACAGAGAACTTAAATTGACAGTATGTTTACAATTACAGAATTTAAACAAACACCAGTGATCCTACCCATGTAAAATACAATTATTATTTCCAAGTATTGCTTACTCTTCTGAAATGTTTCATACCTTTTCTTCTCCATTGGTGATTTTTTCCCCTCTTTTTATTACCTTTAAATGGCTCTTCACAGGCCTCCACATCTGCCCAATTGGACCGTGAACTTATCGTGGTCAAGAGTCTAGATTAGGGATCAACAAACTACAGACCACAAGCCAATTCCAGTTGGTCCCCTACTTTTATAAATACAGTTTTATTGGAATTCAGACACATCCATTCATTTGGTATTGTCTATGGCAGCTCTTGTGCTATAAGAACAGAGTTGAATAGCTATCCCAAAAGCTACGTGGCCCTATAAAGCCTAAAATATTTACTTCCTGGCCCTTTACAGAAAAAAAAAGTTTGTTTATCTTCCTTCTAGATTACTTACTAGACTAGTGTTTTGTTCTACACATAGGCACCTAACATGTTATGAAGACATACATTTTAAGGGTAGCTAAGCCCTAACACACCTCCATTCCCTAAGACACCTCTATGGATACAGAATATTCAACATCTTATTCTGAGGGATTGCCTCCAATATTTAGAGAGATATGACAAATTTTTAAATTGAATACTGTATCAAATTGTGTGCATGGTAGGGGTGAGTAGTTGCCAATGTTACAAGTGCCAATATTGATATGACTTCCCAAAATGCTTTCCCTGAGTCAGATATGTACATGATAAAGAGAAGGGGGACAAAATAACATTATCAAGGCTTATAATCTCTCCCTTTGCTCCTAGAAGATCTCTGATCTTGTCCCTTGTCCTTGTAAGCTATTGATCAAATTGATCTCCATACATGCACATTAAAAAAAAATCAATGCTTTTATAAGACATCGTGTCCTATTTATTCCAACCCCCATCTATTCCATGTCCCTTAAAGTCTTGACATGCACCTATAGGATAGCCTGACACATAGTCCAGAGTCACACTAGAGCTGTATTTATAAATATCCGGCAGCAATTTAATTTTGTGTTTGTTTCCTTAGAGGTATTCTAACTTCATTGGGATAGAAAGAGAGAAAGGAAACCCAGATGTCTCATCATTCAGATCCTTTCATCCAAAGCGAGTGTCTAAAATTGAATGAGGACATTTTCCGAACCAAGTTCACATCACCTGTGTGGGCCTCTCTGGATATAATTCCAGAAGTGAGATAAGCAGAGACCTTGTGGCACAAATTGCCATGCCCTAGGGAAAGCAGCTGCAATATTCTTGATACCAAGGAAGATGAGGGGATTAAAAATGTACAATTTTGGCATGCTTTTTTTTTTTTTACAGTGGATTGTTAGCCTTTATTCTTTTTAATCTGTAATGCATCAAAGTTTGAGTTTTCTGCCTCAAAGGAGCTCATGGCTAATTCTCTTTTTATTATTAGACTCCAGCACAACTAATATAATGACAATACATGACCTGAGGTTGCTGGGACATTTGATTACTTGGCTGAGTACATTCCAGGAAAATCATTTGATACAGGACATTGTTTAGATGTTGTTATACTGTGTAGTTTTGTTAATTGATGGGTATAGACATGTGCTTAGAGTTTATAGGTTTAAGCTTCCTCTCCCTATGTTCAGCTATAGGCTCATGGCAATAGGTGGGAACCAAATGTCTGCTTGTCTCTCTGAAGGTGCCTATGTACAAGTCTCCCTCTTCTTTAAGATAATGCCAGCCTTATTTCTTATTCCTAGAAATCTGTCCTTTTTCCAACTTATTCTTAAACTAAAGCAACCTGTAACAAAGAGGCTTCAGACATGCCTCCAGCAGCCAAAACTGAGCAACTGTCAGCCAAAAACTGAGAGGAAAAGAACAGAACTTCAAATGAGAAGGCAGTTGTCTGGAGCCGCTGGGAATCCACTGGCAGGGAACCAGACCGACTGAAATCCACAGGTCTGTTTCCTGCATAAACAGGTGAAGACAGGCCTGGGAGAGGTGGGAAACAGTTCTTCAGCCACACTTGATAATGCATGGCTCCCAAGGTGCCCTCCTACATCTGTTCTGCATTTTGGCAGGAAGGCGTGCCAGACACTGACATTCTGCAGTACAACAGGCAGTTTACATAAGGAAAAATGTACTGAATCTTGATAGTTTCCTTCTTCAAAGTTAATGGAATCTAATGCTTCCAAATTCTTTCACTTCATTTTATTTTTAAATGATTTTAATAAAAATTAGAAAAAGTAAAGTATTACTGTTCACCTTCTATTGGGTGAAAATTTTGAACTTAAAAATAAGCAGACTGTTGAACCTCAGAGGGAAGGCAGAGGAGGGTGGGTGGGAAGAGATCAACCAATGAATATGTATGCATATATGCATAACCTGTGGACACAGACAATAGGGTGGTGAAGGCCTGGGGCGAGGGGGGAAGGGGTTGGAAGAGGTTAATGGGGGGAAAAAGAGGACCTATGTAATACTTTCAACAATAAAGATCTTAAAAAAATATATGAAAACTTCAAAAATAAAATTATATTTATATGTAAGGCTGTGGATTTAACATGGCCTGTTATCTATAGCCTTTTGGGGAGAAATATTGTACCTTGATGGGAAAATGCTTTGCACTTTCATTTATTTCACTCAGAGAAAGGAGAGGTACAGAGAGACAGAGACAGATACAATATCCTGTGCTCTAGTTGTGTGAAGGGTTATACAAAGTGAGCACCACGTGGCCCACATTCTGCCAGACAATAGAGTTGAATAGGGAGTTCTCACCAAAGCCACAACATGGAAGGTCATCACCAAAGAAGGGGGGATGAGGACAAATATGTGATACCTTAATCAATAAAGAAATTAAAAAAATAATAATAAAAATAAAAATAAAAAAGAATTGCCAAGACAAATATTGTTTTCTTCTATAAGTTTTATAGTTTCAGGTCTTACATTTAAGTCTTTAATCCATCTTGAGTTGATTTTTATATAGTGTAAGATAAATATCTAGTAATTTTTATTTTTGTTGCTATTGTAAATAGTGAGAGTGTAAATCAATAAACCTTTTTTTTGAAAAACAATGCAAAAAAATAAAATAATGTAGCAGGAAAATGATAAAAACCATGAAGTAAGGCATTAGTGGTAAGATTAGGGAAGAAGTAAATAATTTGATAATATTTTTCCTATTTTACCATTGTATAAATAAAACATATTAGCTATGTTCACTCTAGGAAAAGTAGGTAACAGGCAGCTAAAATGAGGGGATATTTCCACACTTCACCACACAGTGTGTGGTGTATCTGTGGGTATCCATTTTAGGGTCTATGTCTGAAACAGAAATATATATGATCAGAAATTGACATGACTTAGAATTGGGTATGCAGACTAAGTTAGAGAGAATTAGCACAGATGATTTGTTATTATTATGTAAACATGAGTTTTAAACATACATATAAAATCAGTAGGATTCTCAAGTATTATTTTGTTCTTAGTATTATAGGACAATAGTATGTACAATTCATCTAAAGAGAAATAATAACTAGCATTAATTTTAATAATATTTAATACATGTTAAATATGTACTATGAGCCAGGTACTTGCATAAACACTTTCCTACATTGTTCCATGTAATCCTCACATTTGGTCCCATGATGTAGACTCTGTTTTGTTCACTCTATAGATGAGATTAAAGAAATCTTTGGCTTACCCTGGCTGGGTAGATTAGTGGGTTGGACCATTGTCCCATACACCAAAAGATCGTTTGATTCCCAGTCAGGGCACATATGTAGGTTGTGGGTTTGATCCCTGGTCCAGGTGCGTAGGGTAGGTACCTGATCAACGTTGTTCATTCACATCTCTCTCTCTCTCCCCCTTCCTCTCTCTCTAATATAAAAAACAATACCCTCAGATGAGAAAACACACACACACCAACCTTTGGCTTGAAGTAATTTGTATAAGGATACATGGCTAGCTAGTGGCAATCCTTTATTGCGATGTGGTTAATACTACTTTAAGGTCCAAATTCTGAACTGCTATGCTCTGTGGCCTAGAATCAATATCATTTATATTCTTTCATTCTCTTTTCCTTTTTTCTTATTTATTAAATATTATTGAGTAATTTATCCCTATCTACAATGTAATTTCAACAAACATATTCTGTATCTGTTCTCTTCTTTTAGATTTCTACTATGTCTGAGAATAGAGATTTTGAAGGACTGATCTATGATTGGCAAGACCTTAAACATGGGTGGGATACCAAGAAAGAACATAATTTCAACCTTGACATTTTGCATACTGAATAGTTAGCACTTTATTCGTATCATTATGCACAACATACTACAATAAATATCTAAATTGTTTTGGAAAATTCACTTGCTAGAAATATTCACTATTTATTTCAAGGTATGAAAACAAAAAAAAATTTTGAGAAGGGTTTGTGTTCACTGATCACACTCTATAGATAGCCTCGTGGACTTTATTTTGTGTTGGTCTATGGAACCCAAACTCGTAAATGTCTAAAAAGAAAGCATTGTCTCTATTCTCTGAGTTGGTAGTGTTTCTCAGGAATGAGGACAGTGTCCTTTTGGTACAGTAGGTTTCTACCTACAACAGAGTCAGTGGCCAACCCTCCCAAATCTATTCTGAAACTTGTGAGAATACAGCCAAAGGGGTGAGAATACATGAGGTAAAATACCCTTTTCTGCTGATAATTGCTTTGAAGGTCTTGCTATCCATGCATCCCCCAAACAAGCATTCTTAAGTATGGATTCATTACTAGCTAATAATTATATATATGAGGAAGACAAGCGAGTTTTCCAGATATCTTAAGAAAATATTTATTTTGGCATAAGCTCACCATTAGTTTCTCATGCTTGGGTGCTAGTTGACATAGGTAGGTCCTTATCTTTGACTCATTACCCGGAAAATAAAAGTGTCATGTCTAAATTCCCCTACAGGTTACTTATGTCGGCGCCTTGACTACTCCATATCTGAAAACACGTCTTGCTATCCAAGAGCCTGTCACCTCCTACCTTGAAGGCAGCTGCTTGAGTTGGGAGCACACTATTTAGTAGTGAGATGCTGATGAATACTGGAAGGATCAGTGACAAGCCTAAGTGCTGTTTTACACCCCATTTAACCAGGGGAGACACATCTGTTTATTTTCTTCCAGGGGAAGCACAAGGCTTACTTTTTATGACAAGGTCATGAGTCAGGCCCCAGGATTTCTTGTGAAGAGATCACCAAACTTCCCCAGACACTCAATAACAGAATGCCAACTGCGAGTTCTTCAAATAGAAATCCAAGGACACAATTGTGTCTGGCTAAGATGGAACAGACCCAAATAGAAAACAAGCATGAACAGACCTCTTTTGTCTGCGGGCTCACAGTCTGTCCTGCTGTTACTCCTGAAGTTCTCATTTGGCTGAAAGCCATGCTCCTACTTCATGAAGACCAATAATTTTCAAATGTGGAGAGGTGTACCACTCCAAAGGAGGAAAATAATACTTTTTTTTCCACATTTTGTTTACTAGTAAATATGTACTCCTCAAGGATCATCTTTTTACAGGGAGCTTAGAATTCCTCACACTCAGAGCTTAGTTATCAACAAGACCTTCATGAAATTTCAGTGTGGCTCTGCACCTATAGAGACTGTGAGGTCAAATGGCCGGAATTTGCATCTGACCTCCACCACTTCCCAGGCTTTTACTGCACTCTTTCTGGGCCTTATTTCCTTCATTTGTAAAGCAGTAAGTTATAATAGCACCTACTTCTCAGATTAATATGAGAATTAAATGAGAAAGTATTGATGGAGAGCTTAGATTTGTCCATGAGATAAAATGAACTTATAAATGTTATAATAATTTAAAATATTATATATTTTATGATTACTAATAAATTCACCTCTGTTGTTTTATCTTTACAAAAGTATTGTGAATAAGTACAGTTTCTCAATCTAAAGCAGATGTTACTACTATGATTTGAAATAAAATGCAGTATAGAGCACTCAGATATTGTTCAAAAGAAAAATTTTAAGTTCTAATTCTTTTTACTGCAACTAATTCTATCTGACCTGGTTTTATATAATGTGAAACTATGTATTCTGAATTTAGGGAGGGAAGCAAGACCAGTCAACCAATCAAAATACTCTAACCTGAGTATTTGATAATTATTTAGTTGGTTATTCCTTTGGGTTATGGAGCTTCTGATGTGAATGAAAACTTGGTCTTAGAGTACTAGTTTAAGCATTACCAATTATCATTCCTGCTTCACTACTAGAGACCCGGTGCATGAATTTATGCACGGCTGGGGGAGGGAC
Source organism: Cnephaeus nilssonii (assembly GCF_951640355.1). Lineage (NCBI taxonomy): Eukaryota > Metazoa > Chordata > Mammalia > Chiroptera > Vespertilionidae > Cnephaeus > Cnephaeus nilssonii. The sequence goes on from NC_137082.1 coordinate 78,079,565, forward strand.
CAGAGGAGGTTGGCCAGCCACAGGAGGTTGGCTGTGGGAGCACACTGACCACCAGGGGGCAGCTCCTGCATTGAGTGTGCATCATAGCAACTGGTCAACCTGTCGTTCTGGTTGTCCTGGTTGTTTCGTCTTAATAGTTGCTTAGGCTTTTATATATATAGATATGTACTGCTAATTTATTATGCTATCAAATTTTGAAGGAGAAGAAATAAAGTATGGCCTTTGAGTTCATATTTAGGGAAGCCATAGGGTCTACACCAAGAAAGAAACGGCTTGGAATTGGTATTCTCTTGGGAAAGAACATTGCAAAATCCAAAAATTTGCATGGAGTCACATTTTCCCTGAAAATACCTAGTAATGACTTCTCTCATACACTGAGCAGAGCACCCCACCCTCACAGAGTTAACGCTGGTTACTGTACTTGAGACTGCTATATTTATCTGCCTACTTTACCATCAGATCAGATGATGCAATAGTATCAGATTCACTTTGGATAATTCTTCAGGGTCCTCTCATCTAAGGATCTGAGGTACTTCATAAACATTAATTAATTCTTCTAACACCTATGTGAGGATAGAGTTCTATTTTTTGTATTAGTTAGACATGATGGGGGAAAAAATGCCACTGGCACTTAGAAACCAGGCTGCAAGACAAACCCATCCCTTTTCTATGAAGGAAAGAGTTCCCCTAATTGGGTCCAAGTTAAGGAAGGTGAGAATAGGTATAGGGATGTTAAAGGCATCTCAGAGAGTAGTCACAGGGAAAGGAACAAATCCAGGGATGAGAGAGCCGGGCCTTTTCAGGATACCCTTGGTCAAATGCATCAACCTCGTGACAGTGTCATCGAGAAACTATGCACTGAGTCAAAAAGAAAGTGAGAGCCCATTTCAGAGTACATTATAAAATAGCATTTAACCACCAACAGTCCCTCTGCTTTGTGAATCCTGATTATTGTTGTTGAATATAGCCTAAATTTTTTTCTGTCTGATTTGTTTTCTCAGAAAATTGAGGATTTTTAAAAAATTATCTCCACTTTTCTTCATACTCTTTTTCTCCTTACCAAACTCTACCATTTGCCTACTATGCAGTTAATTTTATGGTAGTATCTGATCAGTACTCACAGCTTTTAGAAATTGTCCTTAAATTTTTAAAATATTTTATTTTTTAAATATATTTTTAGTTATTTCAGAGAGAAAGGAAGAGAGGTAGAGAGATAGAAACATTAATGATAAGAATCATTGATCAGCTGCCTCCTACATGCCCCATATGAAGATCAAGCCTGCAACCCAGGCATGTGCCCTGACAGGGAATGCAACCATGAACTCCTGGTTCATGGGTGAATGCTCAACCATTGAGCCATGCTGCCTGGGCTTTTTAATGTATTTTAAGTACATCATAAATCGAATGTTTAATTTTGTAGGAAATATTAATTGCTTTTCCTTTCAGCTTTGGCAAGGTGGTTAATGCCTATACATTGTGCTAAGAAGGCTAAGGTCATTTAATCTCTTTATATACTAAAACTGTATTCTCTACAGACCTCATATTTACCAGATATCACAAAAGTTGTCATTTCTAAAAAATTCCACAATGAGAAAGCAAGGATGACCTTGGGCAGACCTACTCCTTAAGACTCCTGAAAGGGGACTTGTTGGATTTTTTGATAGTAGAATTAATCATAGTATCGAAGGGCAGCATTTTATAAGTCAACTGCTCTCAATGGTGAATGAAGAAATGTCATTTGTCAATCCTATAAGCTACCTTTTACATTTTATTATCTTCTTTTAAATAAGTGTCGTTTGATTTGTTTTCATTAATCATCTTACAGAATAGTATGTACTTCTCAGATTGTCATGTAAGTGCAAATATGTGTTATTTATATTTTTCAAGTGAGCTGAATTTGAGTTCTCCTAGATATGAACAAAAACGTTTTCTAATTAAAACACTAAGTTCATTCAAATATCTGATAGCAAAAGTATCATGCTTCCTTTTTTAAATGATAAGAAAGTGTTAGATCTTTTTATGTAATGGTTTAACTAAAATGGATCTTATCTTATAATCTAACTACATTTTCAGGACATATACTTGAAATGTACAATGTCCAGGTAAATTTTATAACTTTCTTTCTTCCCTGTGAGATTAATTGGTTTGTCTACATTTACATAGTAACTCAATGGCCAAGTAAATTATATAACATCCAGGTCTTTTTAGTCCAACTTACATGCTCTTTTAAATTTATTGCTTCAAATTAATAAATAAACAAGAAATAAATCCCAAGAATTCCTCTCCAACCAACATCTTACATTTTTATCTATTAAAAGAAACACAAAAATATAAGCAAGAAGAATAGGTACAGACACCTTTGGGGAAGGTATTCATTTTAATCAGCTTTTGGAGACATTTAAATAATTATCTTTCCAAAGGCAAGGTAATAAATTAACAGAATAGTCATTCCCTTTGAAGTTTTTACATCACTGACTACATTTTTTTTCTAGCATTGTTTCATCTGGTTGATTAATGCATCTGATATTATACTGAGGCTTTCCAGAGATAAGACACAGTGCCTATGTAATTTGTTAGTAACTCTTGGGTAATGGAAAACTTCTTTTACCAGGACCAATTTGATGCATTGGAAATGATGAAAGATAATTCAAAGACTTGATTATGACCTTCACAGGACTTTCATACTTGTTGGGGTATAAGACATGACAGAAATAATAGCTAAAGAACAGCTAAAAGAAAGTACATGTGCAATGAATAGATTAGGGTGCAGTTATATTTAGCTGTAAAATGTTTCAGAAATTGGTTGATTCATGAGAGCAGATGAGGTTAGATGTGGATTAATGAATGTGAACTCATTTCAGTTACTCTTTTGAAGGAGGCATGGGTAGGATTTGTTCTTATAGAAAGTAAGGGAGTTCTGGTTCATCAGAAGGAAGTACTCAACTCAGCAAAATATCAGAATAAATATGACATGTGCAGAATTGAAAGCGAACTACCTGTTGATTTTACCTAAGGATACATGTTGAAGAGCATAAAGGTTTTTTTATATAGGCATCATATGGTCACAAGAAACCAACACCATTCAAACTTGAAAGAGAAGAGAATATTCTTACAGAAACCAAGAAGAAAAATTCATACTAATGGTCTCTAAATCTAAAACTTGGGAAGTAAACAGAAATTCCATGTGACATTGATTTTGGTCTCAAAGATAATTATATTGATGTTGGTTATGATATTGATGATGAATGTAATAATGATAAACATTTAATAAATGTCTTTATTTATTGGCTCTTTATTAAGCTATTTATAAGCATTTTGTTTAATTAAACTTTTATAACAGAACTCAGAAATATATTCTGTTATTTTTACCAAGTTATATAGAAAAGAAAAATTTGAAATGCTAAAATGGCGAACTCCAGTTTGATTCTTAATTATTATTCTATTCTGCATTTGCAACCATTTATCTCAACTAACTGCCCAAATAGGACTGCATTTCTTTATATTTTACTTCAAAATACAATAGAGGAATCTAATAGGCTAAAAGTTAACAGATGGGTTGAGTGAGCTTTAATAAATTATCTCACCTGAGCAGTGCCAGAGTAGTTGGGCCAGTCTTTGTGGCAGGCCCTATCTATTCCCTCAACCCATTTCATCTCCCTTAATTGAAACTTTATAAGAAGCGTTTCTTTTTTCCACTCCATATTGAGAAATACTATAATTTAAGTTGAAGTGTTTAGTCCATAACATTCAATGTAATTATTAATCTGACTGGATTTACCTATTGTTTTTATTTATTTGTTTTTGCTTATTTGTTCTTCCCCTCCTACCCTCTTTCAGATAATTTTAATATTTTTATAATTCCATTTTAATGAATCTATTGCATTTTTAGCTCTATTTTCATTAGTTTTAAGTGGTTGTAATAGAAATAACAATAGGCATCCTTAACATTTCACTATCTTATTTAAAATGTAGAAAGTTTGGAGAACCAAGATGGCAGCATAGATAAATACCTGTACTTGCTGCCTCTCACAACCACATCAAAACTACAGGACAAAACAGATATCATCCAGAATCACGGGAAGGCTGGCTGAGTGGAAGTTCTAAAACTAGAAGGAAAGAAAAAAGTGCATTGCGACAGGTAGGAGGTACAGAGGTAAGGAGGCACCTATGAAACGGGCTGGCAACTGGGTGCACTGTTGTTGTTTTTAATCAAGAGGGAGATACAAGCTCCTGATTACTCTGAACTCCAGTTCCAGGTGAGACTCTGGGGACCCAGACTAATATGGGGAGAAACTGGAGTGTCTGGCATTGGGCCTGAATGCAAGGGTGGCTTTTCTCAGAGGTACTCACAGAGATTATTGTTCCTGCATGGGGGTGCGGGATGCAGAGATATGGAGATGCGGGAACCTACCCTGTGCAGGGCTGACGTACCCATTGCTGTTTACTCCGCTCTGATGATTCCCTGAGACCCCATCCCACCCAATTTATAACCCACCCAAGCTATACACAGAGGCTTTTGCATATGAATGGCCTGTCCATTCACAGCCTAACCTAACAAACTGCAGGTGGGTCAGAGAGCTCCAAAGCTTCCAAAAGAAGGCCCAAGGTTCAGTGGCAGCAGCCTGCCTTGCTTCACAGCTGGGCCTCATCAGGGCACTTCCAAACCCCAAACAAAGTGGAAGAATCTGCAGATCTCGTTGTAGCTCCAACTGGATAGCCTCAAGCAGTGGATTACTTTGCACCTCCATGGAGATCCAAGAGCCAGTGTACCCAGTTGTCGGTGTGAGACGACACCAGATTTCAACTCTTCACATCCATAAGTGACACACTCAAGGGGCAGACTCAGTAAGCACCAAAGCCCCACTGAAGCAAGTCCTGCCCCACAGCAGTTCTTCCATTGTAGAAATAGCTGGTCCTCACAGACAATTGGCCTGGAGGTCAATTCCTTACAGTGATACCAATAGCAATCAAGGCTTAACTACAACAACACTGTGCACCCAGATCACACAGGGGTACACCAAGAGTGTCGACCTCAGGTGATTGGGGAGGCTGATCCACTGGGCCCTATAGGACACCTAGCACACAAGGCCATTCTATCAACACAGGGAAGCAGCCAAAATGAGGAGACAAAGAAACATGTCACAAATAAAAGAAATGGAGGAAAGCAAACTACTTGATATAGAGTTCAAAACTACAGTTATAAGGTTACGCTAGAATCTTCTAGAAAACTCCGAGGAACTTAGTGAGACCTTCAAAGATCTTAGTGAGAATGCAAAAAAATAAAAAAATAAAAAAATGACCAGTCAGAAATTAAACATACACTGACTGAAATAAAGAATAATATACAGGAATTCAACAGTAGACTAGAGGATCCCAAGAATCAAGTCAAAGATTTGAAATACAAGGAAGCAAAAAAACACCCAAGCAGAAGAGCAAAAAGAAAAAAGAATCCCAAAATATGAAGATTAGTGTAAGGAACCTCTGGGACAACTTCAAACATATCAACATCCAAATTATGGGGGTGCCAGAAAAAGAGAGAGAGCAAGATATTGAAAACCTATTTGAAGAAATAATGACAGAAAAAGTCCCCCACCTGGTGAAAGAAATAGACTTACAAGTCCAGGAAGTACAGAGAACCCCAAACACGAGGAATCCAAAGAGGACTACACCAAGACACATCATTAAAATGTCAAGGGTAAAAGACAAAGAGAAAATCTTAAAAGTAGCAAGAGAAAAACAGTTAGTTACCTACAAAGGAGTTCCCATACGAGTGTCAGCTGATTTCTCAACAGAAATGATGAAGGCCAGAAGGGAGTGGCAAGAAATATTCAAAGTGATGAACAGCAAGAACCTACAACCAAGATTACTCTACCCAGCAAAGCTATCATTTAGAATTGAAGGTCAGATAAAGAGCATCACAGACAAGAAAAAGCTAAAGGAGTTCATCACCACCAAACCAGCATTATATGAAATGGTGAAGGGTATTCTTTAAGAAGAGGAAGAAGAAGAAATAGGTAAAGATAAAAATTATGAACAACAAAGTGACAACAAATACATATCTATCAACAAGTGAATCTAAAAATCAAGTGAATAAAAAATCTGATGAACAGAATAAACTGGTGAATATAATAGAATCAGGGGCATAGAAAGGGAGTGGACTGATAATTCTCGGGGGGAAGGGGGTTTGGGGGGTGCAGGAAGAGATTGGACAAAAATCTTACACCTATGGACGAGGACAGTGGCGGAGGGAACGGGCATGGGGTGCGGTGGAAACCAGATGGAGGGGATCTATGGGGGGGGAAAAAAAGGAGCATCTGTAATAATCTGAACAATAAAGATTTATTTTAAAAAATGTTGAAAGTTTTAGTTTAGTTTAGAAACATATGGTTCCACCTAATACTCATCTGGTATTGTGTATGCTATATATGTCATATGTATTATTTCTATATACATCATAAAGAGCACTAGATGGTAATTTTTCCTTAGTCATTTGTATTTAATAGAAATCAGTATTATTATATATATTTATATATATGTATCCCTCAATTTTTTAAATTTCTTCCTGAAGATCCAATTTTCCCTCTGGTATTCTTTTCCTTCACACTGAGGATTTGTGTGTGTGTGTGTGTGTGTGTGTGTGTGTGTGTGTGTGTGTGTGTAGCATTTCCTCTGAGTCAGTCTCCTGTCACGAATTGTCTTAGTATTCTTTCACCTGAAAATATCTTCATCTTGCTTCTATTCTTCTTTTTGAGTATGTTTTTATTTATTTCAGAGATTGGAAGGGAGAGGGAGAGAGATAAAAACATCAATGATGATAATCATTGATTAGCTGCCTCCCACATGACCCTCACTGGGGATCAAGCCTGAAACCTAGGCATTGCCCTGACCAGGAATCAAACTGTGACATCCTGGTTCATAGGTCAACGTTCAACCACTGAGCTACACCAGCCAGGTGTTTCTATTCTTTAAGGATATTTTCTCTGGACATAGAATTCAGGATTAACTAATATGTTTTTGTTGTTGTTGTTTCAGATCTTTAAAATCAATGTTTCATTGTATTCCTGTTCTCCATAATTTCAGATGAGAAATCCATAGTCAGGTTAATCCTTGTTTCCTATAGGTAACGTGCCCTTTTCTTCCTTTTGAGAATGAGTCCAATTTTTTTGTTCCTCATGTTTTGAGTAATTTTTGGTTATATTCTAGATATTATGACTACTGAGTTGTGATTCTATATTCTGTTCTAATTCTTCTAAACACACGTGCTTTTTTTAAAAAAATTTTTGTTATTAACTGAGTTAGTAAAACAGCAATATCTGCCTTACTTTTAGAATGGGTAATCCAAGTACGAGTTGAATTCTTTCTATTATATGAAAGTTTTTTTTGAATGTGCTTATCTCATTCACGACACAGGGATACACAGTGTTTGGGGTTCTGCTTTTCTGCTTCCATCCTTTAATATACTCTCCCAACCCTAACATTCTGGTAGCTGTGTTAACTTTGGCCCTGTCCCCTGTTTCTTTAAACCATGAAGACAACAGATTGTCTATGAGAGTTTTAGCCACCCTGGGCCATACTCCTCAATGCCGGAGGTTCGCCTTCACACTAAGGCTGTAACAAAGGAAAACTCACTTCCTGCTGTCCTCTGTGTAGTTTATATTATTGCCAAAATTATTATTGTTGTTTTTTTCTCATTTTCCAGAGTCTTTGGGTAACATTTTTTTTATAGATTGTCTAGAGTTTATAGTTGTCCTCTGTGGTTTGTTAAAAGCTGATACCACCATACTGAAAGCAAAACTCTATTTCTCTTATATTTGAATCATGTCTTCTTAACTACTCCAGAAAAATCAGTATATTTCTTTAGGTCAGAAAAAATGAAATAAGTGTGCTTAGCAAATGTTCTTTAAAATCTAGTATTTGTCCTTAGAATTTTGGACAATTTTAAAGCACAATAGACATATACTAACTTTCTTGGTATTTACTTTTATAATGTTCTGTTGTGGCCTGCCTTTCCCACAGAATTGGATAATAACATTTGTTTAAAAAGATGGAGCTATTAGGAAGAAAACCTGTACTTGAAAAGCAATTATTGACAGTGAAAAACATATCAATTAAAATATCAAAATATTTCCACTAAAAGTGAATATGTAATCAGGTTAGAATTCAGTGGTGGTTGCCAAAACTGGTTTGGCTCAGTGGATAGAGTGTCGGCCTGCGGACTCAAGGGTCCCAGGTTTGATTCGGTCAAGGGCATGTACCTTGGTTGCGGGCACATCCCCAGTGGGGGGTGTGCAAGAGGCAGCTGATCAATGTTTCTCTCTCATCGATGTTTCTAACTCTCTATCCCTCTCTCTTCCTCTCTGTAAAAAATCAATAAAATATATTTAAAAAAAAAAAGAATTCAGTGGTGGTTATTAAAATGTAAGAATGGAAAAATATTATAGAAAAATAGAATGTGATTTTCTCATAAAAATGCTTTAATAAAAAACGGAGGGTATACCCTAGCTGGTTTGGCTCAGTAAATAGTCCGACTGTGGACCAAAGGGTCCCAGGTTGGATTCAAGTCAAGGGCACATACCTAGGTTGCAGGCTCCTTCCCCTCCCAAGCCCTGGTAAGGGCTCATGCAGGAGGCAACCAATCAATATTGATGTTTCTCTCTGTCTCTCCCTCTCTCTTCCACTCTCTATAAAAATCAATGGAAAAATAGCCTCTGGTGAGGATTAAAAAAAAACAAAACAAACATACAAACAAACAAAACAGGAGAAGAAAAAAGAGGGGAATTTGCAATTCTAAGGATTTGCTTCTAGGTTAAAAAAAAAGTTAATAAACAAAAGGACAGAAGTTTGGGGAGATAATCAAGGAAAGATATCTAGGACATTTTCTGACAATGATTTTGACCTTAGAAAATTCAAGTAGACATGGCTTGTAAGCAGAGGTTGTACAAAACTGTGGATCTGAAAGGTGACTAAGGTGAAGAAAACACAATGCTTTTATCACTGTGAGCTTTTGGAGGTCACAATTTGGAGACAGGGAAGAAAGGAAGCAAAAGATTGAATGGTAAGTTGGAAACATTGCTGGCTTACAAATGTGGATAGTTTATGTCCAGTAGACTTGACTCTGGAACCAGCTGTGCATGTTTATGTCAACAGTTGTCTTTATTTCCCTGAGTTGTGGTTTCCCTATCTGAAAAATGATCATGATGGACCACATACTTTAAAAAGAGGAGAAAGAAACTAATATTTATTGACCAGTGTTACTCACTCTTTCCTTGATTGAATTTTTAGAAATGGACCTAGACATTTATTTACTTATATTACCCTTAAAACGAAATTTTCTCATAAGAAAGATATTGTCCCTACCATTTTACACACAAAAACAGTGATACTGACGATCTCAGTGATTTGTTCGATTACAAACTAACAAGAAAATGAGTTCCTGAAGGAATTCATGTATGCTAACCTTCGTTCCCTGTGTTTCTTCTTCCATGTAGCATTGCCTGTCCTCTACCCTAGGCATAGCCAGTGTGAACGAAATCACAGATATGAAGAAAGAAAGCTGAAATGAAAGCTCAGATTTGTGAGCCAAGAAGATTTACCTAGTCTCCATGCTATTAGAATCACCTCAATTTAAAATGATCCACAATCTCATGTATTTCTAAGATGTATTAAAATATTAAATAAGGTTGAATTTAACATTGGCATCCTTCCCAAATGCATATATTACCTTTTGTCATTAGTCTGTCTTTTCTTTCTCAGTCAATTATTGGTTGAAATTACAGTTTTTAAAAACTCCTAAATAGCTTTAAACTAATTTGCAAGCAAGCTTTTATAAAATCCTATATCAAATGATGAATCAAAAATAAAGTACACTTCATATAGTATTTTATTTCCTCAGTTCATTTTGCAACCCTTCATCTGATACAATTTGTGCTTCATATATTCATCTCTCCTTTGCTTATAATAACATTATTCTTTTTGCTTTCCCCTTCACACGTGCTGATTCTTTGCTGCATTTTGTTATATTAAATTGGATAGCAACTTCTTAATTTATCATATCTCAGGCTTAGAGTTCTTTTAAATTACGTTTTAAATACATTTCTAAAAATTGCCTTTCATTTTAATAAAAGCTGATTTGCAAAATTGACTCCACTAAATGTACCCAAACAAATTGGTGGCCCTTCTCATTGTGGGGTTTTAGTACATAAGGAAAATACTAAAAATATATATGAGATCAAATTTGGCAATTCTCACGTGGTCTCCTAAATCTTTAGTAGTATGCTTATGGGTATTTTTTATTTATTTTTATACTTTAAACTAACAAGTAGATGTCTTCAGTTATTACCAAGTGTCCTACTTATTTTTAAATGAAATAATTCTCAACAAAATACTTGCCCTGGTATTCAGTTCTGATAAGTGTCTCTGACAATTTCTGTCTAAGTTTCAAACTATACCTCTTTTATCAGAAATATCTTCACAATTCGGTATTTTCTCTACTGTCTACCCCTTTACACTTTGCTCTGTTGTCCACCTGCCCCCAGCTTCTCTGAGTCCATTGTCTGTCTCTCAATCTTTTATAAATGCCCTTCCACCCAGACCGTTCAGATAGATGTGCACGTACAGGTAGGCTATGGATGTGTGAGATTGAGTGTGATGGTGGAGACAGGGTGGATGGAGTCAATAAGTTCAGGCTACAAGTATCTGGAATGAAGAATCCGAACAGAAGCCTTTCTGGAGAAATATAGGCATGAGAGAAGGAAAATGGGAGAAGATAGATGTAGAGAGGGATGCAAGTTAAGCTGTTTATTTTTTCATCTGTCTTAGAGGTGACCTGGTGGGGAATACAGAGGGTTAGAACAACTGAAAGAAATAACTGGTAGATATTTATCTCTCAGTTTGCTTGACAATTGTTGTCATTTTGTTTTGAGAACCTGCAAATTCTCAGAATATTAGAAATACCACTATTCTTTGAATGTAAGTATACAGTACATTTCAATTTGAATTATGTTTTAAATAAAACAATCAGAAAATTTGTAAATCTGTGTGCTCATGCCTTTTATTAGTGGAACTAGAGGCCCGGTGCATGAAATTGGTGCACGGGTGGGGGTGTTCCTCAGCCTGGCCTGCACCCTCTCCAATTGGAACCCCTCGGGGGATGTCCGACTGCCAGTTTATCGGGCCTAAACTGGCAGTTGGATATCCCTCTCGTAATCTGAGACCACTGGCTCCAAACTGCTCACCTGCCTGCCTGCCTGATCACCCCTAACTACCTCTGCCTGCAAGTCTGATTGCCCTAACTGCTCTTCCCTGCAAGCCTGATCCCCCTAACTGCTCTCCCCTGCCAGCCTGATCCTCCTAACTGCTCTCCCCTGCTGGCCTGATCACCCTAACTGCTCTCCCCTGTTGGCCTGATCGCCTCTAACTGCCTCTGCCTCACCCCGCCACCATGGCTTTGTCCAGAAGGACGTCTGGTAGGTCATTTGGTAGATGTCCAGTCTAATTAGCATATTACCCTTTTATTAGTATAGATAGTTTAGAGGTGAATAAGTTGTGTCCATTTTAAATGGTTCTAAAACTTATAAAAATTTACACATTTTAAAGATAATTTCCTAAAATGGAAAAAAAATCAAGGGAAGTTATATATTTATAACTGATATGAACATTATTTAAAGTAGTGTTTAATGCTAAATTCAAATACACACACACACACACATATATGGAGATACAAATCTTACTCCATGTGGAGAGTAGATATTTATAATACTAAATTTTACTCTTTAAATGGAGTATACAAGATTTATTTAATAAAAACAATTTTATCGACTTGGAGAGCTTAGGAAATTAAAAATTTAACTTCATACAAAATTCAAAAGCAACTGTGATCTGTTTTCATCCTGCCCATATGTGATCCAAGTCATCAACATATGAAATGTTTTCTTTATTTCTTATATCTTTCAAATGGCAAAAAATAAAGTTACCTTTTCTTTATGAGTTATCATTTTTCCTCTATATTTTGACAAATAACATGACAGAAAATGATTAAGTTTCTCATTTCACAATGTGACTTCTGTGTTATTTATTGTCAAAATAAAAGTCACTTTGTGAATCAAAGTTTTTAATTTTTTTCCCTCCTCAATCACAAGAAATGTTTTGTCAGAAAACTGTTTTTGGTAAATACTTGTTTGCTCCCCTAATGATAGGTAAGTCCTTTTAAATGACTCATTGCTAATTAGTTCAGAGCAACATTCCAAAAGAATATTTTATTTTTGGAACCTCTTTCATTGATTTTCTGCTCCGGTAGCATGACTAATGCATATCACAGTCAAAGCTCTGCAAAATGTTTGTAGCAAAACCCCAAAACAGGTGATAATCACCTGATATTTACTTGGTTTCTTTACTATTTTATCAAGCAAATCATCAGGCTCCATTCCTGAAACGGTACTTGGCTATTACAAGAATTCTCAATAATATTGGGCATTTCTTTCTGTCAAGATCATTGCTCTTGCATATTCCCAAATTCAGTCTCAAAATGAAATGAGATGCTATGGTTTTGGCTGTTCTTTGCTTTTTATTTTTGGTTCAGTGATGCCTGAAAGTCAAAATGAAACTGAAGTATAGGCTCTTGGGAGTCCAAATGAGCAATTTAAATGAATATCAATGAGTCAGCTTGCTGAGTTTTAACAGCATAGGCTTTGCCAGAACCACAAAATCTTTAGAAGTTACTCAGGACCAGCAACGGGTTTTAAAGACCAAGGTGGAGAACAGCGAATTGCTTTTCCTATAGCAAGCTGGTTCTATAGGATATTTAATTTTCTGTGATTCTTTTTCAAGCTTCTCGTCTGTGGTCATATCTACTGAATACTTTGGTCAAAAACATTCATTTTCCAGATTGCTCCTTACCTTGCCACATACAAAGAAAAAACAATGTTTAATTTTACCAGAAAAAAATATTTTATGTTACTTTATATTTACTCTGACTCAACAAGAAAATGAGAGGATTGAAAAAACATTTACATGTTTTTTGTTCAGTTTATTTATCACAAAGTTTCAATAAAGGTAATGCAGAAATAAAATAGAGTTTGTTCAAAATATAATGATTCTGATAAAATAAAATGTATACCTGTTGACTTAGCATCTGTAAAACTCTAGAACTTGGTGGGGGAAAATATGGTAGTAGAAGGTAGGGTTGATGACAGAGCTCAACTGGAAAACTAATGAAAGCTGTGCTTCTTTCAAGAAAAATGTACATCATACACAAATATACACTATTTCAGTGGATTCATAAATTCAATGCTAATAATGCTGATCTTATAGAAAAATCTTAATACTGGAATTAATTGAGATAATTTACAGTCTCCATTCTGCGAATTTTTCTTCATATTAAACACTTGTTTCACTAACACTAAACAATTTTTCAAAATAAATATACTTTTGACTAATGAATGCACCTCTTCACTCAGTGTTTTTAAATAGGGAAAATTAATCTATAGTGTTTGAGAGAGAAATTATTTTTAATATTTTTATTTATCTCGGAGAGTAAGGAAGAGGGAGAGAGACAGAAACATCAATGATGAGAGAGAACCATTGATTGGCTGCCTCCTGCACAACCCCCATTGGGAATCAAGCCTGCAATCCATGCATGTGCCCTTGATCAGAATCAAAACTGGGACCCTTCAGTCTGCAGGCTGAAGCTTTATCCACTGAGCCAAACCAGCTAGGGTGAGAGAGAAAATTTTATGTCCAGCTTAAATATCTTGAATAAGTAAAGAGATTAAAGATGCAAATTAAATGTATAAAGGCTTAAATAAGTATCACCCATTAATAATTTTAAAAAATATTACTTGAATATATGCTCTAGGCCGTGAGTTTCCAATCTTTCCCAGTAATGAAACCTTATTGTCTAAGTAATTTTAACAGTACTTTTACCAAAATATATACCTAGTAGTTCTGTATAAGAAATAAGATTCAGCCCTGGCCAGTGTGGCTCAGCTGGTAGGAGTGTAGTCCCATTACACTGAAAGGCCACGGGTTCAACTCCCATTCAGGGAATATGCCTAAATCGTGGGTTTGATCCCAGGCCCTGGTTGGGGTACCATTCCCTGCAAATCACTGGAAGAAGGGTTCAAACAAAGAGGGAGATGGGCACATGAGCAGTGAAGGTTTTTAGGTGACATAGGGAAGCTGTTTGCCTCTCAGTCTAACCTGGGGAAAAAAATAATTGGTTAGAGGGATGCAGCCATGCAAGCACGGAAATCATGAAGGGTTAATTGGTTAAGATCCTAGTTATAATTCCCAAAGAACTCTCTCTCTCTCTTGCTTTGTTTTTGCCCAATTGCTCCTCTCTTCTGTGACCTGCATTCACTCCATGCACATGCCTGCCTTGTGGCCTTAGAAGCCAAGTGGCCCATGGCCGTGTGTTCTCCACGCACAGGATGCTGGACTGGACTGTGCTTTAATATGGCATTGGTCTTAATCCTAGCCTTGCTGAGGACAAGATTGGACTTTTTCCATGGTGAGATGGAGGGGGATGGAACCTTGGAAGGGAACTCCCTAAAATTTACATCATCACTAAAGCTTTCCACGATACTGCATCCTTCCGTGGTGGCCTCAGGGAGTTCTTATTCCCACAGCACCCCAAGAACTCCACTTCCACCAATGACAGATGGCGTCACAGAGGGGCACCCCACTGATAATAATACCAGTGCTCTTATTATCAGTGGAATCATAGTTGTAATGCAATATTTGCTTTTTATCACAGTATCTCTCCCAAAACCCAGTTTTACAAAGATATATATGTGAAATCGTGTTCAAACTATGAACTACCTCAAATTGGTAGGGTTTAACAGATGATATTGTGTTTCTCTCAAAACTTTAAAAATAACTGAGGTGTCCCTGAGAGCTAGTTGTTGCACTCTGAGCATCACAGTACACAGTTTTATAACCAGGGCCTTTGATAAATGAGCGAGGAATAAACATTACGGATTCAAAAATGTTAAAAGGTATATTTTAAACAAAGGAATGTCCTTATATCATATGGATACCAAATTCATATATACAGATTTAGGCTTGTTAAATATATTCTTCAGTGCAGAAGTAAAATTGGGGGTGGGTGGGAGAGGAAAACAACAGCTTCTTTTCACCCTATATTTTTTCATGTTGTATTTAAAAATTTGATAAAAATATTGGGCAACTTTTATAAGACAAATAAACATAATTTTTAGAGAATTGCTATTGTCCAACATTGTATTAACCAGTGTTCAAACATGCACAGAAAAAAATTCCTAGAATAAATACACCAATACACATTTTAAATGTAATTATCCCCCTGTGGTAATCTGTGGTGTGAGAGAGGATGTTTTTCTTCATTATATCCTTTCTATATTTCCAAGATTTTAATAATTTGCATATATTCATTTTCATGGAAGAAAAGGCATTTATTTTAAGATAGAATTGGGAAAAGGTTCATAATAAAAATTTCTTGATGAACCAGTATTAATAATAAACATTTTCTAAAAAAATAGTGCAGATTTATAAAAGGATGAGGAAAAAATAGCTAAAAGGATAAATAATTTTATAAACAAAACCTCAAGTGTAGAAAAGCAATAATATTAGTGCAGTGCCTATGATATTTTATTAATTTTGTTTGTGGAAACTAACTTTAAATCTGTGTATTTCATAGTTTTTCTTAAGGCTTGGAAATACTTTTGAAAATAAAAATAAAATATATAACATGCACAAAAGGAGGGTGTTCTATTGTACAAAATAATACATAGATGTGAGATGTTATCTATAATAATAAAAGTGTAATATGCTAATTAGACTGGACGACCTTCTGGATAAAGCTGGGGCTGCAGGGGAAGCCTGGGTCCCGGGTGCCTGCCAGTGGCCAGAGGGAAGCCCGGGTCCCGGTTGCTGGAGGGAAGCCGGTGCAGGCATCTGGGGGAAGGAAGGCCTACGCTTGCATGGCCTTTTCGTGCATCAAGCCTCTAGTTTTTTTTATACAATAACTAGAGGCCTGGTGCATGACATTCATGTACTGGGGGCAGGGGAGTTCCTCAGCCCAGCCTGCACCCTCTCACATTCAGGGACCCCTCGGGGGATGTCAGCTTGCTGGCTTAGGCCTGCTCCCCTCCATGACTGTTGCGCTTGCCAGCCGTGAGCCTGGCTGATCGGAGCTCCCCCTGTGGGAGTGCACTGACCAACAGGGGGCAGCTCCTGCATTGAGCGTCTGCCCCTAGTGGTCAGTGGGCATCATAGCGACTGGTCATTTGGCTGTTTGTTCGATTTGCATATTAGGGTTTTAATATAGGATATTTTAAGAATATGCTCTAATCAGCAGGTGATAAAATCACAGAAGTGCCCATCCCCCTTGTCATCAGGCAAGGCTTATTATACTCTTTAGGGATAAAAAAATGAATCAGTTTCTGGGGGGATAGTTTTACAGTATCTCCAAATTTTAGAATTTTATGGCTTAAAATTTGCTCAAATGTATATGCTAAATATTCCTTTGAAAAATATGCAAATATGCATTACCCATGGATAGACAATAGAGTGGTGAAGGCATGGGGGAGGGGGAAATGGGAGCAGGGTGGAGGGGGTGACTAGGGGGAAAAGGAGAACATCTATAATACTACTCTCAATAATAAATGTAAAATTAAAATAAATAAATAAAATCAAATATTCCTTTGGACAATAAACAGTATATCATCCTTTTCTGCCATGTGGTCTCATTATACAGTTTCTCATTGGAGAACACTCTGAAGATATTTATAGAATTATATAATGATACTATTATTTTCATCAAAATATTTACAAAAATGATGTTTGCTTTTAAGATACAGTCAATTAAACTAATGGAAAAGGAGAAATGAAAAATTCAGAAGGGTCAAATGTTAGGTGTTCAGATTTGCATCAAAGTAAAAGGAGTTTGAACATTTTAATGGAAATCAAAATTTTTCTTTTTGCTCCTGTGGCTTCATTTCTTTGTATGGTTTTCCTTTATTTGATATCTTAATGTAAGTAATATTTGCTATGCAGTTTGCTTTCATTTTAGCCTTGACATTTTCTCCCATGGGTTTCTAATTTCATTTACATATGTGGATTGTTTTCTACCAATTAGTGCTAGATGACAAGAAAGAGGGTTTCTTAAAACTGTTTTCAATTCTTTTGAACTACATAGACATATTCGCTGGCAATTAGTCTAAATTCTACCCTCATCCTCTAGCCCCTTATCTTCATGAAAACATTAATTACCTCTTGGATAACCAAAATTTAAGGCAAAAATAAATTAAAGTAATAATTCCAAAAATTGCCACTGGAGCACAAAGAAACCATTCATTTATTTTAATATTTGTTAAACAAATGTAGCTTGCTCAAAAATGCTTTATTTTTATAATTATCTTCTAATGATTCCATGTTGATAGTACAATGCTAATAGTAGTTATTTTATCTCCTAAATAAAAATAATTAAAAATACTATTACCACATGGGTTTCAAATATCAGTTTATAATCTCCAGGCATATTTATCTTTGTCTGGAAAATACTACTAATAATAATAATCACTTTTAGTAATACAGATGCTACTTGCTTTAAATATGCTTTCACACATATTATCTTATCAGGACCACACTAGATTTCACTCAGCCAATATTATTATTTCCATTCTGCAGAAGAAAATATGAGGTTGGAAAATTTAAACACCCTCTCAGGAATCTCATGACCTAAAATGTATCCAAGAGTTAGTTGGCCTTTCGCATAGCAGCCAGTACCAGAACAACATTTTAATTGTTTACAAGTCTATTTCCCCTTATCAGTAACCTTCCAGAAGAGCAAGAAGCATGTGTATCTCATGAATTAATAGCAAAGAATGACGTGTATAATGGGTGCTTAATAAATATATTTTAAATCAACCAATAAAAGTTTCACCCTACCTGGTTTTGCTCAGTAGAGTTTTGGCCTGCAGACCCAAGGGTTCCAGGTTCGATTTTGGTCAAGGGCAGATACCTCGGTTGCAGGCTCCTCCCTGTCCTGGTCCCTGGTTGGGGCTCATGCAGGAGGCAACCAATCGATGTGTTTCTCTCACATTGATATTTCTCTCTTTCCCTCGCTCTTCCACTCCCTCTAAAAATCAATGGAAAAATACCCTAGGATGAGGATGAAAAAAACAACTTTCTAATGGTGATCCAAATGTCTATTTTGCCACCCTACTGTACTGACACCTAAGGAGTAGCAAACACACCATACCCACAGACTCTTTCTGTCCCCCTGTCTCCATTTACAAAAACTCTGGAGACTGTAGGACCATAGTGGTAAAGTGACTACCAACCATCCTTCTTTCTCCCACTCTGATCCCTTTGCATCTTGTCTTTTCTGATTTGTTTCTAGTTCTGCTTCTGATCAACAAGTGTTGGAGACATACTAGCCAGTGTCTATAACTATGCTGATGTCTGATGGGCAACCTGTTGACTGAGTCACCAGTGCGAGGAAACCATGCATCCCAGCCAACCACAGCAGCCATAGAAAGATATAGACTACAGCCTTCATCCATGCTCACCATAGGAGACCAAAGCAGATTCTAAACCACATCTCTGAGGTTACAGTTTTGCATTCTGCCTACTGCAAGAGATTGCAAAGGTCAATATCTCTCTGAATAAATCCTCCACCTATCAAATGAGGATGATCATGGCTATACAAATAAGAAGAAGGCTAATTGAAGAATCAAATTAATATTTATGAAATTATGGGCAATACCATATACAAATCTAATATTATTAATACTTATTATTAGGAATTTTGCCTCCTGGTTCACAAGTGAGAATGGTATGTGTGTGTAAAAATACTATATATATACTTTTAAATTAATTTTAAGTTATTTAAAATAAATTGATAAAATCTTTGTAATCTTTTCTATGCCTTGGAAAAATTTAAATAATTTAGAAATTATTTTAGAAAATTAGAACTCATTCTAAATCTTTCTGGGTTTGGAGTCATTAAAATGCCAATTATTTGGGTGGAAAAGGTGAAGGGATGAATCATTTAAAAAATGTATAGACACAGACAACAGTATAGTGATTACCAGAGGGAAAAGGAGATGAGGGAAGTCCAAGAGGGTAAAGGGGAGAAAAAAGGGGACTTGACTTTGGGTGGCGAGCACATAATACAAAATACAGATTATGTATTATAGAATTGTACATCCAAAACCTACATAATTTTATTAAATGCCACCCTAATCACCCTAGCCAGTTTGGCTCAATGCAGACCTAAGGGTCCCGGGTCCAATTTTGGTCAAGGGCACGTACCTCAGTTGCAGGCTTCTCCCCGGCCAGGGTGCACAGGAGGCAGTCAATCAATGTGTTTCTCTCACACCAATAATTCTCTCTGACTTTCCCTCTCTCTTCCACTCTCTCTAAAATCAATGGAAGAATGTTCTCGGGTGAGGATTAAAAAAATACGGGAGGGTGCGGGTAAGGGGGAAAGATCAACCAAAGGACTTGTATGCATGCTTATAAGCATAACCAATGGATACAGACACCAGGGAGGTGAGGGCATGAGCTGGGGGAGGGGGGTGGTAAGGGGAAGATCAGGACACATATGTAATACCTTAATCAATAAAGAAAATTTAAAAAATGCATAAATTCAATAATTTTTAAAATATATGCCAATTATTTAATAAAACTTTTACATACTTTTTAAAAAAAGTATTTAGGTTTCTTATCTCTTCTTAAGGCTACTTAACCATTTATATTATTATAGAAAAATCTATAACTATAAATTCAAATTTATTAATAAAAAGTCTCATGTAATCTTTTGTAATTCAAATAACTTCTTTAGATATATTCTATTTCTAATCAAACACATTAATATACATAAATATTTCATATTCAGAATGTACTTAATTGTCTTTTGAACAAACAAGTTTTATAAATCAGATATACTTTTTATTTTATTAGTCTAATTCATTTATATCTGTGAAACATTGTGATCTGAGCATTCAGACTATCAGTTTTCAACCTTAAAGAATGTTTTGAATAATATAAAAAAAGGAATACATTGAAATTTCCAATTTAACCAAATATAATGTTGATTATAAATCTTATACACAAAAATAATGTCTTTATGTATTTGCTGACTACAAAGCAGTTGTAGCTAATAGAATACATTGGTTCTGCAATTAAAATTCTATATACACACATTTATGTTCTGTCTCTTCAGTGTTTTAAATTCTTATAGAAGTGAATCAAACTTTTCAGTATGATTATGGTTCTACCAATTTTCCTCACATTTCTAAGATATTTTTCCACATACATTTTACTGACATTTTGTCTGGGCTATATTAGCCAGTGCCTTTATTACAATGTCAATGTTATTATAACATACTAGAGGCCTGGTGCATGAAAATTCATGCACTGCAGTGGGGGGTCCCTCAGCCTGGCCTGCCCCCTCTCACAGTCCAGGAGCCCTCAGGGGCAGGAGGCGACCCAGCAATCAGGAGAAGGCGACACCCCCATCACACCTCTGCTACTGCCACTGCTGGCAGTGCAAGCCTTGGCTGGCCCTGGTTACCTGAGCCTCGGGCGGCCCTGGGCGGCTGGGCAGCCGCCATCCAAGGCTTGCCACTGCCTCAGGCTGACTCTGGGCTTCTGGGGGGTGAGGGGACTGGGGGACTTTGGAGGCAGGTGCGCAGAGCGGTCGGACCCACTTGGGGGCGAGCCTGGCCGTGCCACGCGCCTGCCACCCCTGTGGGGCTGAGGGGATTGGGCGCCACCATCTTGTGGCTGTGGGCGTTGCCATCTTTGAGGGTGTGGCAGTCAATTAGCATATTCCCTCTTTATTAGATAGGATACTCATTACTTTCATTCCTAAACTTCTATTGTCTTTACTTCTAAAAACAAAATCACAATTTCTTTTCCCTCATCACAACTAAGTTACTTTCATCTTATAGCTGAGATTTGCTTCTTAGAAATCTATTCATTTCCCTATCATCATTCTTACCACCAGGCAATATTTTTCACATTAAGTCCAAAACAATGCTCCAAACCAGGACATTTATATCCCATTCTCATATAGTCTGTTTCTGGTCTAGTATAGTTGTAGATACCCAATACTCTGTACTCTGACTGAATCCATCTACTTCTCAATCATTTTATTCATCTCTTTTAATCACATTCCTCACATTACATATTCCAAACTTTCTCCAATCTTCTCAGTCTTCTAACTCATCTTTGAAACATTTACTGTTATATATCTCATCTAAACTTTCTGAGGCTATTTATACCATCCAAAATGAGTTTCATTTCCATCTTTTCCACTTAAAATCTTAGCATATATGCCTTTCCATTCTGGCTACTTCTGAGAAGAAATAGCATTCCTACCTCTCTGTTAGCTCCTTTGTCCATTTCTTTTTCCTTTAAAAATTTCTCCCTTGTGACTCATTGCAAATCTCCTCTCCACTGTATCTCTTTATCAGATACTCAAAACATATGATCCTATAATTTGCTTGATAGCATATTACTATTTTATATTGTATTATGTCATTGCTTATTTGTACTTCGTATATTTTATAATTTGATTAGAAACTATTTCTGATGTGCTCATCACTAGGATGTCAGGATTAGGCAATTGTTTTTTTCTAAATTCCCTGCTTAATCAAATTACACAAATGTATATCTCTTTAAGCAGACTCTGACTCATATCGGTATTTTCTATCTTGGCCCTTCTTTTGTCTCTAATCCAATAAAATCTTTCCTGGCTGAAGCAAAGTTGTTTTAAAAGAGTATTAACTAAAAGTCAGGGCACTGGAGATCAAAATATCCTATCCTTAACATAATTTGTGATTGTATCCAATTATTTACTTATGAAGCAAAAGTACCAATAACTGCATTGTCATATTAAGTCTTTGAGATGGACTTTAAAATAACATGCTGCAGAAATTCATTAGTATTTTTGAACATGACTACTTTCAGTTAATTGTCCATTGTTTAAAAACATTGTGTGGGGTGTCTGTGTATCTACCTTATCAATAAAACATATGGAACAATACCATTGCTTGTGACTTTTTGAGCAATAATTTATCTGCCTGAGCTATGTGAATGACACATCAGTTTCATAAATTTTCATTTTTTCTACACTCTCTTCCGTCTCTCCAAATGCACACCAACTCAGATTTCTTATTGTATGCATCAAACAATTTAGAATTACTATTCATATATCCATTTCCACACCTGATTGGAGCCTCCTAAAGACAAAAAACAACATTTTATTCAATTTGTAAGTGCAAATAGTGACAATAGATATATTTTGAATGACCTTTAACAAGCCCATAGCCAATCTTCCAGGTAAAGGGAAATGAATGGAAGCATTGTCAATCTCCAAAAGTAAGGATTCTCACTGGAGAAATAAAGCACTTTCTCATCAACAGGGTGCTAAACCAATTATATCTTTGAATCCTGCTTTATCCTTGAACACAATTACTAATTTGGCCACACTATCCCACTGATGACCTATGCTGAATTACACTAAACTAAATTTTTAAATACACTTTTCTCAATGTAATACCTAAATAACAGAACTGCTTCTCTCTCAAAATGAAAACAAAATAATACATAAATACCCAAACAAACAAAAGCAAGGAAGCATCTCATAACTCAACTCCTCCATGGAACTATAGAATGCCCACAGAATGCCCACTGAAATTCAGTCTGCATGCATAAAACACTGCCAGAGGGCACAGAGATTTTTTTATCTTGATTCCTCTTGTGTTTTACAAATTGTTCGAGGCCTTCTGAGCCCAGTTTTTGAGAGAAGAGGAAGGACTTTGAGTCCTTTCCAAATCTTCATATTAGGGTAGGGGGAGCCTATCAGGAGATTTCTTCAGCAAAATCTTCTTCATACTTGGCCAACTGGGTGTGCACTATCCCTGGGCTCTGGAAATCCAGTTTATAAGGCTGCTTGTGGCAGTCAAGGTTCAAAAACAAAGCTATGGGTAGAAACATATCTAAAAGTTTCAAAGGCGAAAGCCGCCATCTGAAGTTTCCTAACAATTCTGTCTGCAGTAGTGAGGGAGTAATGCTGAGAATACCCTGCCAATGACACAAAGGAGACTTGAAAAGCTCCAGCATGTCAGTTTTCAAAAGTCCTCCTGAGGCTGAGAGACTGTGAAATTCTCATGTATGTTGATTTATGCAGTGATTTGCTGTGACCCCAGGGAAAGCTGCTTTATGGTTTGGACATCTATGCCTACCTACCTTCCCACCTATCTGCGGGAATCACCAAGCAAATGAACAAAGGGAAAATGAATGAAGAAAAAAGGGAAGCAATCATAAAAATAATAAACACTCAATTCACAAGTTAAAATATATTTTTGTCTCTGTCTGAACATACCATGCACAGTGGGCCATATAATCTATCATAAACTTTGTTCAAAGCTGATTATTTTTATATGTGGACTAGAGGCCCCATTCATGAAATTTGTGCACGGGGGGCGGGGGGGGGGGGGGGAGGAGGGGGTGTCCCTCAGCCAAGCCTGCATCCTCTCCAATCTGGGGCCCCTCGAGGGATGTCCGACTGCCCATGTAGGCCCGATCACACTGGACTGCTGGCTCCCAACCATTCACGTGCCTGCCTGCCTGATTGCCCATAAACACTTCTTCCTGCCAGCCTGATCACCCCCTAACCACTTCCCTGCCAGCCTGATTGACACCTAACTGCTCCCCTGCCAGTCCAATTGCCCCTAACTGCCCTCCCCTGTAGTCCTGTTCCCCCCCAACTGCCCTCCCCTGCATTCCTGGTTTCCCACAACTGCTCTCCCCTACAGTCGTGGTCCCCCCCAACTGCCTTCCCCTGCAGGCCTGATCCCCTTCAACTGCCCTCCACTGCAGTCCTGGTCCTCCCCAACCGCTCTCCCCTGCAGGCCTGGGTCTCCCCCAACTGCATTCCCTTGCAGGCCTGGTCCCTCTAAACTGCCCTCCCCTACTGGCCTGATCGCCCACAACTGCCCTCCCCTGCTGGCCATCTTGTGGCAGCCATCTTGTGTCCACATGAGGGTGGCCATCTTTGACCACATGGGGGCGGCCATCTTGTGTGTTGGAGTGATGGTCAATTTGCATATTACCTCTTTATTATATAGGATATGTGTATATACTTAGATCTTTAAAAAATGAACAAAATGAATATACTTTAGTGGACAGTGAGAATGGCATTTTGCCTGAACAATAATCCTCTGTCCTTTTGACCTAGTCAAATCCTAATCATGTTTCAAGTCCTGTCTACTTTACTTACTTTATAAACACTTCCTGACCAGTCCAGTTCACAATTGGCCATCTTCAAAGTCCTTATATTGGCTATTATCTGAAAAATGTTTTGATAATCAAATTATGAGTAGTTGACATTAAATTTTTGTGCTATTTAAATTTTCATTGTGATTTATAATGAGAATTACATTTTAAGTCTTCTTAGCCATAAGATTTAAACTCCTATTTAATTAGAGTCTGAGCCCAGCCAGCATGGCTTAGTGGTTGAGCATTGATCTATGAACCAGGGTTGCAGGCTAAATCCCCAGTGTGAGGCATGCAGGAGAAAGCTGATCAATGATTCTCTCATCATTGATGTTTCTATCTCTCTCTCCCTCTCCCTTCCTCTCTGAAATAAATAAAAATATTTAAAAAATAATTAGAGTTTGAGTTCATTTAAAAATATATATATTTTATTGATTTTTTACAGAGGGAAAAGGAGAGGGATAGAGAGTTAGAAACATCGATGAGAGAGAAACACCAATCAGCTGCCTCCTGCACACCTCCTGCTGAGGATGTGCCTGCAACCAAGGTACATGCCCTTGACCTGAATCAAACCCAGGACCCTTGATCCGAAGGCCAACGCTCTATCCACTGAGCCAAACTGGTTAGGGTTGAATCCGTTTTTTGATGTTTGATTACCTGCAGCTTATAAACCTCATTTTTCTCTCTTCCTCATTCTACCCTACTTCTGGGCAAAGGAATAAGAAAGATCAGGTACTCCTTCCTTTTCTGCTGACAGGAAACTCAAGTCCTGCACACACAAAAGAACCTTCACTCAGGTCCTGCCCCATAATTATAATAAAATCTCCAAACCAGTCTTATTTTCTTGCTTGTTTAAGTTACTTCATACCAGCTTGGGAGACCTGCTATGCTTTCCTAAGGAAGCCTCATGTAAGTTATTAACTTTTTAAAAATATATTTTATTGATTTTTTACAGAGAGGAAGGGAGAGGGAGAGAGAGTTAGAAACATCAATGAGAGAGAAACATCAATCAGCTGCCTCCTGCACACCCCCTACTGGGGATGTGCCAGCAACTAAGGTACATGCCCTTGACTGGAATCGAACCTGGGACTCTTCAGTCCACAGGCCGACGCTCTATCCATTGAGCCAAACCGGTTAGGACCAAGGTATTAACTTTTGCATAATCTCTTAGTCCGTTGACATCTGAAAAAAAGTTTATGTTGAGTTTATTCTCCCTTTGCAGGTTTATTACAACAACTTTCCTAATATCTATTCTGAGGTATGTGTATACAGAGAGTGCTCAGTATTTACGTAATAAATGCATGACTGAATGACTTTCATCCCCTTCATTTTTCTCTAGCAAGATGGAACTCAAATTGTGAGGAGGAGTTCATTTCATTACTCAGATAACTCAACTGCTAAAGTGGATAATCAAAATAACCTTTTGGACTTCTCTCTAAAATTGATTATATAATAGATGATAAAAACTAGGGAAAATTAAAAAATGAGGGCTTCATGCTATTATACTGATTTCAGTGCCCATGTATTGGACCAGGGTTCTCAGATATCAGCATATGCTCAACACATCCTGATGCTCCTTGCCCATTGTATCAGACACAACCCCTTTGAGCTTACACTTGGCATCTGAATCTTTCAGTCAACATTCCCAGAAGCCAGAAGCTATTGGCAATCAACTGAAGTGCTATGAGGTAGAAAATATGTTTGCCATCCTGGGCATAGTCTCAATTTTGAAATGTAATAAAACAACTTTATATGTAAGAGTGAAGACACATGGGATGGAGGTTGAAATTGCTGATTTGTCCAAAAATATATCTCTTTCAACAGTCACTCTTTATACTTTTTATCATTTAAAATATTTAATCTACATTTGTGTTTTTATTTGTTTATAACCTACATCTTTTGAAAATAATTTGATATGTTCCTTTTTTTATTGTTGGATCTTCACCCACAACACCATGAGATAGACAAATCAATTAAACTCAACATAAGTGCCTAATGAGATCAACAGAAGTCATGACTTGCCCAAGATCAAATAAGTAACTTTCTGGTACTTTGATCCATGGGCCTTCCATTACATAGTGTTGCTTTCTCAGTAGTAGTGCCAATATGAAAAGTAAGGTATAAGATGTACATGAAACATCTGACATGGAAATGATATGGAAAGGAGAGCTACAATGTTCTGTTCATATGATGTTCATATGAAACAGATCCTGCTAATGTGAGGATTCTCATCACCGACTCAGTGCTTAGCTTGTCTCAGTAGTTCTCTCTTGAGTTAGAAGAGAAGGTCTTATGAAAAACAAAAACATAACACTATACAAAGATTTACACTGGAGATAAGTTCCTTCCCATAACAAAGTGTGTGTGTGTGTGTGTGTTCATTTTTCAGAAAGCTACAGAATTGAAATAGAGGGGGCTGGTGAGGAGAGGGAAAAGAAGAAAGAGAATAGGAAAGAGAGAGAGAGAGAGAGAGAGAGAGAGAGAGAGAGAGAGAGAGAGAGAAACAGAAGGGAAAATATGTAGTGTTTTTGTTTTGCCTAATACTTATGCAGACTTCTTCATCTCAGTTACCCATGTTAGAGAGATGCACAGCAGTAAGTAAAGCAAACTCAACATAAAACAAAAAATAAACAACAAACAAAACACAGGTGTTTTTTTTAATCTAGGTCGCTTAATAAATTAATACAAATAGATTTCATAATGAGCCAGGGAGGATGACATCCTACTTATTCCAGGAAATAATAAGTTTATCTAACTGGTAAATAATAAAATGGCTAGGCAATCATCCTAGATTAGATAAATCAACTCAAAAAGATTGACAGTGTTTTCTGGTAATGAGTTAAACCAAGTTCTGAGTAAACCCTTAGATTTATATCAACTTCTTAGGGGCACAAATAGAAAGGCAAACACCAACTCCTTCATAGCTGTTACACTGGTAGTCAATCACCTTTACACTGAGCTCATCTGGCCACTGGCCACTGCCCAGGACTGGAAACTGCTTTCCCTGCTCAAGTATGCACTAGACTGGTTCATACTTCAGAGCAGTTGGTTAATGATAATGATAATGATTTAGATTCCAGTGGGCAGTAAATATAAAATATTTGATCATTAAGTGGCTTTATCTATGTAGGAGATTGTTTACTAACTGTGTGGGGAAGTGGAGGCAATTTAAGCATGCTAAAAAGTACAAGAAAGAAAATGAGAACAGAAAATTATTAGGCAATGGGTTTTATTTCTAGGATGTAAACAGTGGGAGAAAAATAATAAAAAAAACTTGATTTCTTGGCAGGAAAATTGCATGGATGATGTAAATTTGATAAAGCCAATACATTTCAAAATGCTGTAATGAGTGAATTGCAGGCCTATTCTTGAGTCAATGTTTTGACTCTAATGAAGGCAGCAAGACCCAGAGACTATTGATATATATATATATATATATATATATATATATATATATATATATATATATATATTTTTTTTTTCTAAACTTTATATCCCAAATTTTCTAACTTTATATCCCAGCATTTCAAAATTTCCAAATTTGAAAACAGAGATCAAGAATTATATATACACATATAATTCTTGATCTCTGTTTCCAAATTTGGAAATTTTGAAATGCTGGGATATAAAGTTAGAAAAAGTATGTTTTTATATGTTCTGTATTTGGTTTTGCTTCCTAGTATAACTCTAATATCCCTTAGCACGTGACTGTGTTTCTCACACATGGTATCTCCAGGGCCTTTCTCTGTGCCCTACATGAGGACATGCTCAGTAAATGTCTGTATGTCACAATGCTGTCAGATACAACTCTTTAGGAATAAGTTCACTAATATTTCAGGACTGCAAGGATTTCAGTCATCATTAATTTAAAAGATGTGGCGGCTTTAGGGAAAACTCTTCGGCAGCTAAGGGAACCAGCCTTTACTCAGGATGTAACCTCATGACCCAGAGATATCATTATACATTTTCAGGGAAGAATTTTAAAATTGACTTGGCTGTTTTGGAATCCCAAAGTAAAGGCTCAGAGAAACAACTCATTTTAAGGAGACCCTTTGCAGACCTTACTTACAACCCATCAACTAGGGATTTTCAAGGGCATCTGCATCCCTGTAAGCTACTAGTTTTCGAAATTCAGTGCTTCTCAGAAGTTCAGATTACTGATCCCACCACCAGAGACCATGAGGAATTTGCCCAAGAAGAGTGAGATATAATTCATACTGAAACAAATATCAATTAGACCTTTTATCAGCCCCTTTGAATCAACTGGGCAATTAAAAAATAAAGCTACTTTTCACCCCAAACATTCAGATTAAATTGTCATGGGGAGCCGCTATCCTATAACATTTTTAAAATCCAGTGGGTATTTCTAAAGTGCAGTGAGGGTTGGGGATATTTTGAGACCTCCCTGAATGTCCAGGCTTTCTGACAGCAGCACTATGTTTCAGGAAATAATTGTATGGCCTGAAACCCAGCAATATCTATGTTTGTGGAATCAACACTCTTAATTGGGTAGGCACTTAAATAAAATTAAAAAATTAAAACTTCATGGATAGGGGATGCTGAGGTGTAATGTGTCCCCATGAGAAAGCAGCATCTACTGACACAAATTAATCCCTAAAGAACCACTGTGACTTATCCTTGATCTAACCACAGCTCTACCCTCTTCTGCCACCACTGAATGATCCTTGGCCCATAATCACACACCTGACCTCCTACACTCTGTTGTCTCTGTCTTCATAGCCACATCTTTACATTTCAGGAGGTCCATAGAGACTTTTAAGTCCCATAACATTTTTTTTTTCATACCAGTCATTTGACTTCTAATACTCTATCTGTGCTCAGTTTTCTGGAGGTGCCCTTAGTTATTTGTCTGATCCAATATTTTGTTGGCACCTGTATACAATGAGGAAGTCCGTTTCTAACTTACTAATTGATGGAGCATGTATAAAAATGAAGCCAAGAATGGAGAAACTTGTGGTTAAAGCTAAAAGAAAATGTTACAGCTTTATGATAATGTACGACATCTGTTGTTGTTCAAGGCCCAAATGGAGATTCGAACCAGGAAGTGAGCTGGACAAGAGGAACTGGACTCATGCAATTACCTCTCTTTCCTCTCTCTGCACTGACACTGGACCCAATGAGAGGTGTGAGTCCAAACACATGAAAAATTACTTGAAATGTCACTTGTTCACATCTGAGAAAATACCGCCTTTCTTGTCTCCTTCCAGTGTAATCAGCTGTAATTTTAAATCAATATCTTGCCTCACCATGGATTGCTTTGAACATGCTGTCTTCTTTTCCTTTTTCTGCCTCATTACTGATCTCCTTCACCTACTGATATTAGTTACTGCAGATACTAATGAAATATCCCTGGAAGTGTGAAGTAGATTCAGCTCCTTGACAGTCACATATGTGTTTTGTAGCAAGTTACTGAAAACGTTTATCTTCTGGATATTTGTTCTAGACTTTCAAGTACATTATTAAACTTAGCCAGAAAATGGGAACTCATCTTCCCATTGAGCTGAGGATGCTGCTCCAAATTAAAATATTTCCACTGATACCCACGGAGTCATTTCATGGCGAAAGAGTGTTTAACTCGACCATGTGAGGAAGTACTGGCGATAAGTTGAAAGAAGGATTGTCTTTCACTAAATTGATTTTCTGCTCTTACATTATTTATTATCCTCTAAATATATGTGGAAACATTGCCTCTCTTTCCTTGAAAAACTTCTAATCCATTTCTCAAGTTTTATTGTGGCCTTGGACTAATTTTCTTAACACTGACTTTGTCTTTTCTGGGATAAGCTCTTTCTTTTTCTCCATGTAACCCAATCCTACCTCTTGACAGTGTCAACTTGGTCCTTCTTCCTTCATGAAGATTTCCTTGATTTCTCCATCTGTCATTCATTTTTCCCTTATCAGAACTTCTATAGCTTTTATAGGTGTTGTCTGAATCCCAAGGTTTAATATTTGATCAAACCACCTTATCTTGTTCACTCACTGTTACATACTTTATATCTGATTTTTCCACCTGAACTATATTTTGCTTATCCAAGCATCAGTCATAATTCTATCAAATCAACACCTGTTGATTCTATGTTCTGTACATAGCCCTTGTAATTATTATAATAAATTAGCATTATTATGCTTTATATTTATCTATGTCTCTCAATTGATGATAAGCTCACTGGAGACAATAAATGGTTCCTTCTTAAATATCCCCTTAAATCTACTAATTTTTCTTTCCCTCCAATACTGTTTTTTTTTTTTTTTAGCACATACAAAAAAAAAAAAAACATAAGTAATGGAAATGTGTTTGAGAATTTTTTCTAACATAGAATGTGAATTTGTCAAAGAAGGACAAGTATCATATAATTTCACTCATACGTGGAATCTAATGAACAAGCAAAATAGACAGACTCATAGATAGAAAGCAGGATGATAGCTGTGGGGGATGGGGAGGTGGAAGAATTGAGCAAAAAAGAAAAAAAAAGAGAAGGAACTCATGGACATAAACAACAGTGTGGATTGCCATGGGGAGGAGAGGGGAGGAGGTGGAGTGTCAATCAATAAGTTTAAAAGAAAGGGAAAAAAAAGTATGTAAATCTATTGAATTATTAAAATAAGTATTGTTTATCTAACTAAATTATGAATTAATCCATTGTTTAGAAATAAAAATTAAAGATGTATTAAGCATCTAATACATGCCTAACAATTTAGGCTAGGAATGAGGGCATATACCTTGTCTCTACTTTCAAATAACTTATAAAATAGAGTTTCAAAAAGTGGACTCTCACACATGAAACAATGAGAACATCCTCATTGTTTCATGTGTGAGAGTCCAGTTTTTGCAACTGTCCAAAATCTGCATGCATGGCACCGTACGTGGAAGGTTTTCAAACACAACGTATGGCCTTTGTTTTATAACTTGGCCTGCACATAATACCTTGTTACCTTAATGCATTTTTCTCAATGTATGCTGTACATGTATTCATGCCAAAAACTTTAAACCCTAATGAAAAGCACTCAACAAATATAAAATATTGCTGGTGTCACACTATTTGCAGACTGGCAAATCCACAGTGTCAGTCCTGTTTTCCACACACCTACATGTTAAATTTGATATCCATACCAGTATCTCCCAAGATCAGGAAGTGAGTAGCAAGACCTTTTCTGCATTGCTGAAATAAAGTCATCCACAATTAAAATGGTTTGCTGGAAACAGATGGACTTCCTGCAGAGATTAACCCAATTATCTTTGGTTTAAGAGCCAGAAAAAGCCATAAGATCATTATCTTACAAGACAAGAATTTTATCGTGATGCCAATCTCATTACATGAGTGAATGGAGGTATTTAGTGATAGTTTTTCTACATAAATATTCTTAATAGATTTAGTTTTTCAAACTCTTGGTTTCACATTATTTTCAAATGAAAAAGCTTGACAGATGAATGGTGTCATGCACTACAGAAGGCCAGAGTCTGTATTTCAGGGAGTTTCCTCCACAAAACAAGGGCACTACTCTCTCAGACATCAGAAGGGACCTCACATTTATGCACACGCCTAAAAGTACTCAAACTTGTGTTACCTGCATTTCACTTAGCAACAAAACTTACAGAGTTTAGATATTTTATAAAAATTAGTTTCTGTTTTGGCCCCCACCACAATACACAATGTGTTTGTAAGCCAATACCGTAACTAGTTGAAGCTTTGAGGTGTATCCAATCTTTCAAAAATAAATTCCCCAAACGTCGAATTTTTGCTTACATTTTTTTGAAGGGTGGTGGGGTATTGTTTCCAGTTCTTAAGAATAAAAGGCTAGGCTCATAAAGAGTGTTCTTTTTTTTTTTCTTCATATCTATATATATAAAAGGCTAATATGAAAAGTGTCCCCTTGGGAGTTCGACTGGGAGACTAGGAGTTCAATTGCTCACTATGATGTGCGCTGACCACCAGGGGGTGGTACAGAATGAAGGGAGGCCCTGGCTGGCAGCTGGCAGCCGGGAAAGGGAGGCCCCAGCCGGCCACTGGAAGGCCCTAATTGGCCCTGATCACTGCCCAGGCCTAGGGACCTTACCCGTGCACAAATATTGTGCACCAGGGCTCTAGTATTCAATAAATATGCATATGTATATATCTGATCTAGCAAATATGAGGAATGAGAAAAAGCTTGTGTTTTACATCAAAAGGTAGGATTGATTTATCTAATGTGACAAGCTGAGATGACCATGTTCAAAACAGAAGCAACTCAATATAACACTGATACTACAATGGGAAAAACATCTGCAATGGCCCTTTAAGAACTAAGACAGGAGTTCTTGCAGCATTAAGTTGCTCATAGATTGCTAGTGGTGATAGCCCTACAAATTGAGTGGCAGAACTTTAGTGTCAGCATTTCTAAAACTGGTGCCATCAATACCCATTACATGGAGTTTTTATAAGTATCAAACAAGATAATGTCTAAATGGTTTACAAACTGTAAAGTATTACTGTGAATTGTTCCTATTGTTGGAGTGATAGATAAATTGTTTCCTTCCCCTCACTCAGGGCTGGCTTATCTCTTGTGAATTGTAGGCACGGTGCCTAAGGTCCACACATTCTTAGAGGTAAGAAAATGTTTCATTTTAATTTATTTAAAAATCAGAATAAAAATGAATCCTATCTAATAAAGAGGGAATATGCTAATTGACTGTCACACCCTCACAAAGATAGCAGCACCCACAGCCAATAAGGAGGGAATATACTAATTGACTGTCACGCCCTCAAAGATGGTGGCGCCCAGTCCTCTTAGTCCCCCAGTCACCCAGGGCCAGCCCGAGGCACAGGCAAGCCTCGGATGTCGGCTGCCCAGCCAGCTGCCCAGGGCCAGCCCGAGGGATGACCAAGAGACTGAACAAGAAGGCTGCATAGGGCAACCAGGCCAGCAAGGGGGTTAGTGAGGGATGACCAAATGACTGAATAGCAGGCTGCATGGGGCGACCAGGTCAGCGGTGGTTCTGTGAGGGGCAACCAGGCTGGCGGGGGGGGGGGGGGCAGTTGGGGGTGATTAGGCTGGCAGGGGGGGAAGTGAGGGGTGACTAGGCTGGTGGGGGGGACAGTTAGGAGCAACCAGGCAGGCAGAGGGGGGCAGTTAGGGGCGACCTGGCTGGCAGTGGGGGTCAGTTAGGAGTGACCAGGCAGGCAGGCAGGTGAGCGATTAGGAGCCAGTGGTGCAGGATAGTGAGAGGGATGTCTTGGTAGTCGGACATCCCCCGTGGGGTCCCGGATTGGAGAGGGTGCAGGCTGGGCTGAGGGGAACCCCCCATGCACAAATTTCATGCACCGGTCCTCTAGTATAACAATAATGCATATCCTATGTAATAAAAGCCTAATATGCAAATTGTCCCCTCAAATGGAGTTTGATCAGGAATTTGACCAGGGGGCAGGGCCATCTAACCAATCACTTGTGGCCCCTCCTCCTGGCCGGCCCCACCCCCAATCGACCCCTGATCAGCATCCCCCACCCTGATCAGAGGCAGCTGGGGTCAGCTGGACAACCTCACGTGTCCCCTCCCCTCAGTTGGCCCGACTGGATCGACCCTGATCAGGGCAGGCTGGCCGGACCCCACCCATGCACAAATTCGTGCACCAGGCCTCTAGCATAGTAATAAAACCATCCTCAATTTTTATATTCATCTTATGCCAACAGAGACTTTAAATATATAAGTATTGTTGGTTGATTGTTTTTGTTTTGTTTTGTTTTATAAAATAGAGGAAGAGGCCTGGCCAGTGAGGCTCAGTGATTGAGCATCGACCTGTTAACCAGGAGGTCATGGTTCAATTCCAGGTCAGGGCACATGCCCCGGATGCAGGATCAATCCTCAGCAGGGAACATGCAGGAGGCATGTTGATGATTCTCTCTCACCAATGATGTTTTGTTCCCTTTCTCCTCCCTTCCTCTCTAAAGTCAATAAAAAAATATATATATATAAATGGAGGAAAAGGCCCACAAAGGCAAAAGTGCTTAGAGCATGGAAAATCTTAGTGCAATCCTATCTTTATACGAAAAATTATCTGAAGCAGTCTCACTTCTGAAGCTCTCAGAATTTGCACATTTCTTTCCAGCTTTGGACAGAGGAGGGGACAAATGTAAACATTACATTCACAACTGTAGTGTGGGCAGACACACACACACCAACTTTTCCACAAATGTAGAAAAGATGAGTTCTCTCTGAGGTAGCCAGATGGTTCTTGTCTTAAAGTATGAGAGGGACCAAAAGCATATTAATGTCTTCTTCTTCTTCTTCTTCTTCTTCTTCTTCTTCTTCTTCTTCTTCTTCTTCTTCTTCTTCTTCTTCTTCTCCCTCCTCCTCCCCCTCCTCCTCCCCCTCCTCCTCCTCCTCCTCCTCCTCCTCCTCCTCTTCTTCTTCTTCTTCTTCTTTGATTTTTTTTTGTGTTTGAGTCATGTAATTTTCCTGGAAAGACTTTATCTTTCCTGGACAGAGAAGTTCATTTGTTTGTTTGAGGTTTAAAATGAGGACTAGGAAATAAACAAGATAGTTTGGTTTTGATTGCTCTCTGCTCCCATATTAGCTCCACTGAAGCTTTGAAAT
Source organism: Cnephaeus nilssonii (assembly GCF_951640355.1). Classification (NCBI taxonomy): domain Eukaryota; kingdom Metazoa; phylum Chordata; class Mammalia; order Chiroptera; family Vespertilionidae; genus Cnephaeus; species Cnephaeus nilssonii. The sequence goes on from NC_137082.1 coordinate 78,114,423, forward strand.
GAGTCTGTGAGGTTTCTACCTAGGCATGAAGCTACCTACTACTTATCCATCCATATATTTGTCTCTCACTCTATCTTGCTATCTATCTATTTATCACTTAGCTATCTAATTTATACTGATTTAATCTAGAGTAATATGAAAGAAAGAAAATTACAAATACTGTGCAATGCCACATGTATTTGTTTATTAGAAACTCATATACTCACAAAATAACACTAAAAATTTAATGACTATGCACATTTTATGTTTAAAGGTGAAACACATAAAATTGGGTAATTATGGGGGAGATGTAAGAAGGGATATAGGATGGAGGGGATAAAATTAAATAAAATATAACAAGATCAGGTGTTGCTTTCTTGTACCATAAGTGAGTGAATACAGTATAAGAAGTTTCAGTGTCTACACTGGGTCTTGAGAAGAATATATCATAGTTCAAAAGAAGGAGATAGTACTGTGTGTCAGAATGGGTAAGGATTGCTTCAGAGAGAATGCGGAATTTGAATTATGTCTTGAAGGAGAAGTACAATATGTGGGCATAAAAGGAGGGACAGCATATGATTCATAAAAGGGAACAAAATCTGAGGGGTGGGTCAGAGTAAGAAAGGTTTGGGGGCAGTTGGTAAGTGAATTGCCATTCCAAGTATGAAAATGGAGCCCCAGGTACTCTGTGGACAGTGCGAGTGGCATTAGAAAGGGCTTATCATCATTGTGAAACCATAGGGCCTTTCAAATAGCTCTTTTGTGGACAGACACATAGATAATGGGGATGTTAAAATGGGCCATGTCTCTTTTCTGTAGGAAAAGAAAAAAAAAATCTGCAATCCTTCCTCTCTTCTTGCTGTAACAATTCAGGGGAAAAAAGAAGACTATCATTCAACTGATCCCAGTGAAAAAGACAGGCAAGGTCATGTCCCCTCACACAGAGCAATACAGCCTCAGAGAGACCTGGCCTGTGATCTGCTCCCCATTAGGGCACAGTGGCTTCTCTTAATAGGGCCCTGCTCGTTTTTCAAGTAGCAAATCTGTCCAGCAGAAGGCGGTGAGCTATTGTTATCATTTATTCTGATCCATGGAACCCAGTTGATAAAAAGGTTAGAAATGCCACCTCCAGACATGTACTACATCAGATGTGGTTAAAACTGCAATTCAGACGGAGCTCCAAATAGTTTCTGCCTCTCCTGTCATCGCTTAGGCAGGAATAATAACCTACAATAACAGCAGCCCTTTTTGCTTGTAGGTTAGTATTAAAGAAATGAATATAATTTACAACCTATTTAAAAACACACATATCTATATATAATAGCAATAAAATATGGTGCTTATGAAGATATTGAACTGATCAATATGAATACGTAGAGGATATTATGAGAGATGAAATAACAGGGAGGAGGAATCAGAAAAAAAATACTTTTATTTAAATTTCCTGGATCATATGATTTATTCTCATCCTCTCATAACTTTTCTTTTCTTTAAAATACACTGGCTTTTCCTATACTTTAAACTCATTAAATACGCAGGTATATACTTCACTGCAAACAACCAAGATATTTCCAAGAATTATTTAATATTTTCTTGTTTATCACATATTCTCTTTCTCCCTAAACATTACCTAAATATAAGAACTTGTTTTTTATATTATTTTCATTATCATTCCTGGGGATAGGATTAGGCCAAAATTGAGGCTTACATTATAGATTTCTTGACAATATCACAAGTGCATTTCATAAGAATTTACTGCTAATCTATAATGTTATCCAGGTTCATTTAGCATGAATGTTATTCTAAATTCTGTACTAACTTGACATTCCTTGAAAACATATACTCCAGTGGCTGACACTGAACTAATAGAGTAGAACAAAGCTATATAGCAGAGAAGGCAATACCTTAAATGCTTAAGAACACACACTCAACCACCCCATTAACAAGAAAGCAACCAATGTGAGCAAATTGCCCAAATAATTGCCATTTTCTCCTTGGTGCTATCTTTCCCCCAACCCCCCCAAAAATGTCAATAAACAGGAAACTTTCAAAGAGAGAGATACTCTAATTCCCGATCCCAATCAACTAGGGGTCAGTTACCTTAGGCAGATGGGTCTATCAAGGCCTCACAGTATTTCAGAGAAGAAGAGAGAGAGAGAGAGAGAGAGATATAGAAACATCAATGATGAGAGAGAATCATTGATTGGCTGCCTCTTATACGCCCCACACTGGGGATCAAGCCTGCAACCCAGGCATGTGCACTGACCAGAAATCAAACCATGACCTCCTGGTTCATAGGTTGACACTCAACCACTGAACCATGCCGGCTGGGCTGCAACCAGATTCTTGAGGGAAGAAATAACACAATAGTTGAATTCCAGTTTAAGCAGACAAATAACACAAACCCTGAACAGACACAAATAAAATGAACAAAACAAAGGCAGCCAGCAAGGAAAACCTTAAAAATAATAAATTTGATGACAATGATACCAGAAAACAGACACCAACTCACATATACAAGGAGACCAGCTGCCTCCCTGCCATGCCTCCCTAACTCTAGAGAACCCCCTTTTTCACGAGCTGGATCCTGCTAATAGACCCCTCGGGAAGTTTCTCAAATAGTAGCCTGTTTCTGACTCCATAGTTTTATTGTTTCATGTGGTGGTGGTGGCTTGTTTGGGTTATTTTATATTTGTTTTTTGTTGATATTATTTTTAATTTACCTGTGGCTATCAGAGTCTGTATCAGTGGACTAGGGTCCTACCCACCAGGATGTTAGAGAACAACCTCTTCGGCATGAGAGGGATGGCGAACCCCCAGGAGCTTTCACATGCCAGGTAGTAGAACCCAGGAAGCTTTTATTAGCTTCCACAGAAAGTCAGCCAGTCCACCCTCTTCTCGATTACCTCCACCCGTACCTACTAGAGCAGTGGTTCTAAACCTTTCTAACGCCGAGGCCCTTTAACCCTTTGCACTCTCTTGCTTTTTTCTCGATTCCTTTATTCTAATGCTAACCGTGTCGAGTCACACTCGACATCTGAGTGCAAATTAATACAGTTCCTCATGTTGTGGTGACCCCCAACCATAAAATTATTTTCGTTGCTAATTCATAACTGTAATTTTGCTACTGTTAATGAATTGTAATGTAAATATCTGTGTTTTCCGTGGCCTTAGGCTCTACAGCAGTGGTTCTCAACCTGTGGGTTGCGACAGGTTGAGAACCACTAGCAAGGTGGCCTAACACAGATATTTACATTACGATTCATAACAGTAGCAAAATTACAGTTATGAAGTAACAACGAAAATAATTTTATGATTGGGGGTCACCGCAACATGAGGAACTGTATTAAAGGGTCACAGCATTGTAAGGTTGAGAACCATTAGTAAGGTTGAGAACCACTGGCCTAGAGGAACACAGGATTGCTCCTGTGGGGTTGTATATAAGATTTGATTACTTACCCATGGTGAAACATTTTGAATGCAAACCAGGAACCTATTACGATATGCTTGTACTAAATATGTAGCCACAGGAATTAAAAATGGAAGTAAGAAATAGTACATTTCTACAAGGTATAATGAGAAGATTTTATATTGATTATTTTGGGAGAGAGTTTAAGGTGAGATACAGAAAGTAGCAAATACAAAATTTGGGGCCCAGGCAACTTGGAGCAAGAAAGAAGGATCTTCAGCTTGAAAGTCAGATAAAGTTTTATAAAAGCTTGTGTATGTAATAAGAGTCAAAGTGAGTCAGGCTTATTAGGGATTAGGAATCACTGTATTCTTCACTGTAAACTCTCCCTGTCAAATCCTTTACTTAATCTAAAGTGGATAAAATGTGGTGGACACAAGACCTACTTAATAAGGAGGGTCAGAAAAAAAAGAGCATCCGTGGCCTCTGATGAGATTACTATTCTTCTGTATGAGGCTTTGGTAATGTCTAAACCATCAGTGAGAGACACTAAATCATCACCTAACATATAAAGATAATTTTCACTTTGTGTGTTGGGGGTGAGGGACTTTGTATCTATTAAATAAATGTATGCTGTCATATCTCAGATATGCTTTTAAAGATTCACATGACAAGTACATCATATTAGTACATGTTTTCCATAGAAAGTGAGACACATGTTCCGGAGGCAGAGAAAGCATAAAAACATATATTTCTGAGTCAGATTCTTGGCTTTTCTAACAGCGCTCCACTTCCTTAGACAAGTTATGTAGAGGACCAGACTACATTTGTGACAAAGGAATAAGAACAATAATACATACTTAGAAAATGGTCATGAGTGTTTGAAGAAAAAATTAGCTAATATTTGCCCAGTACTTTGAAGATGAGAAGTGCTAAATAGTATTACTATAAGATCAAGCTTGTTGAAGGCTAATGAGCTCAGAGAGAGATGGTCCTACCAAATGCAAGATTCCTAGAAAAAACATAGAGTCCCTCCTCCTCCCCAAATAGTAGGTGAGGATAACATCCATACATCAGCTCATCAAGTAGCTGAAACATGGTAGATGCCCCTGAAATTGTAGCAATTATCAGCATCACTACTCTCATAATCCTTACTCCACAATTTATGTCCTACATATGCTGAAATTTGGTTAGAATAAGCTGTTGAAATAGCCAGTAAGGTATACAAGAAAAAGAGCAATATATTTTGAAAATGGAAAGGCTTTACTAAATCAATTTGTTATTCTATCTCAACAATACATAAATATATAGTCTTATATACTAAGAACACTGAGTTCTAACTAACAGGTAATTGACCTCTGTTGGTATGCCATAGGTACATTTTATTCTATAGTCCATACCATGGTAGGTAAGGTTATAAGTACTTTAGGAATCAGTTTTGTCCATCACTGTTATTGTCTATCACTTTAGAAGAGTATGGGCCTGAACTCAGTTCAAATCAAATGCACAACATTAACAAAATCACCAACTACTAGAACTGGAAGATTCTGCATCTCCAGACTGTTAGTACCTTTGCAGGTAGAGGGACAAATTAAATTATGAATTGCATTGATATTGACTAAATATTTCTTAATCTCTCACAATTTAACTTTCCCCCTCCCCCTTACTACTTAAAGCACACACAGCTTCTTTTTGAAGGTTACACTACTATTAGAAATAAAATATATATTTCTCTTTCCTCTAATTCTCCATTATCCTTCAATCTTTCTGTGTCCTTCAATACCTACCAATTTATATATTTTCTCTCTTTCTCTCTGACATATTTCTTGTTGCTAGCTACTTATTTTTCTTCTCTCCTTCTTCCTATGATTAAATATATATTTCATAAAGATCTCCACACCTCCCTTTTTTGTCCTTTTGTGCTGACTATAAGAAAAGTATAATCCACCAATATAAATTGAAAATTACCTCTACAAGAAATGCTGCAACCCCAAGCTCTCTCTTGAACTACATTTCTACATTTCTAATATTCCACAGGAATTATTATCTGGGGTTTTCTACCGAATTTTTCAACTTTTAAGAGTGAATATATAATTTTACCAGCAAACCATTTTTATATCATGACACAGCATAGTACCAGGATCTCAGATTTGAACTCTCAACTTTGTATCATTTAGATTTTTTTTTCCAATCCAGTAGCTTCAGCCTTCCTAACACATCTCCTATTGATTGTCTGCTTTCCATTTTAATTGTCTAAGTAGCATTCACTACCTGGAATCTACTTTCTTTCACTGACTTCCTGACTGAAATCCACTTCCAACCATTACCTAATGCTATTCATCTTACACTTTGCGCCCATGTTAATCTTCCTGATGGGGTACAGCTGTGTTCCTTCTGGCACAAAAGTGTCATGGGCTGCTACAACCTTCACTCCGGCTTTACCATGATGAGAATCATGGATCAACTGCCTCCTGAAAGTCCCCCACTGTGGATTGAGCCCACAACCTGGGCATGTGCCCTTGACCAGAATCAAACCTGGAACCTTTCAGTTCGCAGGCCAACGCTCTATCCACTGAGCAAGGGCGATGTACTCTTTTCTGTGTCCCTAGGATTCTCCAGGGCATAGACTTTCTCTTGGTGTTCCAACTGCTTAGAATTTTCTATCCTCCACTCTCTTATTCATTCATCTGATTCCTGCTCAAGAGCCATCTCTCTGAAAGTCTACCCATTGGGAAATAACGACTCTTAAAAATCCTGTAAGGGGCCTATTACAGTTTAACATAGCCACAATGGTAAACTTCCTTAGTCTTTTTTCAATAGATTTTTAAATCCCATGAGAATGGACTACATTTAACTTTCTTCAATGGCAGTTGTAAAATTTCAAATGGAGGTCTAGGGTTTGTTTGGGATTATGCAGTGTAGAATTTTTATCAATTTTTTGCATTTTTTTCTTTATTGATTAAGGTATTACATATGTGTCCTTATCCTCCCATTTCCCCGACCCTCGACCCCACTCCCGTTCATGCCCTCACCGCCCTGGGTTCTGTGTCCATTGGTTAGGCTTATATGCATGCATACAAGTCCTTTGGTTGATCTTCCCCCTTACCACCACCCTCCCCTACCTTCCCTCTGAGGTTTGAGCATCTGATTGATGCTTCTCTGTCTCTGGATTTGTTTTTGTTCATCAGTTTATGTTGTTCATTATATTCCACAAATGAGTGAGATCATGTGATATTTATCTTTCTCTAACTGACTTATTTTGCTTAGCATAATGCTTTCCAGGTCCATCCATGCTGTTGCAAATGGTAGGAGTTCCTTCCTTTTTACAGCAGTGTAGTATTCCATTGTGTAGATGTACCACAGTTTTTTAATCAACTCATCTGTTGATGGGCACTTAGGCTGTTTCCAAATCTTAGCTATTGTAAATTGTGCTGCTATGAACATAGGGGTGCATATATTCTTTCTGATTGGTGTTTCTAGTTTCTTGGGACATATTTGCAGAAGTGAAATCACTGGGTCAAATGGGAGTTCCATTTTTAGTTTTTAAACTCTAACAAAATCTGTATTTTTGCTTAGTGGTTGGTCACAGAAGAGAACTCTTATGATTTCAGCAGTATTTGAGAGTATACATACACATTTTTTCATTTTTTTATATTTAAATTTTGTAAGTACATTGACATTAAATGTTATATCAGTTTCAGGTATATAGCATAGTGATTAGACATTTATATAATTTACAAAGTCATTTCCCCAATAAGTCTTGCAACTACCAAACAAAAATATGGTTATTATATTATTGACTATATTCCCTAAGTTGTACTTTGAATACCAGTGACTATTTAAAGTGTAGAATATTAAGTCTACTTTAAGTGACTAGATCTAGTTTTGTAAATCTAGATATACCTAGCATAACCAAAAAGGGAGTCTTCTCTGAATAAGCCACGGAACAAGTCCCTGGAGAGCAATATGCATTTGCTTGGTTATACTTGTCCTCTCTGTACATGTATCTCTCCCAGTGTTTTCGCCCATACAGGGGTGATGGTGATGGTGGCAGAGATGACAATGGTATGGAGAAGAAGGGTAAAAAAAATAACAGTGGAGAGATAAACTTTACTTCAAGGTAAACTTACTTTTTTTTTCTCCTGGGCTTTCTTGTGTTACAATATTGTTCTAAAGTAATTAATATCTCCAGCATTCAACTAGATGTTGTTCTATTATTATTTCATGACATTCTCAAGTGACAAGCATGCTGTAATAGGAAAAGACATGGCTCATATAGATTAAATGTTCAACAAATAATTGTCAGAGACATTAATCTTTCCATAGGAAATCAAGGTGTATAACTCCAAAAACTCTCACACACACAAACACACACTCTGAGAAATTTATTGGCTTACTAAAGTTTCATGAAATTCTGTGTCTAAAATACTGAAGGCAATAGAAGTGGTCAGTGCAGTCAGTAGGTCATTTCTTGGACCACTGTTAGAAGGGCAGCCTGCCACACAGGTGGCATGGTGAATGTTCAAGGCCACTGAGCATTCAGTATATGTTCAATTTATCAGAATTACAAAACACCTGGGTCCAATAATCAGATGTTCACCTGAAAAATCTATTGGGGGCCTGGCTGGCATGGCTCAGTGGTCAAGCATCGACCTATGAACCAGGAGGTAACAGTCCAATTACTGGTTAGAGCACATGCCCTGGGTGCAGGCTCCATCCCCAGTGAGGGGCATGCAGGCGGCAGCTGATTGATGATTCTCTCTCATCATTGATGTTTCTATCTCTCTCTCCCTCTCCCTTCCTCTGTGAAATCAATAAAAAATGTATTTAAAAAAGAAGAATAGGTAGAGAGGAAATAATTTGGAGGATTTTCCACTGATACTAAAATATTTATAGAACTTAGACCAACTCTCCTTTTTGTACAGATAAGGAAACAGAGATCCTAAGAAGGAAAGTGACTCCCCTCAGGCCACATAGCCAATTAGTGGCAAGTCAGGAATATAGAATTGAATATTCTCTTGATATGCAGGCCTATATTCTCAAGTCATTTTATTAAATGGAGTAACAAAATAGGGTTGGTTGTGCTCCAGACACTAATTATCACCAAACTCTTTCTAATCAGGAGAGATGACCTGGGAAACATTCATGCACCTGTGCCTTTCTTCACACACACTAGTATCATCACCTACATGTCCTTACAACCTCTTCCACCTGGTGAATTACCAATAATATCCCAAGTCCTAAATCTAACACCCTCTCCTCTCTGAAGACTCCCTAGATCTCTGAGACAGAATTCATTGTTCATTTCCACCAGTTCCATAGCCCTACATGGCATCTCTACTGCAATATTGTGTTACTGTGATTTGCACCTGTTTTTATCTACTTTACTCATGGACTTTCAAATCCTTGAGAACAGAGGACATGACCATCATATCTAATCATTTCTGCCAATAAACTCTGGGTTGTACAGAGTAATTGCCAAAGCATGTTTTCTAAGAGAAAGCATTAAAATTTAAAAACTTAGAATAATTAAAAGATTTTTATTATTTTTTATTCTTTTGCCATCTGGTTTGCCTTTCACACCCCTCTATGCATACTGTGAATCTCAGCCACTAATTGAGAGTTACTGGTGGAGGAGTAGGGGAGAGAAATGCCTATGGTTTTGTTTGTTTGTTTTGTATATTTTTCAGAAGTGGAGCAAAATCAATGTTGACAGATTGGAGTGAGTCATAGAGATATTCGGGTTATAATTTCATTAGCTTTCATGGATCTTCTTACCCTTTCTATCTCAGTTTCCTTATGTCTGAACTGGGAATAACGCTAAGTGTCTCAAAGATAATTTGTGAAAGATAAATTAGATATTGTACATGAGGCTATTTAGAAATATATAAAGGGCAATGCTCATTAGGTTATTGTCAAGATGGTGATGTCTGTAAAGATGAAAATGCTGCTTCAAAGAATTAGGAAAAGGACATGTATATGAACCTATAATGCTACCCTTTTTATTCAGCATCAAAGATATACAAATTGTCATGTTGAATATAAATAAATGCCCAAGAACTTCCAAATTTCTTTAGTCATCAACAATCCTCGCTGCCACTTAATTTATCATCCTGATCAGTTGTTGTCTTTTGAAAATTCTGAGGTTGCCAATTTTTACATGAGACACTTTGGTAAGAATTTGGGTTCTGAATAGGCTGTAAATACAACCTTTATCACTAGTTCTGTAACTGTATATAAGTTAAAAAAAAACACACTTATTAACTTACCTGTCAAATGGGAATAATAATCAAAGAGGCTCTACAGGGTTATTTTAAAAACTAAAATATAACATTGATGGCTTTAAAAATTCTTGGCATCAGATTAAAGAATTAAAATAAATAAAAGGTATTGTCAATTATCTAAAATACTAGAGGCCCAGTGCAAGAATTTGTGCATGGGTGGGGTCCCTTAGTCTAGCTGGCGATCAGGGCCATCTCACTCAGTCCTGATCAGGGCCGATCAGGGCTGGCCAACAGGGGGAGGGACTGCGGGAGGTTGGCGGGCCATGGGAGGTTGGCTGAGGGAGCTCACTGACCACCATGTGGGAGCATCTGCCCCCTGGTGGTCAGTGTGCATCATAGCAATTGGTCATTCGGTCTTTCGTTCGTTCCACCTTTTGGTCGCTTAGGCTTTTATATATAGATTATCAGATATCTAAAACATCTTCTGTTGATGTCATTATGATAGAAATTTTAGTTTTATAACTTAACTTCTTTGTAACTGAGTGCTTGCATAATGGGAAAGCCCAGAATCTGCTAACAGACCCAGGTTCAAATATTGGCTCTACCTCTTCCTATTATATAAACTGGGTGACAACTGAAATGTAAATCACATGACACTGTCTATATAAAATAACCAATGTATGTAAACACTGATGTTGTGATACCTGCCAGATGAAGAAACTGTCTACATGAGAACAGGGAGCTCTGCCCTACAGGAGCCCGGGAATCACTGCCAGGTCATGGTCAGTGGGCCTCCTGCAGCTGGCCCACCCCACAGACCTCAGCTCAGTCTCCCTCCAGCCTGCTCCCAGGAATCAGGCGAGGTAAGTATTAAGGCAGCTTGGACGATAGGTCGCCCACGGGTAAGTGCAAACACTGGTCTCCATGATTAATACGGATTTTCAAAAAGTCAGTTCTTGAGGGAAAACACAGTATTAGTGGTAGAAGCAGCCAGAGGAATAATAAACTATTTAATTTCGGTTTGCTTTTAGGTTCACAGCCCATGCACTAACACCGTGCGTTCTTACTGATGTCTCTCGCTCAGGTTTTTACTTCTTTAGTGGTGACTTGCTATTCAGTCTATTAAATCCCCAAACTCATTTGAGGCCTCCGTCACTTTCTTCCCCCACCTTCCAAACCTACCTTTTTAAAGCCCCTTTTCTTCCATTTATTCTCTAAACAAAACTCTGTAGCGGTTGCTACACTTCCTTCCCAGATGCTGCTAACAGCAAATTATTCCCTACGGGCTTTAGCTAGGATTTCATCCCTGTTCCATTTGGCTCTCAGGACACATTTGTTGAACTCAAAAGCCTTTTAACTGCCTTTTTTTCCCCCTCCTTGGGAAAACTCATAACAGCACACTGTTTCTCTGTCCCCAGAGCAACTGACAGGCCCCAGAAATAATGAAACACAGGAAAAATATCTATCAAGCAAAGCTTTGATAGTTGACCTATTTGGTCACTATCTTTAACCACAACTCCATTTTTTTTCCCTTTTCTACTTTTTGTTCCATTTAAAGATCTATATGTATATTCAACTGGTAAACAATAATGATAAGGCACCCAAAGATCAATACTGATATATAATAATCTAGAACCTAATCTCAAATAAACATCAATTAGCTTTAAAGGCCTGAATAACTCTGTTTTTAATTTATTTCCAATATTTTCATAGGACTGTAAATAGTAAGTTCTACAAAACATTTTTGTTGTTGTTGTTTATGTTATTTTTTCCATTTTGAGGTTTGTTTATTTATTCTGCATTTTGGGTACTGAACAAAAATAAAATAAAGCCACAAAAGGAGAGATAAACAATTATTAGAAATAGAGAATGTACATGTTTACCTTCTTTAAACTTGATGTAGCTCTTATTACTTAGCGCTTATTTTCAGATGAAAGTTATGAATCCTCCTATTCTCAAAAACATACTACACATGTTAATTTGTATGTCATTTCTGGCAGGGTTAAATAATGAAGCCCAATTGTAGACATAATATGGATCTGTGGCCCTTGGCTTAAGGACTCTGATGTAACCAGAAATGATCTCTGCTGAGTGACAAAGTCAGGTTGGAGGCCTGCCTTTTTCTCCATAAAGCTAGAACATTCAGTCATCCATGCATCTGTATGATGGGAAACAACAGTGTGGCTGTACCTTAAAGGATTTTAAAATAAAATATCTGTAACCTATGCCCCAGAGATTTCCAGTACAGATATGCTGTTGACCTCAGTAGGATGCTCCACAAAGTTGACAGAAAGAATAGTAAGAATGAGAAATTGAGTGTCATGCTCCATACTCTCTCTTTAATGCAAGCCCCTGCTACAAAAGAGCTATGACTGCCATGGATGCTTGGTTAATGTTTCCACTGAGCCTAGAACAGATCTCTCTCATAGTGGGCACTCTGTAAGTGTTGATTAATTGACACAGGAAAGTAAAATGTGCCCATGACCAAGATAAAAAAGGCAAGTTTATTACCCAGAGGGGGTGAGGTAGAGCTTCCAGTGGTACAACAGAGCAGATACCAGCAGAGTTACTGATTACCTTAAATACTTTTAGCTCTTGCCTGTAACTTGGGCCATATAGGAGCAAAACTAGGGAGGAGCCCAGCCTGAACAATGGCACACTGACTTTGAAGTTCACCTCAACAACATTTTTCTAAGGTGGGAGAATGTTCCTAAAAAAAATGTTGCACCTTATGACACATTATTATTTATTCTAATGACTTTCCAGCACCAGGAAGTTTTAAGACAACAGACTTTTGATCACATACAAACAGCAACAGAAAATACTTTAAAAACATTAAAATGGCGTAAAGTGTCTTAAAACAGTGTTAGCCTCCCTCTTTGGAAGAAATCAGAGTTTGGAGGTTCTGTCAGGGATGAACTAGAAGCCTGTGGTGGATGTGGGATTAAGTAACCTGAAAAGTCTCTTCAAATATAAAATCCTTGAATTCTGTAAATTGCAACTAGTTCAACCTGAAATGTAAATGTCCTATGATATGGTTCACCACTCCTTATAGTTCCATAGTGTAATAAAAATATGTAATTTTAAAAGACTTTTCAAAAGGCCCTCTTTAACCCCTTATTACTACTTCATTTACTCAGGGGGAAAAATTGGTTCACAATGGCTGACCCCTAAGGAAATGGCCTTAGAGGACAAGGAACAAGCAAGGCTTTATGAGAAAACAAGAGAATACTAAAAAGATCTGAATTATGTGCTCAAAATTTACTTGATCAATGGATGAATAAATAATTTTACAAACTCCCTGATACATGGGGTACTTCAGAGGTCAGTAGTGCGATAACAAGGGAATCAGATGATATTAATGTGTCCATAATCAGAACATCATAAAATATATCTAGTCAATCAATTAATAAATCAGGTATTTATTAAATACTTTATTAAAAACAGGAACCATGCTAGGTCCTTGGGATATACAGATAATTAGAATTTGGTCCATTATCAAGATATTCTAGTGGAAAAGACATATCCCAAAAAAATTCACTGAAGTATTGTGCATGCTTGATGTGATAGCTTGACTGTCATAATGTACCTGGCACTTAATAGTTGCTCAACAAATATTCATTAAATAAATGTAGTGCTAAAATGGGGACACCAACATGATCTTGTAGAAGTGGAAGTTCTAAGCCTAATTGAGAGAGCTGGAAATGTTCTTTAAGATGGAAAAGATCAACCAAAAACTCGTATGCGTATACATGCATAATCCATGGACACAGGCAATAGTGTGGTGAAGTCCTGGGATTGGGGTTGGGGGCGGGCAAGATGGGGTCAATAGGGAAATTAGAGGACACTTGTAATAGTTTCAACAATAAAGTTTATTTTTTAAAAGAATGCAGTATTTGAACTGAATTCTTAAGATAGGTTGAAATTTGATAGCAAAAGGCCAAGAAGCACAAAAAAAAAAGGAAATATGAGTGAAGGGAACACTACTTACAAAGGCCTGGAAATTTGAAAGTACACAGTAGTTAAAACAAGAGCAAAGATTTTATCAGAATTTGATCATTAGATATAGTTGGAGCAGAAGCAATAGCTGAGGTTAAAGAGATAAGGTGAGGTTACCTAGTAAGAGGTCTCAAATAGCATGAAAATAGGATTTTTGGTTGAAATGAAGTATTGAATGATTTGCACTGGTCACAAGGAATAGGAATTAAATTTGTCTCATGCAGCAAGATGGCATCCATTATAACTATGTTTTTTGTCATTTGAGTTTCCTCCAGGCCATCTGGGCTACTCTGAAATCCCAATCAGCACAAGGATCTCATTCATGTACCAACAACATGGACCTGTGCTCAGATCCATTGTATTGGATTTGCTTTATATCTTATCATTGTTAATTTATGAAAGGAAAGGCTGGAGGATGGCAATGCCTCGTTCAAAACCGAGAATAATCTCTCTACCTGCTGAGTACATTGCAACACCCTTGAAATATTTATTCCCATTCAAACCTTGTATGTCTTATTCTCACCTGTAGCCCCTGTGTATCTTAAAACTGTGTATTGCTTCTTTTCTCAATGATGAGAAAACAGGTGTCAAGGAAAAACATACTTCACAAATTGAAATCCTCCTGGCATCTCACAAAAATAAGTAGTTATGTTTTTTCTACCCTCGTTTATATAAACAGGTACTTTCATAATGGTTTTTCTATTGAGCAATCTAGAGGCCTTTTATTATAAGCTGAACCACATAAGTGAGGACAGATAAGTCTGGACACTGGACAGTTATTCATCAGTATGAATAAAATGAGGTGAATATAGAGAGCCCTAATCCAGAAATATAGATGAGTCGTTTTAAAGAAGCAAATCCTGCCTTTTGGGCAGGCTATAGACACCCAGAACTCCCCTGAGCCCCAGTCTTTTTCTTTTGTTAGGAGAAAAGTACATTTCTGGTTTAATCTCTCTAATTAAATAGCAACTCCTTCCACAGCTCTGGAGGTGGCTACATCCGAGAGCAATAAAACCCAGGATTCTTTCACTCAAAGAATCCCCCTAGTTATCCGTCTTCCAGGTCATATATCACAGGAGAGACCCTTAGGGCTGAATTTTTAAAAGGCAACTGGGCTTTTTCCTGTGAAAATGACAGGTGTGTTATGTATTACATTGGACAATGACATAAGAATTCCCAGCATGAAAAACTCCTCCTATCCCGTCCTACCCTCTTGAAATGATCAAAGGTTTAAAGAATATTCATGCCCAATCCCTTAATGGTGCTGAGGCTGAAATATATGTGGAGATACCCAGGAGATTTTTTAAAAAGTGCTATAAGTAAAGTTCACCCTGTCAAAGCTTGGTTTGTGTCTTGATGGTGTCATGAAATGAAGGGAAAATTTCAGAATTGATTGGCTCCCTAATTGCTAAGAAGTTGAAACTTTTCCTAAGTTCTCAGGTATTGTTGGTAGACTTTTACTTTAGATCTACCCTTATACATTGCTTCTCAGAAATTTTCCTGCTTTCTGAGAGCAGTGTAGGACTCTGTTTTATATGCTCTTATATGCACAAATGTCCATGCCGAGTACACAGGGAGATTATAAATTTCATGAGAGCAGAAACCTTGTCTGTCTTGTCTGTCAGCATCAAATACATGGAATGTGATAGTTTTTGAATTTTCTTTGGCAAATGAAGTATTAAATAAATTGATGGTTTCCACAATTATCTGGGTTGGTTGGTTTTCTAACTATAGCTGTTTCTATCACATCTTAAGAGGAGAGATGAACATTTCTTCCCCTAAGATTTCTAACATATTTTTCTCCTCCTGTAGCATAAAAATGAAGGATGGTGAGGGGAAGTTTGGACATAAGCTATGCAGTGATTGAGATGTCTTCATTTCATAATGATCATATGATTTACATAAAGCTTAACCTATGTAGTCTCTCTTCCCCACATCTGATTATCTTAAAATTTTTATGGTTTGTTCTAGCCAAGGGTTTCCTATAATATGAGCACTGAAATATCAACTTTATACATGTCAAATTTGGAATCAGACATAAATCATCATTGACGAGAACTCGGCTCTACTCCACAGGTAAAAAGCTCAAAAGTTTGGCTGGTGTTCATGGAAGACAGGCTGAAGTTTTCTTCTAGGATTTTGGATGGTCCCAGCTTTTTTGTCTGTCTACATTATGTAATTGCTTTAATTGAGGGGATTAAAAAGAAGAAAATAAAAACTTAGAAAAGAGCTCTGTATTTGGTATTTCTGTCTTTATTTCTGTATTTGAGTAAGATTAAGAAATTGTATAAATTTCCTTATCTATAAACTAAAACCTAGACTTTTCTCTGTTGTCATTAATAGTTACATTTTATGGCTACATGAAGTCTCCTTTTTTGTTGTTGTATTGATAATTGGTACAATTACTTACTGACAGTGTGTATTTAGAAAAAAAATAATAAAAAAATTTAAAAAGCAACTTTTGTGATCTATTCTGGGATTATCTCCTTGATAGATCTTCTATACCTTTTGAGTTTCTATCAATACACTTGGTCATTGGAATTATAGAGCTAGAAACAATTTGGAGAAAAATGTATTTAAAATCTCTGATTATAAGAACAAACTGAGAAACAAAGATGTTACCTATTTGACCAACGTTTACAAAGTTGCTTCTAGTAATGCTCATACTGGAACTCAATGTCCCACAATGTCTAATGCTTATCAGGCTGTAGAAAGTTCATTGAGTCTTTGTCAGATGCCCTTGGAGTAAATGCTTCCCCTTACACTAAGGCCAGAGTCTGCAATGTGGTCTCACCAGGCCCTACATCTTACTTCTCCACCTCCTCTCACCCTCCTTCTATCCCTTGCTACACTATTTTTGCATCCCTGTCATGGGTCTTTCCACTCTCTTTGGAGAAATCCTAATCAATTGTCTCCCAGACCAGCAAGCATGTTCTGCTTAGAACTTGCCCTCAATGCCTGCTCTGAGCTATTCAATATTTAGTCATCAGATTGCAGCATAATAATCAATTTCTCAGTAAAGTATTCCATTACCTCTGTTGTTTCCAAACACTTTCATAAAGTGGTATATCTAGAAAATGATAAAAACAAAGAAGCAAAACATTGAAGTAAAATGAGGAGGCTACTCAAAGTAGGAACAATTATCTCTGGATCTTCATCCAGCCTGAGTCCTACCCAGTCATGCTGAGAGCAAAGGGATAAAATCCTGGGCATGACTGTAACTAATTTACACCCCACACTGCAGAGGTGGGAAATACTGCTAACCACCCACCATTGTCTGGTAGGTGAAAACCGAATGATACTGTCTTGCAGCATCTTGGACCTCTTAGAATGTCATAGAGTCAGGATTTGTCCTATAAGCTGTTAGTCTCATGGAGGCAGAGCCATCATTCTGTTTACTGTTTTAGCTTTAGAAACCGTACATCCTTAGTATTCGGTGACTACATTAACGACAGCTCAATATATGCAGGGTCCCAATGAATACATGGAAGAGGTGAAATATAAACCGGGGACATCTAGATTTAGAAACAATATAAAACTATCCTATGTTTCTCCTCCAAAAAACACTTATCAACATTATTAGGGAAACAGTAAAACCCACAGTTTCAATATATTTTTTAAAAGATGGCTATTCTTTAGATTCTTTGAATTTTGCATAGCCGGAAAAGTACATCTGTGAATACCTATAGCCCTCAATATACACGCGCGCAAGTTAGTTTTGCTTTCTCCTGTGTCGCAGGCAATGTGCTATGCCATTCATCTACAAAAATGTGTGTCTTGAATAACTCACTAGACATGCGCTTCTGTCCATCAGTAATTGGACTTTTTTAATAGCAGCAATCATTAAGGGCGTAAATTACACCCTCTTCCCCAACTCCAGAGACTGGATTTATTGGAACTTACTCCCAGAACTATTTCTTAGCCCTATTATGAAGTATGGAAAGTTTACTTTTTGAGACCTCTATCTCCGTTTTTCTGCACCATTTCTCTGTTGAGGACAGGTTTTCTCTGGGCCCTAAACCACTTCACTCCCATCCATTCTACCTGTTCTCGCTTGTTCTCTAAATCCTACTATGCCTGCAGAAAGAAATTTCTATGTCAAGATATAGTTGACATAAGATATACAGTATTTTTAAAGGACAAATGAAAAAAGATGATGCTTACTAAAAAGATGTAAAATGGACTGAAATCTAGTATGGACTTGTGCTTAGCATGGAGACAAGTTTGGGGATTCATTTTGAGGCTCGGGGTTGCCTCCCTAATGCCTCTCAAATCAAACTGCACCAATGGCTGGCCTCCAGGGGCCACATCAGTGCTATGCATGTCCTAAAGATAATAAAACATCTCCCAGTGCATTCCCTAAGCTCCTTGACAGAGCTCAGATTCATTATTTTCCT
The DNA here is from genome assembly GCF_951640355.1 of Cnephaeus nilssonii. Lineage (NCBI taxonomy): Eukaryota > Metazoa > Chordata > Mammalia > Chiroptera > Vespertilionidae > Cnephaeus > Cnephaeus nilssonii. Next base: position 78,132,431 of record NC_137082.1, read on the forward strand.
TCTTTGTCAATTGCTTACTTTCGAATTCCCTTTTACAGTTTAATTAAGCTCCTTTTGGACTCTGAGGAGTTAAAGAGCTTTTCTAAAGAATGACAGAACTGAGGAAACGAAAATAATTCCTTTTGAAGAAAACTTTCTCTGCCTTCTTTTATTCCATAGGAATCCCAGTTGTATCCATACTCTCTGTCTACATGTACACATGTAGGAAAAGGGCAAAGATGAATGTGGGCATGGGAAGAAAATGTCATTCCCTGGAGCAGTAAGGTAACTTTAATAAGGCCTTTATGTTTGGGGATGAGCATATGTGTGTGTAAGAGAAAAAAAAATAGAGACAGAAAGACAGAAGAGATACAAAAAGATGAAGACAAATAAAGAAAAGAGGGGGGTGGGCGGAGGGGCTAGAGGAAGGGAAGGAAGAATAGAGGAGAAGAGAGAGAGGGAGGTTAGCGCTCGCTCCCCTGAGACATCCCTAATGGTAAATGTATAATAAGAAGATGAGTCTGCTGAATGATTTACTGCTAATCCCATAGAAAGAGCAGGAGGAGGTGAAGGAACAAAGGTTTACAGTCCCTTTGGAGATTTGTTTCATCTGCACATCAGCCCACAATTAATGGGCATTTAGCTGTTGTTCTCCTGCTGGACACTGGTGGATTGATTCAGTAAATAAAAGTGACAGAGCGGTGTCCCATGGAGGCAGGCAGCAGAGTCTCTGCACCTGTTATTTGTGAATCTCCACTTGCCAGGTCGTTGACCTTTAGAAGCTGGCGCAAATTAATGAGTGAAAGCACAAAGCTGCTTGTTGTTGTTTTTTTTTAAAAAAATGCGGCCGGAGGACCCAGGCAGCAGCTAGGCTGCCTTTTGTAGGCATTGGCCAGTGGCCTCTGAAGAATTATCGCCTCTCAGGTTTCGGGCAGCAGCATCATGGGAGGTGAGGCTGCTTGCTGGTCAAGCGCCTCTCAGCCAATCTCACCGTGCGGTCCGAGGAGACCTGGAGAAGTGGAAAGGTCACGATCCTCTGGAAGGGGTAAGGCCAGAACATCCTGCCAGTGGAGGCTTTGGCCTGCCCTGTTCTTCCCGAGGCAGTTGGGGGCAGCAAGGGTGGGTGGTTGGTGGCACAGCCAAACTGGGCTGGCCCATCTGAGCAGCTGTGCTTGGCATGGCTGTCTGGTGAGTAAACAGCTGCAGTGGGTAACTGATCATTTGCAAATAGTTAATGACACATTTGTCCTTTGTGTTCACTGCCATAGAGGGGAGGGAAAAAATGGTTCCTGCTACGGTGACTGCTGCAGTGATTGTGGTTGTATTGAAAGTGACAGGAAGGTCAGCCCAAGTTTACAGGGTTTGTGCTTCATTTGGGCAAGTGCCTTCAGACTGTAGGCTGCGGGCAGACCAGGGAACATGAGACCCGTAAGACATAAGTCTGGATGCAGCCATCTGGTTTACTTTTACTTTCTTCTTTATTTCTATTTGCCCAATTTTTTATTTTTTTTTTGTAATTTGTTATTTATTTCACAGTAAATTGCAGTCATTTTAGCAAGCATAATTAGCCTTTGCTTGCCATGCAGATGAGGAAAAGGATGGATTTGGTTAAGTGAGTTACTGAGCATTAAATAGTGCACTCTATCCACCTATGGGTATTATTTGAGGGATTATAAAAAACACCTGCCCTAATGTGCCCCCAAATTGAATTGCACCATGAGCAATGCATTCATATGGGTTAAGGCATTTCAGATTTAAAAAGTCTACATTTAAATACCTAATTGAACCTGGCCACTTCCTGCAACAGCTATCAAACTCGCTGAGCCATCATTGCATTTTGCCTGTTTTTTTTTGCACTATACTCTCAACTGGTCTCACAACTGTCTTTACTTACCCCTTGCCATCCTCCTCCACTAGTAACCAGAGTCATCTTCTAAATCTAAACATGCCACCTCCTGGAAACTCTCCAGCAGTTTTACCTAGTACTTAGAATAATATCCAAAGTACTTACCTTAACCTGCAGCCCTGACCCTTCATTCTTACCCTCCCTCATCTCTACCCACTCAGTACCCCCTAGCCCCTCACAGGCTTTCTGGCTTTTCCTCTAACATGAGAAGCTTGGTCCTACCTCAGCAGCGGTGATCTGGCTGCTTCCTCTTCCCCCAGAGTTCTCTTCCCAAGATGTCCACTTGGCTGAATCCTCAACATTGCGTTCTCATCTCAGATGTAGTCCTAGAGAAAATGCCTTCCCTGACCACCTGGGATGTAGACTTATCCCTGCAGTCACTCTTACAATGGCCTGGTTCTCTGAGTATCCCTGTCTCTAAGAAAAATACCCCATCCAAAGTGGGGTTCAATATGTCCTATTTAAATAAGGAAACTAATATAGTTAGGAAAATTACTTAGTAATGTTTAAGAAAGCTGGCACTGAGGCAAGGAGGAAAAGGACCAATCCTTCTGACAGAAAGGAACCAGGGGAGGGGAAAGGAAGATCTAGAATGGGATTTGTCAGGAGATGGGTGTGCAGGGGGCCTGGCCATGCACTACTGTAAGAGGAAGAAATCTGGAAGCCCAGAGGCCTTCAGGAGAAATGTGTGATGTGTAAAAGGGAATAAAAAAAGTAAGAAGTCAGAAGAAATAACATGTGAGAGAGAACTAAGCACTAACTTTCTTTTAAAAGTTTTAAAGTTTAAAGGTGTTAAAATTTAAAGAAGTTTTAAAGAACTGCATTTTTTTTTTCAGCAGAAGTAATTTAATGTACGTTCAACATTAAGTGTTGAATGGTTAATCGTTCCTTACTAAGCCAGAATTAACAATATCTAGGTTCTGAAAATTATAAAAAACACCCCTTGTTTTCCTGACTTATTCAATTCCCAGATTCCTGCATTCTTTAATGGCATTACCAACCAACAATCTAAATGGGAACAGGCTCATAAAATGCATCCCAAGCCAAGAAAAATGGGTTCATTTCATGGCCTACAAGTAGCTCAACTGCATCACCTACCCCAAAGTGCCCCTAACGGTAGTTGTGAGATCTTGGTTTCCTAGTTCACTGATGCCAGATGTGTTATGGAACCCCAGAGAACATAAGAAGTATTTCTGTGAGCCTCATAACCTAATACCTGGTAATTATCAAGGCTAACTCAAGAATATATGTAGGTAGAAAAGTACTTTTTTAAAACCCAAATAAGTTGAGGGATGATGAACTTATAAGAAAACTGAGTAGGCAATTACATATGGCAAGTGTATAATATAGTCTGTGTAATAAATTGTTCAACTTTACCATCAACACAGACACACTCACACTCAAACATACCCACATCAAATAACCTTAATTTTCATACCATGATTTCCTTAGGAATCCTGGGAGTCTGGAGGTTTTTATTTGGCTCTAGAGATGTTTAGAAGCTTTATCAACTACAGCTCATCAGGGAGCTATTTTGAAAGTAGCTGAGGTGTAGACACAATGAGCTAACACAGGGGGATAAAGCCCGGTAATTTTTAGAAGGAAATGGATTCTAAAATATGTCAGGAAAAAAGCAGCCCTAAAGTTTCTGCTTTAATAAATCCAGGGAGGCACCTATGAATGGGCATTTCTAGTAAGTTTCCTGATGATGTTGCTGCTATTGTTTTCTGGGTTCTAGCCTTTAAGAATCACTGGCCCTAGTCCATTTTCCTAATTTGACAAATTAAGTAACTACAGTCTAGAAAATGTTAAAGTTTCTGAAAAGACTTAAATATTTGCAGAATAAAAGTTTTTTTTTGTTTTTTCTGCAAATATGAATCAATCACTCACTGCTGCCAAAAGAGCGTGCCGCCCCCTCCCACTAACAGAATGTGGCGCAGTGGCCGTCCAAAATGTTGAGAGGACATTGTGCCTCTGCCAAGTGCCCTGTATGGACACTTTCAAAGGACTTTTGCATGTCTTTCAGGTTAAGGAGGAAAGATCTGGCACCCAGTGACTGACCCCAGTGGCCTGGCCTCATGCCACTGACCCATCTGCCGGTGGACACGGCTGGGCCCTGTCAGCTCTGGCTCCAGTACGTTCTCCTTTCTTGGATGCCTTCTCCTCAGGCAAGGACTTTGGCTGGCAAAAGATACTTTAACTTTCTCTTTGAAAATACTGTCCTTCCTTTTTATTACAGAGAACGTGGTCAGACAACTCTGTTAAGAGCTGAGAATGTGACGCAGACCCCCAGATGTGTGGCCATTTCCCTCTCTGAAGAAAACTGTGGAATGACTTGCCAAGTAGCTGGACAGTTTAGGGCACTTAAATTGGCCCCCTGGTGAGGAGAACATGAAGGCACGGTTTTTGTCAGGAGAGCTTATGCCCAACTAGGAAAATTGCTTCTAAGCAAGCTTCACTGTGAGGTTTCCTATTAGGATGATTCCAGACAACAGGTCAATTATTTCTCATTCGGATGCTGAAACGAGTGGAAAAGAGAGATCAAAGGGTTACAGCAAGAGGTTAATGACTGAAATAAGTTTAACAAATACAGGGGAAAAATGTTCTCTGTACACAGCATGGAGTCAACCCCTACGAGTCACTTTAAGAATAGGTCACAGAGTCAAATACTGCAGAGCTGTGCTGCAGAAGGGCTTGGCAATTTTACATGAATAATGGCGTTTATATAATATGATGGGTTTGAGCTCAAAGCTAAGGGCTATGGAGATCAGCAGTAAGTACTGACCCCACCACCCGTGAAAGAGTCTCATTGCTTTTTGACCAGAGTGAGAAGCTCAATGTCCGTGCAGGCTGGTCTCCAGATCTGCATTAATCTGCTCTCATTGTCCAGGCTTCCTTTCTGATTAGCCGGGGGTCAAAGAATCTGGACTCGTACATGCTGGTTATCTGGCCCACTGACATGGATGGCAGGAGCAGAGCAGCCTACAGACCTGCGGTAGAGAAAGTCCCTCTCAATATCTTCATGGGCTTCAATTTCAGTGACAAATTGCTGGGTCAAGATCTGCTAATTGGAATGAGGTGAGATTCTTTACAAAAGTCTTCCAGAGCAAATGAGTTTGCATGACAGTCTGGCACATCCACTCACATATTTATACACAGAGATATGGATTGGAGTGGAGTGGTGTGTTTACGTGTGTGTGTGTGTGTGTGTGTGTGTGTGTGTGTGTGTGGTATTGGGAGTGGAGGATGAAGAGACACTATGGTGAAGGATACTTTCGTAGAGAAAGATTCACTTTTACAAGTGTCAGAGGAATGGCAAAGGTGAGGCAGCTTTAGTTTCTGAAAAGCACCTGAGGCCTGTGCATCCGGAGGAGTGTGTTCTTAGGAAATGTTACCGAGAAGATATACATCTCTGAATATCCTACATTGTTCCAAACATAGTGGGGATGCCCATCTGGATATAGCCTTCAGAGCTGGTAATGAATCCTTTCAAATATTCCTTATTATAAAAATGTTTCGATTTATGCAAAATTAGATGAAAACCTTTATGTTTATTCTTTCTCCACCTCATAAGATTGGGATGAACTTGGACAAGTCACTTAACTTCTGGGTGCCTCAATTTCCCGATCTGTAAAATTAGAATAAAATACAATAGGTCCTCAGTTTACGTGGGAGACCCATTCCTATGGCACAAGTTAAGGCGATTTTCACCGGAAGTCGGAACCCACCTGCATAAGCTCCTACATCACTCACATGGAGCATATACACAGCAGTAATGAAGTGACACAGTAAAAAAAAAAATAAAAGAAAGATAACAATTCCTGACCTTTACTTGTGGTAAATAGATACTAATAAAAAACATAAAGCACATGTGTACATACATTGAAATGATGGAACTTTTTTTTTTTTTATAAATAGATGGGAGATGGCGACATAACCACTAACCGACATACGTCGAGTACGACAGAACCCGAGGACTGCCTGTAGTACCAACCTCCTAGAATCACTGGAAGAATGAAATGAATTAACACAGGCATATTTTGTTTTATTGTGCTTTGCTTAATTGCACTTCACAGATGGTGCATGCTTTACAAATTGAAGAAAAAGCCCTCCACCAGCAAAAAGATTTTAAATTGCCCACCCTGGCCAGGTAGCTCCCTTGAGCTGGAAGCTAAGGGCTACGGATCAATCATCCCCAGTCAGGGCACATTCAAGAATCAACCAATGAGAGCACAAATAAGTGGAACAATAAAAAGAATACATTGATTTTTCCCTCTCTCTCTCTCTCTCTCTCTCTCTCTCTCTCTCTGATCAATAACTAATTTAAAAAAGATTTCAAATCACTTTGAGACTCAGTTTATTTTGAGACTGGCTTTAGTGTGGTGGTGAGGAACTGATCCCACAACATCTCTAGGGTATGCATGTACATTAAAGGCTTCACATAGTTCCTGCGATAGAGTAAAATACATAAATAAATAAAACGCTTTAAAAAGTAACCAATATTGAAACTTAAAAAATACAGGCAATTAAATTGAGCAGTACATTTTTGGTGCAAAACAGTGAATATGTCATGAGACAAACTTGGCACTTATGTGGTGAGGATCATTGTCTACCCTCTTCCCCACTATTTTTATGCAGAAGCTCTTCAGTCAGATATATACAACTAGTGTGGAAAATTCTCCAGCTTGGGGGAAAATCACCTCCCAACTTTGTAAATTTACTGCTACCCCCTTCAAATTCATTCAGGAAGCAGTTTAACGGGGTGTCCAAATTCATGACATTTTCCCATTCCCATAGATAAACTTAAAATTCTGCAGAAAACAAAAGTTTTGTGTATTTTTTTTTAGTTTTTGTTTTTCTTTAAAAGTCACTGCCAGTTAATCTGACCCAATATTTTAAAGCTTATTTACTATGTAAATAGGATCCAAAGTCATCTTGTGTTGGAGAGTCAAAAAAGAATGCCCTCTAGCTTTAAAAAAGTATTGCTGGGACAGAAGGCTGAGTCACTAAATTTTGGCTATCCAGACTACGAAACAGCCTTAGCACATAAGAACAATTTAAAACCAATTTAAAATCTCATAAACAGTCAGTGATTTTATATACATATACATACACAGTCAAAAGAGAGAAGTAAAAATAAACAACTTAGATGAAAGTTGGCCAGCACTGACATCTTCTCTGACCTAATATCCTGCAGTAATACTTTCAAACCCTACCTAACAGAATAGCATGAGTAATAGCATTTTATTCCAATTAACTCAGCTTGGCACTAAATAAGCTTGGGTCTTTTCTATAAAATTTTAAATACTTCCTCCTGACCACCTGGACACATTTTCCTGATTTGCATTTATTTGATTTTAATGTTCTTTGCTTGTTTGTTTCATTTCATTTTGTGTTTTTACTTTCTAATAGAGAGGGATGAGAAGTATGAAGTGAAAAATCGCTCCAAACATGCCCCAAATCTCATTCCCTCTGCATAGCTCTGAGTCTACTCAGTGGGAGACACAATTGCTTAGATCACAGAAATCGATTCATGTTTTTCCTAAGCCTTCCTCTTTCCTTTCTGAAAACTAATACATGACATTTGGGCAAACAAACCCCTTACAAAATTTTAGAAAAATGATTTGGGCACAAAATTTTTGGGATACAGATTGCTAAATGTCATGGTTTGTAGTAGCCTTCATGAGAAATAGTCAGTCTCCTAGAAACCAGCAAGAAAACAAAATATATAAATTAACATAGAAAGAAATCACACTAAAAACTTTTCCCAATTTAAGTAAAGGTCAAAGGCAAACATATAAATACAAAGCAATCATATGAATACTAATAAATAACTATCATAGATAGTGAACTTTCCATCAAAATTTTGTTTTAATGTTCTGGCATATTCTAACCTTTAAATAATTATAAAACTTTTAAAACATGTGCAGACTGGGGTGAACTAAAGTGCATTTTTTGAGGGTAAGGAGATGTTTAAAAGATGAAAGAATCACACACACCCCTGTGACTAACACACAACCCTGTGAAGCTGGATCATTGAATTAGTACCTAACCTACACTGTGTTTGAAGGAAGATGATTAAAAATAAAAATAAAAATCCAGGGTTCTATTGAAATGTCTATCCAAAATCTTACAGATTAACAAAAAATATTTTAAGAGAGTTATCAGAAACTAAAGTTACTATGAAAAGTTAGCATTTTCATATCAATTGTTGAAATTTACCTCCCTAAACTTCTAGTTTACTCTTATTTCTGTGGCTACTTTCTTATCCAGCAGATCAACATGGAGACATTAAGGGGAAAAATGGAGAACAAAGAGTGGAATAATCTCTGTTGTCTCTGTGTTGTTTTTACCCCTCCATGTATATAAATAAAGCAATGAAATTCATTGTGAAAGAAGTGAACATAAGGAATCGTGAATCTGAGCCTTGACTCTGCATTAATTGGTTATGCAATTCTGAATGAGTAATGTAACTTCTCTGAGTTTTATTTAGTCCTGTTCAGTATGTGGGTTTGGAACCTAACATAATTTCCTTTTTGTATTTAATTGTGAAATATTTTAAGAATATAGGAAAGTACACCAAATGAAATTACAATCATATATCTACTGCACATATTTAACAAATGCTAATTTTTGTATATAATTTGTAAATCATAAAATTGGTCCCTTGTAACTTTACAACTCAGAGATTTTTAGTAAATTTATACAATTCTGGAACCATCCCCATAATCCATGTTTAGGACAATTTCATCACCATCAAAAGATCCTTTTCATGCCTTTCACAGTCAATCACCATTTCCAGATTTCTGGACATCTCATATATGGAATTGTACACTAGATGGCCTTTTGTACAAGTCTTTGCTTTTTCTCTTAGTACAGAAATCAGAAAACTGGCTCAGAGACTAATCCTTTCTTACTCCTACTTTTTTAATAGAATTGTGTTGGCTCATTCATTTACATAATATCTATAGCTACTCTCCCAATACAAAGTCAGAGTTGAGTAGTTACAACAAAAATTGTATAGACTGCTAAATCTAAACAAGTTATGGTCTGTCTGGCCCTTTAGAGAGAAAGTTTTGCTTATTCCAGACTTGGCTTGTCTTTAGGTTCATCACATTGTATAATGCTTCAGTACTTCGTACCATTTTTGTTGTTGAATAGTATTCCCTAACACATTCCATGTTTTCTTTATCTATTCACCATGGCATGGGATTGTTTTCAGTTCTTGGCTGTCATGAATAATGCTGTTATAAGAATTTTAATATGTGCCTTTTTGTAGCAATATTCTTTTATTTCCTTGAATAGATACATACTGGTAGAATTGATTGTCATATGATAAATTTATATTTAACTTTTTAAGAAAGTTCCAAATTGTATTCCAAAGTGGGTACACAATTTAACGTACACCTAAAAGGAGGTACTCACCATTTTGGGATTTCTAGTTTTGATATATATTTAAGAGAAATCATAGTAATTAAATGGAAAATGATTTCACATGAGAATATGTATTGATATAATCCAAAACAATAACAGATTAAAGGAGAATAATATTTAGATGACTTAAAAAATACAGAAAACCATTTGATAAAATCCAAACACTTTCATGTAAAACAACACATCCCTCAATATAGCACAAAACCAGTTCTTAACATGTAAAAGTATATTTACTGTTTTCAACCATTTCAGATGCAACTATTTAATCACTCCCAAATTTGTCATGACTCTGTGTTTTAGCTTTCAGTAGTATATATTTGATACAATAATATCTTCCTTAGTATAAATAATTCACTCTCGCTTTTCTATATTGATTATTTAGGTATAGAATTCAATGTGAGAAGGTCACTCAAAATTTTGAAGAGTGAATTGAATGCAAACTCTCTTGTCATTTATTTGCTGTCTCTTTGTAAATACTAGTAATATCTCATTATGATACATGATATATCTTCAGGATTTTTACTTTGCTTTTTGTTTTGTGGTTTTCATTCTGTAACACCAATATGATGCATGAGGCAAAAACACTTGGTATCCACAAAATCTATAATTCCCTGCTTTTATAGCAATAATACTATAGCCAGACACCTGAATAGTCCATATTTCCCAGCCTCCCTTGCAGTTAAATGTGACCAAGGGACAAATTTCCCTAGAATGAAACAGCTTCTAAGAAAGTATGTATGTCTTCTTCATGACCTTTCCCATTTCAGTGGCTAGTTATGGATGGCAGCAAGTCTCCCCAAAGGTAGAGCTACAAAATGGTAGGAATAGGGGCCTATAAATTGTTACATGGTAGAAGGATCATCATAAACCAAGAGGACCTGCTCTGGATGGTTTTCTGAGGGAGAAACAGCTTTTAGAGTCTATTTATATAACAATTGAATCTACTCTAATAAAATGTATTTATAAATTAATTATTTTAGTTGTCCTACTCAGAATTTAAGGTAATCCTTATTTTAAAAACCCATATTGTTCTTCGATTTTTTAACTTGTAAACCACTATATTTTCAAACACCTCTCTCTCATTCTCTCCCAGTCTTCACTTCTGTGAGTTTTTTAGAACATTTTCAAATTCCTCTTTTATTCTCCAGGTCTTCTAACTATTTGCTTTAGTTAGAGACTCTTCAAATGCAGAGTCTGAGACAAAGAGTAAATTGCAACTTGTTTCTTATAGAATGAGTAGGAGTGAGGAGCTTGGAGAAGGAAATATTATGGACTAAGCTGTGTTCCCCCACCCCAAATTCATATGTTGAAGTCCTAGTAGTAATTCCAGTACCTCAAAATGTAGCTGAATTTGGAGATGTGACCTTTAAAGAGGTAATTGAGGTAAAAGGTGGTGATATGGGTAGGCCTAATCTAATATGAGTGACATTCCTGTAAAAAGAGACCATTAGGACAGAAACACTATTATTATTACTATTATTATTATTATTACTAGAGGCCCAGTGCACAACATTTGTGCACTCGGGGTGGGTCCCTCAGCCCGTCCTGTGCCCTCTTGCAGTCCGGGAGCCCTTGGGAAGATGTCCAACTGACAGCTTAGGCCCTGGGGAGCCGGCCTAAACCGGTAGGAGGCTCCTGCCACCACTGCTGCGCTCACCAGCCGTGAGCACAGTTTCTGGCTGAGCAGCGCTCCCCCTGTGAGAGTGCACGGACCACCAGGGGATAGCTCCTGCACTGAGCATCTGCCCCTTGGTGGTCAGTGTGCATCATAGCAACCGGGTTCCACCATTCAGTCGATTTGCATATTAGCCTTTTATTATATAGGACTAGGGGCCCGGTGCACGCAATTCATGCACTGGGGGTAGGGGGGTCCCTCAGCCCTACCTGCCCCCTCTCACATACTGGGTGGCTTATACATCAGAAGTTTGTTTACTCACAGTTTTGGAGGCTAGAAGTCCAAGATCAAGGTGTTGGTATGTTTGGCTTCTCTGGACTTAAGTTTAAGGTTCTTGTCTTGCAGATGGCTTCCTTGCTCTGTCCTCATATGATCTTTCCTCTGTGTGCACACATCCCTTTTGTGTCCCAATTTCCTCTACTTCTATGAACAAGGAGAGGAAATTTAGAAGAAACCAACTCTACCAAACCTTGATCTCAAACTTCCTGCCTTCATCTCTTTAGTCTGGAATGGCATTTGTCTCAGGGCCCCATATTTGTATGGAACCCCCATATGTACATTCATAATCAATTGGTTATTTTCTCCTTTTAGTTTGTCTCATGTAACCTGTTTCACATCAACTACATTGAAGGGCAGAGGAAAATTATTTTCCCTCCCCCCACACCATTAAGGGCATTGACAAATATCTAAGAACTTCCCATACTGTATACAATTTATAAACTATTTATATTAATGTCAATTTACCCATATAAACATAACAAAGGGAGAGCTTAGCATGTCTTTTGATTTCACAACTCCTCTCATACAATTCATCAATAGTAATATATCAAATAAAGCTCATTATTACTAGTACCTCTATTTTTACAAGGTTACAGAAAACTTTGTTATAATTTTTCAGGAACCCTCTGGGATATTTAAAGAACAGTCTTATATAAAATAGATAATCATTTAAAATTTTATTTGGGGAAGCAAAATATCAAAAGTTGTCATGAGGTTTTAACAATTAATTAATATAGAATCATGGGTTGCTGTGAAATAATATTTTACTACTCATTTATCCAAAGTGACAAAAATTATTAAAATAAAACATGAGGAAACATGACTTTTAAAGAATCATAGTCTTTCCTAAGTGATAAACCTCTGTTTACTTAAATTATCAAGGATATAATAAATAAATATAAACCATGGGAAGTTATTCTGGTAAGACACAGAATCTTTGTTATCTAGATAGGTTACATAAGGGAAAGGATATATATTTTATAGTCTCTTTTAATGACAGGCCAATAGTTCAAAAGTATTTATTCATTTTAAAAGAGAGAAAAAATTCTAGTTTTACATTAGTACAATATTTTATATAAAGCTATTTTTGAAACTCATAGAAATAAACCCCTCAAATTTTAGTTAGTTTTGCATAATAAATAAATTGCCTTTCCATAGCTTTCTAGGTCTATATGTCATACATACGTATACATAGATATACTATATAGCCACTGTTCACCAAATAAAAATGAGGCATAACATAGATGAACTTAAAACTTAAAATTATTCTTAGAAACTAATGTTTTAGTGTCCTATCCTTTATTACTTTTAGATATAAACTGAATCTCCATTAACTACCTTAATTCAGAATCAGTTCAAGTGCTTTATTTTTTAAAATATAATTTTATTGATTTCTGAAAGGAAGGGAGAGGAAGAGAGAGATAGAAATATCAATGATGAGAGAGAATCATTGACTGGCTGCCTACTGGGGATCAGGCCTGCAACCTGGCTTTGTGAGCTTGACTGGAATCCACTGAGCTAAACCAACTAGGGCCAGTTCAAGTGTTTTAGTTGCCTAAAGATCTTCAAAATTATCTTCAAGCTATCTTTTACAAAATTTATCAGCATAATTATTCAATTTTGCTTCAAAAAATTATATTCTTTTTTTTTAAAATATATTTTATTGATTTTTTACAGAGAGGAAGAGAGAGGGATAGAGAATTAGAAACATCGATGAGAGAGAAACATCGATCAGCTGCCTCTTGCACACCCCCTACTGGGGATGTGCCCGCAACCAAGGTACATGCCCTTGTCCGGAATCGAACCCGGGACCCTTGAGTCCGCAGGCCTACGCTCTATCCACTGAGCCAAACCGGTTTCGGCCAAAAAATTATAGTCTTAAACATTTGACAAAAGTAATGCTACTTTATTAAATTAGCAAACCTATATAAATTTAGAGACAATAACCCAAAGTAAAACAAAACAAAAACAAGCCTTCTTGTATATTATACTTAAAATTGACAAATCAGAGATGATAATACTGCTATTACTAAACTGAATATATTAAACTAGTCTGATTTGCCAAAAATTTACCTAAACTATGTGACTTGAATTCTTAAAACATTTGTGAGTTATAAGAATAACTTCTACTTTTCACATTTAAGGGTATTAGATGTTTAAATTATTTTTTGGAATGTTTAGTTCTATTGAAATAACATTAATGCTTATTTGCTTCTACACTAATTAGAATAGGGCTCCTTTAAAAGATTACATAATTGAATTTGGGAAAATCTTTAGAAGTAGAAAATATTAACACTCACATAGTGAGTGGAACAGGCCTTTTTGAGTTACAGACATAGAAACATACAGAAGTACAGAGGAAAAAGGACTATAACTTACATTCTAAAATTTAGCCATGGGTCAAGCATAAACACACATATTCAAAGTTAGTCATCCAAATATACAATTCCAGTCGGGCATAAACGTCTTCGTTTATTTGAGCTAAAAAATAAACAAATGGACAAACAGAAAAGGCTAACAAAGTAGATATTTTGTCTTTCTCCCAAAGATATAAGAGCTTTATAAACCATCAATCTATTTTCAGAGATTGCCACATGATCAGACAATGAAGTCAAAAGATACTGGTACCATAAATCAAGGTGGTAATCACAAGGAATCGAAATCAATTCCTTATCATGAAGCAGATGAAGAAAAGTCAGGAACACGGGATAAAGAGCTGGGTACACAGTTAAGTCCCCAGATCACCAGTCAGGGGCAGAGCACAGTGGCTCCATAATACCGCAGTACCTGGGCTGAATAAACAGTGATCTGAAGCCAAAGGCCAAGTCTACCTGAGTCATGACACCAAATCAATGAAAGACAAATTGCAACAGAGAAATAAGGAGATAATTTTATTCAGGCTGTTACAATAGAGAGAATATGCCTTAATGAGATACTCTTCAAAGAAAAGAAAGGGTGTTCTTATGGGAATCAGGAGAGAGAATAGAGATAGGTCTTATCTCTGGCCATGTAAGAAAGGGGCAGTCCTTTGCAGTTAGCCATTTCTTAGAAGAAAATATAAAAGAGGAAGTTTTCCTTCACTGCTGCCCTTTTCTGAGAATATCAGGAAGTTGAAATTCACCATTGTAAGATTTTTCTTTATTTCTTCAAGCAACTTTGAATTTTTGATGGTGTGTCTTTCTTTTATAAGGTTATTATTTCAATTTTTTTCACCTTTTCCTTCTTCTTTCCTCCCCCTATCTTTCTCCTCCCCCTTCTGCTTTGATACCCAGTGTGTAAAATAAATTAATGCAAACTTGTATGCGCTTTATTGAACCACTTGTGGGGAGCTTTATAGTAGAAGCATTCTACAGATAGTGCTCCCTTTAGCATCAGTTGAAGGGAAAGAAGAATGCAGGATTGGGACGAGGAGGATGCAGACTGGAGGGCTCCTGTAAAGGAGTTTTGGAGGTGGGATGATCTGGCAGATGTGTCTTGAGTTGGGTTGAGAAGCCAGGCCTTTATGCCCCTATCCCCAGCTATTACACATGCATCGGCCTAGAAAGGGGGCTTACATTTAGGAAATTCTCTCTCTTCAGTTGAGATTACCCACAGAGGAGGTGAATAGATGAAGGCTATCTGCTGTAGCTTGGAAAATAAACCTTCTATTTGTCAGAAGATCTCAATAGCCCAGTGCAGAGTCTACAAAGTATTTCCCCAAAACGATGGAGAGAATTTGGAGCCCTGGGATTTATATGCAAGGGATTCAGTTCTAATTTCATCACGTTCAGGTCCAATTTCCTATCCCCTTCCCTTCGTCTCAGAGTATTAGAATCCCTATCTGTAATTTTGAAGTCCTATAGTTTATTGTAAATCTTAGGAGTGTCAGCTTCTCCTTGATGCATTTGGCTTGATGTTTCTCCTCAATTTTAGTACATTGGTATTTCTCTTTCTTTAAAGCTCAGCTCTAAATTTTTTTTTCCTTTCATGGTTATTTTATAGTGTCTTTTGGATAATTTTATTACTTTGTGGGGTTCTAGAACCCTAGCTTGCTGTACAGAAACAGAATAACTGAGTGTTCTAGGTATAGGTTGCAGTTGTTACCTATGCCTCATTTTCTGTGCTTTTAGTCAGAGTCCTGTTATCATCAGTTCACTCCACCTAAATGACCAGTTTCCTTAACCCCGTGGTCAGCAAACTGCGGCTCACGAGCCACATGTGACTCTTTGGCCCCTTGAGTGTGGCTCTTCCACAAAATACCACGGCCTGGGTGAGTCTATTTTGAAGAATTGGCGTTAAAAGAAGTTTAAGTTTAAAAAATTTGGCTCTCAAAAGAAATTTCAATCGCTGTACTGTTGATATTTGGCTCTGTTGACTAATGAGTTTGCCGACCACTGCCTTAACCTAATCATGTTCGCCTCTGCAATGTGATTATTTTAATTGTGAAATGCTACTCACATTCCCTTTTCTTCAAAGGATTCCCTCAGAAATGACATGCATCTTCGTGTTTAGGAGATACAATTTTTTTAGTCATTTTGCTGGGAAAACCAGAATTAGAAAGGTGTATATTTGACCTTGAGACATGCCATTATTGTTAAACTGAAAATTTCCACAACATCAACATTTTAAGTTTATAAAGAAGGGCACTATTTATCTCAAAACCAAGTTAGCCTCAAGCCATAATCATATATATTATCAGTTATTCTTTGCATATACTGTTACGTGTGACACCTGTCTTGGCCAATTAAATCCACAATCCTGGAGAGCAGAAAATGTATTTTCAATTTTCTTTGGCCTCACCCACGTTATTTGGGACAAAGCCGAAAATACATAGGTATTTAGTCCTTATGGAGTCACAGAAGGATGTAGAGAGGAGAGAGGGAGGGTGCCAGAGCGGGAGGTTGCCAGATTCATTGGCAGGCTCCTTGGCAACATCTTACCTGGGGAGGCAGCATGACGCAGTAGATTTTGAATCAGACAAACATGAGTTTTCTTCCCAGCTCTGTTGTGCACTAACTGTGTAACCTTGGGCAAGTATTTCAACTTCCTTAACCTTCTTTTTTTTCCCCCACCTGATAAACGCCGTTAATAATAACAATACCTAACTCACAGGGGTTTTGTGAGTATTAAATGTAATAATAATACAAATCATTTTTTATCATCCTGACAAAACCAGGCTTTGCAAAACAACATGCAAAAACATGTTTCCTGTAGTGTTATTCCAAGTATGTTTCTAGTTGCTGAATCAAATCAAATGACGTTAAAAATGCAGATTCTCTGACAGCCCACCTTGTGTCAAAATATTTGTGAATTTGGCCTGGGGAACCTGCCACACCCAGACAAATGAGACCCCTGCTGCAACAAAAGCAAGGAGAGCTAGAATAGAAAGTTGTCTTCTTGGTTAAAAAAAGAAAAGAAAAGAAAAGAAAAGAAAAGAAAAGAAAAGAAAAGAAAAGAAAAGAAAAGAAAAGAAAAGAAAAGAAAAGAAAAGAAAAGAAAAGAAAAAAAAAGAAAAGAAAAGAGAGGGATGGGGGAGAATGAGATGTGCAGGAAAACAGCAGCAGAGGTCAACGGGAGGCCCATGGCCAGTGATCATCTCTGCAGGACTGAGAGGGAATGAATGCCCAGCCCCTGCTGTTGCTGTGCTCACTTGTGAGACAGCCCTGCCCAAGGCTGCAGCCAGAGCTCCAACACTCCCAGGAACATTTAGAAATTAGTATGATTGGTGTTCCAATAAACCTTAGACAATTGTGTTCCATTCTGTAATTTGGGCTTTTTGAAAAATCTACTTAGTGGAAAAATTCTTTATGGATGGAAGACTGGGATAAATGATAGTCACTGCTGCAGAAAGAAAACCACGTTCTTTTCTGGAATTGAGAGGAGAAACTTTTGTTGTTCTCCTTTGTAAATAATGCGACACTATCCAAATCATTCTGTCTGGAAGTGAAGCTGCCTTGTGTCTCTGACCTTTAAATATTCAGGGCTACATTTTCCATCATGTCGTGTCACCCTTGCTGAGCTCACCCCTTCCACAGCTGCTTTTTAACTGTAGGCTACACTATACACAACCTCGTGGCTTCCCTTCAAACCGTAGGGCGTTAGAACAATGCAGTGCACATGTTAGGGTGCTACAGTCAAGCTGAGCCCTAAACCCTGCCTCTATGATAAAGAACAATTACTCCTGGACACCAAAAAGGGAAGAAACAGGTTCCCGATTTATAATGTTAATAGCTGGTTCATAGATATTCACAATTCAGTAGCAACGAACCTGATAACTTACTCAACACAAAGCTGTATCTAATGTTATCAAAAGCTAGCTGACATTCTTCCTCTGCACACGGCTCAAGACAGGTGCAAATGAAGACTAAAAAACAAAGAACCAGTCCCTATTCCTGAGGTCTCCATCTTGCCTGATTAATCTGTGGAGATCTGGCCTTCATTGACAATTGCAAAGAACTCAATAGCTGCACAAATCAGCCCATTGACGTGTACAACAAGCAATAATCATATTTAGGATGCTGTGTGTGTGTGTGTGTGTGTGTGTGTGTGTGTGTGTGTGTGTTGTTTTTCCCTAAGCCAGTGGGCAGTGAAAAATAAATATGGCTTTGCTATGTTAAGAGGCAAAAAATCAGTTGCCCACCTTCTACCATACTCTCCAAATGTGTTTAGATCACTAATGAAAACGAGTCCAGAGGCTTCCCATGGCTCAACATTTTGCACATCAGAAAAACACTATACAATTCAGCTTGAGCAACAAGTCTCAGACACCACACAGGGCTGCCAGAATAGGGGTAGGAGCTTGCAGGTAGATGTATGAATTGTTAATGCCCCAGGAGTCCAAGGACAGACTAGCTGGGTAGTCTCATATTCAATTATTTATCAAGTTCATTTATTAAAATAAACCCAATATCTAGATTAGTTGGTACATCTGAGCGAGTAGTAGCATGTATATCAATAAATAATACGGACATTTCAGTTCTCCACAAAACTTTCCTCACCATTCTTAAAGGTAAAACCTGACTCATCTAGCATCATACAATACCTGGGGCCATAAAATAATGCCCTAAGACACAAATAACATAGGATATAAACTCACTGCTTAGATAGGGAGAAATCTTATTCTAAATTAATGTTTAAGTAACAATGATAACAACTTCAATTTAATGGATGTCTATTCAGTAGTCCCCCTTCATCTTTGGTTTTGATTTCCTTGGTTTTATCCTATGGTTAACTGCAGTCTGAAAATATTAAGTGGAAAATTCACAGTGAAGTCTCCTAAAAACCCACCTCCCCCAATAAATTCATGTTCTGATTGTCTCCACTTAGCACCCAAGCAGTTAGATTTAGAGCTAACAAAACTCCCAGATATGAAGACAAATTCTCAAAGGTAGTTATTCTTATTAATAACATTAATAATACCATTTGATTCTCTTTCTGGGTTCATTTTTCTCTATTTCCCTAAATAAATTTTTAAAATACAATCTGATTCTATCAGGGACGATTCTATCAAAACAACCCATTATTTTGTGGAGGTAATGGAAAGCAACAGTTCCAACAGATGAATAGGACAAGTGCAACAAATGGGAATGGACAAGCTGGTTTAAACAAAAATAAGAATTGTCCCAATCTCATTTTTATCCTGGGGAATCTTAATTAGACTTATGGTAAGCTGCATTAGTGTTAATAAGAATTAATGTCATAGTGATAAGCAGAGCATACAAATCAATGAATGCTGCCCTATCAATATATGAACAGAGACACAAATAGCCATTCCAGTTCTTAACAGCAAACTCGTTATGAAGTTCAATATCTGCGATGTGGATTTGAAATACCTTGATAAGCAGGAGATGTTGTACTTGCACAAAGCGCAGTGCACTGAAACTGGACAGAAAAATGTAAACCTTAAATAGTTTACAAACTTTCCCATAGGGGTTATTTCACAATTCTGCCCTAGTTTGGAGTCTTGTCCTTAGATAAATGGGAGTGAAATAACAATTAATCAATCAAATTAGATTTTATTGATTACTATAGGCCAGGTGCGTGCACCGGTGGGTCTCTCAGCCTGGCCTGCACCCTCTTGCAATCTGGGACCCCTCAGGGGATGTCAAATAGCTGGTTTTGGCCCGATCCCCCAGGCCAGGCTGAGGGACCCCACTGGTACACAAATCCGTGCACCAGGCCTCTACTATGCATATAAGATCTTTGGTTAAACTCTTCCCGTCCTACCCCCTGCACCCTTCCCTCTGAGATTCATCAGTCTGTTCCATGTTTCCATGCCTGTAGTTTCCCCTCCTGCATTGAGTGTCTGCCCCCTGGTGGTCAGTGTGTGTCATAGATACCTGCTGGTTGACTGGTCAGCCAGTGGGCCGGTAGCTTAGGCATATATATACTTTGGAATTGGGTATGTATTGAGTTTTGTAACCCTCTGAGAGGGTATAATAGCCATTTGAGGAGCTTACAATAATGTTAAGGAGGAAAAATTAAAAAAAAAAACAAAACACCTGAAACAAGTATAAAGTAACATGCATCAGTTATAAGTAGTTTTAAATTCAAGGTAAAAAGAGCTAAAAAATATAATGGCTTAAACAAGAGAGATTTTTCTTTTAAAAAGAAATCTGGGGACTCTGATTTCCATGTGGTGAAAGAAAGCCAGGATGTAGCCTCCAGCTCCATGGTCCAGAATGGGTCCTATTGCAGGTAAGACAATGGGGAGGAAGAAGAAGGCTGTGCCTCTAACTCCAAGGAAGCTCTGAAGTCACATCTACCACTTCTACTCAAATACTTTTTTATTCCTATAAATTTCAACTTATGATCTTTTTCTCTTATGGATCCTGCTTTTGATGTTTTATCTAAATATTCATCACCAGACTTTAGGTCAATACAAGGCTTATTTCTTAATGTGCTATCTTTTACATTTAAAGCTATAAACAATTTTCAGCTAATTTTGTGTAAGTTGAGACATAGCTGTCAATTTTTGTTTGTTTTTTGCTTATGGTCATCTACTTGTATGACTAACATGTTCAGTAGGATGTCTAATTGAGTTGTGACAGAAGACATTCATAGTTTGTTACTGATATTTGGGAAAATTAGATGTAGAGTTTTTATTGTTGTTGTTGTTGTAGTTTTTCTTTCCTTTACTAATATTCGTTAGGGTCAGGAAGCCCCATTCTATACTTAGTTTTGTGAGAGGTTATTTTTTAAAAATATATTTTATAGATTATTTTACAGAGAGGAAGAGAGGAGGATAGTGAGTTAGAAACATAGATGAGAGAGAAACATCTACCTCCTGCATACCTCCTACTGGGGATGTGCCCGCAACCAAGGTACATGCCCTTGACTGGAATCGAACCTGGGACCTTTCAGTCCACAGGCCGATGCTCTTTCCACTGACAAACCAGTTAGAGCAAGAGAGGTTATTATTTATCATAAATGTATATTGAATTAATTTATATCCTTTTGCTGCATGTAGTAAGATGCTCATTTGGTTTTTCTTATTTAGCCTATTACTCTGGTGAATTTTATTAATTTTTGAATATTGACCCAGTTCTACATTCTGGAATGAGCTTTGATTAGTCATAATCTATTACCTTTCATATATTGCTAGATTCAATTTACTGAAATTTGTTGAGGATATTTGAGTATGTTTCAGTAAGGGGAATTGTTCTGTTTTCTTTTCTGGATTTTGCATCAGGGGAATGCTAGCCTCAAATAATGAGTACCGAGAGCTTCTATCTTCAACTTTCTGGAAGAGATCCCTTCAAATTGGTACTATTTCTTCCTTAAATATTTTCAAGAACTCATCAGTGAAAACATCAGGATCTTATTTATTTTTTAATATTTTAATTATAAATTTAACTTATTTAATAGATGTATAATATCCAGGTTAATTTCCTTCTTTCTGATCTATTGTTTATTTTACTTTCCTTGCTGTAGTCTCTTAAAGTGGAAGCATAGGCTACTGACTTTTGATCTTCTTTTCTAATATGAGCATTTAATTTTAACAACAGTTGAAAAATGTTTTAGTTTATTAATTTAAGAGAGAGAGAGAAACATCAATCTATTGCATTCATTGGTTGCTTATTGTGTGTGCCTTGATTTGGATGGAACCAACAACCTTGGTGTAGTGGGACGACACTCTAACCAATTGAGATACCCGGCCAGGGCACAATAGTTTACATTTTTATTACTGGACCTTTAATATTAATATATTTTTCACTGCTTTTAGTATTTCATCACTATAATATTTTCTTTCATTGTTTCTTTTGCTAAGTTAGCTTTAAATCTAATGCTGTAACTTTGATGGTTCTATTTTTGTTTTGCTTTTGGATTTTGGCAGTTTTATTATATACATATATTTATTCTCTATTACTCTTAGGTTTTATGGTACCTTCTTAATTTATGGTTTGAAGTTGTTTTATTTTTGAAAATTCTCAGCTGTTTTTTCTTCAGTTATTGCTGTACTTTCTCTCCTGTCCTTCCCATACTGAAATTGAATATATATTAGACCTTTACATTATCTATATTACACTTTCTTATAGTGTTGTTTTTTTAATCTCTGTACTTTATTTAAATAGTTATAGCTGACCTATCTTCCACTTCACTATTTTTTTCTTCTGCTGTATCTAATATCCCACTGACCCCATCAGCATTTAGTGACTACATTTAGTTTTAGTTGTTTGTGTTTTATTTCAGTTCTATATTGTCCATTTTTTATCTTTTCCATGGTATCAATTTCTCTGACAAAATTATGGCTCTAGGCTTTTATTTTCTTGCACATACTAAGCATAATTATCTTAAAACCACATCTAATAATTTCATTATTTAAATAACTGAATTTCTCTTTATTGTCTGTTTTTCTGTTTCTCTCCTGGATTTTGATAATGTTGTTCATCTGCTGTAACACTTGATTACAACCAGGCATTATTGATGAAAAACCTTTGAGACAATTTCAGGTGTAAGATGCCTTTCTCTAGGTATCACCAGAGCATTTACATTTCATTGTTTTTATCATGCAAATAGCTAAGAAATTTTGTAAAGATATTAACTTGAATAAATTAAGAATTATTTTTCTAATCTGCATTTCAATTCCCAGGGGAAATTATTCCTGCTTCATGTTCACTTGTACCACATAGACCCATGCCTCTCACTTCATAACGGAGGCCTTAGATTCTGTTTCTGTCCCTCTGACACTTAACCATTTTGTCCTATTTCTACACATGATTCTTTATCTGCCAAAATGCTTTTTGCCATTTCCAGCATATTGGACAGTCTATACACATGCAAGTATTTAGCTGTCTTGCAACCAGACTGATGAATCTCGGTTGTTCTCCATGCATAGCTTTATTCATGCTCACAGAGTTCTAAACACATTGCATATAAAATTCTGTACCTTCCTGTTTATTATAATATAGAGGTCTGATGCACAAAATTCATGCAAAAGTAGGCCTTCCTTCCCCCAGCTGCCAGCATCAGCTTCCCTCTGGCACCCGGGACCCGGGCTTCCCTCACAGCCCTAGCTTCGTCCAGAAGGTCGTCTGGAAGGAAGTCCGGTCTAATAAGCATATTACACTTTTATTATTATAGATTGTGCCATTTTATATTTTTATGTAGTAAATATTTGTAAAATGTCTGCCTGGTATTCAATTTAGGGACTATATCCTAATTAATATTACAAGTTCATAATGAGATTTTCATCTTTCAGAAAGGCAAGGAAATGATTGGGGAACTATGGCTCTAGCCCTAATTATGCATAATAGGGAGAAATAAGTTGATGGAGTGGAAATGATAGAAGCCTTGAGAAAAAGTGATCATGATATATTATAGAGCCTGATAACTGGGAAGGAAATACAGATTTTATCTTAGACTTACAAAGGCAAACTGCGAATTATTCAAGTCAATGGTAGTTTTACATGTCTTCAATATAATAAAAACAAAACCTCCAAATAGTAATGAATTTCTCATGAACAGATTTGTGATTGTTGTATTAAGTAGTTCAGAAGATCCCCTTCTGAAATGATATTCATAGGAAAAAAAAATTGGGAGTAGCCTATGAGGACAATGAAGTTCCACTGGCAAAAAGAGCTAAGATTTTTAAAGAATATGCATTCTACATGGCAAGGAATAAAACAGTAATTTATAAAAGAGTAGTGCATATCTGTTTGATGGGTGCTGATCTCAATTAGATTTTTTTTTTTTTTATCCAGTGGACTAGTATGTATTGTGAGATGACCAATTCACTCGGAGGTAAATATTAATTTATATTGGATTATTCACAATTCGTGTATTTTAAATTTAGTTCTTCTTTTAAAAATTCCTTTTATGGGAAGGCTCAGTGCTGGGAGTTAGTGTGACAACTTACAGAATAGGGTGCTCTATTTGTACTTAATAGTTTTAATCTGATATTTTAAGCTTTGGTATTCATCTGTGATTCCTTTTCGCATTGCCTCTTCCCTTCCATTTTTACATCCTCCAAACACAATAAATGCTGAGATTTTTAAGGGGCTGTGTCTCTATGACTCCAACAGTTTTTGTGGTATCACAAAATTCTATTTGGTCAAATACTTGAAGAACACTCTTAATACGCGACTGGAGAGAAAAAAATGAATTTGGCTTCTTAATGTATAGAGAAAAATAAATGTGCAGGAAACTATTTTATAACTTTGGTTGACTGAGCGCTCATTATTTATGATCACTGCAAGGAGACACCTTGCCATTTTTTCAGATAACTGGCCAGAGCTTAGTTGAGATGTCTTTGTGAGTAGAATCTTTATCCACTCTTCTATGACATTTTCAGATATCCTGTGAAAGGCAAACTGAAGGAAAGGTTTAGTTCATCAATGGTTCCTGCTCATAACTGTACAGTAAAGTCTCCTTTCATGTCGTCTTTTACCAACATTTTTTTTCTGGAAACTTCCACAATAACGAATTTGAAGAAAGGCAAGTTAGGCGTCATGCATGACAAGATTCTTTTCTCTCCTGCCTGATTAAAATAAGAGGAGAGAACCCTGAGGACTATTTTTAATACATTTCCCCCTGACACCGCATAAATCTAGGAACATTGATATGCTAATCAAATCAAAATAGGAATTATTAGTGACTGGAGAGCCCCAACATGGCTGTTATTTTCCCATCAACATATGATAACAGCTCTGACGCTGAATTAAGGAGCTGAATATTATATAAGCCCCAACAGGTTATAGTACATGACAGGTTTAAGCAATATTAAAATCTAGAAACCCTGCCCCACCTATTACATATTTATTTGGTATTACAAATTGTAAATATTTAAAATACACAAAGAAACAGTGTGGGTAAATTCTTCATGTTTAATGAAATTATTCATGATATAGGAAGAGTTGAGGAACTCCACAAACCCCATGAAGGTTAATGCATGCATATGAATCTGAAGAGTCCAGCAATAAGAGTAACATACTGTGTCCTTTCCTAGGATGATCATGAAATGGAATTAAAGTAATCTGATTTTCATGGTTAAGTGATACCGTGGGGATAAAGGAAGCAACTTTTAAAGGAAGACCTACTAGCAACTAATCGAGACCCAATGTCAGGTCTGCATCTCATGGACTGAAACCCACTGATCATTTGTACAGTTCTCATTTTAATATCTTTCAAGATAAAAAAAAAAAAAAAACTTGTCCCTGTTAAAAACCTATATAGTTAGATTTTCTTTTGGCAGGTTATTTTATCATTCATTAAAAGGTCACCTCATGGCTGGGAAGAGCTATGATATGTAATCTCAGATAAACACGTAATGCGAAATTCAAGGAAAAACCAACAAAAAGATCTGGGGTAATGGGTATCGTGGGGATAATTTGATTTTGATTTTTAGGGTTTCTAATGTTCTTATTTATCATAGATCATAGTACAGCAGGTCTAAGGTTATACTTCCTGGTATTAACACTGCAATGCCCACACAGGAGAAGCCTTGTCTGCAGTAAATGGGCAAGCAGAAGAATTTCCCTGGTGGACTCAATTTGCATCTACAGCCAAACTGCCATTTTCAAGTTTCTAGCCTCAGCAGCAATAGCAGAATTGCTCTGATATTTACAAAGCCTTAAGGAAGTGACAGATAAAAATATTGTGAATAAGATTTCAGCTAATGCCCTATGAAAAGCCCAATATTTATAACAAGATGAAGATTATTGGAAAATATCTGTTGATAGTAGAATATTAAAACCATTCTTGAGAGGAAACCAAGATGGCGGCATAAGGTAAACACCTGTACATGCTGCCTCTCACAAACACACCAAAACTACAACTAAAAGACAAAATGACTATCACCCAGAACCTCGGGAAAGCTGGCTGAGTAGAAGTTCTACAACTAGAGGAAAGAAAAAAGCACATTGAGACCGGGTAGGAGGTTTAGAGGCGTGGAAAAACAGAGGTACGGAGGCACACAAATCGGGCTGGCGACTGGGTGCACTGTTTTTTCCAATTGGAAGGGAGATATATATGACTGAACTCCAGTTTCCGGTGAGACTCTGGGGACCCAGACTCCTACGGAGGAAGCTGGACTGTCAGGCATCGGGTCAGAAAGTGAGGGTGGCTTTCTCGTAGAGGTGCTCGCAGGAATTGTTGTTTACTATGCTGGGGCGCGGGACGTGGGGACACGGGAACACAGAGTCGTAGAGAAGGCTGACTGGCAGCCATCGCTGTTTGCTACACTCTGGTGATTTCCTGAGACCCCACCCCATCCAATTTACATAGCCACCCAAGCTATGTGCAGCGGCTTTTGCATATGAATGGCCTGCCTTTCATAGCTTAACCTAACAAATTGCAGCTAGGTCAGAGAGCTCCAAAACTTCCAAATCCCAAACAAAGAGGAGAAATCTGCAGATCTCGCTGTAGCTCCTGCAGGGTGGCCTTAGACAGTAGGTGACTTGCACCTCCTTGGAGATCCAGGAGCTAGTGGTCAGTGTGAGAAGACACCAGATTTCAACTCCTCACATACATAAGTGACACACTCAAGAGGCAGACTCAGTGAGCACCAAAGCCCCACTGAAGCAAGTCCTGCCCCATAAGGGTGTCTCCAGCACAGCAGCTCTTTCATTATAGACACAGCTGATCCTCACAGACAATTGGCCTGGAGGTCAATTCCTCCCAATGTACCAATAGCAATCAAGGCTTAACTACAAGACTGTGCACCCAGCCCACAAAGGGGTGCACCAAGTGTGTCCACCTCAGGTGATTGGGGAGGCTGAGCCACTGGGCCCTATAGGTCACCTATGACACAAAGTCACTCAATCAACACAGGGAAACAGCCAAAATGTGGAGACAAAGAAACAAGTCACAAATGAAAGAAATGGAGGAAAGCAAACTACTGGATATAGAGTTCAAAACCACAGTTATAAGGTTACTCAAGAATCATCAAGAAACCACTGAGAAACTTAGTGAGACCTCTGAGGAACTTAGACTTTCAAGGATCTTAATGAGAATGCCAAAAAAAATGGAAAAGGACCAGTCAGAAATTAAGTATACACTGTCTGAAATAAAGAATAATATACAGAAATCCAACAGCAGACTAGAGGACCCCAAGAATCAAACCAAAGATTTGAAATACGAGGAAGCAAAAAACACCCAACCAGAAGAGCAAAAAGAAAAAAGAATGCAAAAATATGAAGATAGTGTCAGGAGCCTCTAGGACAACTTCAAGCATATCAACTTCCGAATCATGGGGGTGCTGGAAGAAGAGAGAGAGCAAGATATAGAAAACCTATTTGAAGAAATAATGACAGAAAACTTCCCCTACCTGGTGAAATAAATAGACTTACAAGTCCAGGAAGCACAGAGAACCCCAAACAAAAGGAATCCAAAAAGGCCTATACCAAGACACATCATACTTAAAATGCCAAGGGCAAAGGACAAAGAGAGAATCTTACAAGCAGCAAGAGAAAAAGTTAGTTAATTACAAAGGAGTTCCCATATGAGTGTCAGCTGATTTCTCAACAGAAATGATGCAGGCCAGAAGGGAGTGGCAAGAAATATTCAAAGTGATGAACAGCAAGAACCTACAACCAAGATTACTCTACCCAGCAAAGCTATCATTTAGAATTGAAGGTCAGATAAAGAGCATCACAGACAAGAAAAAGCTAAAGGAGTTCATCACCACCAAACCAGGATTATATGAAATGCTGAAGGGTATTTTTTAAGAAGATGAAGAAGACAAAAAAGGTAAAGATAAAAATTATGAACAACAAAGTGACAACAAATACATATCTATCAACAAGTGAATCTAAAAATCAAGTGAATAAAAAATCTGATGAACAGAATAAACTGGTGAATATAATAGAATCAGGGGCATAGAAAGGGAGTGGACTGACAATTCTCGGGGGAAGGGGGCGTGAAGGGTGTGGGAAGAGATTGGACAAAAATATTACACCTATGGATGAGGACAGTGGCGGGGGGTAAGGGAATGGGGTCGGGGGGGGGGAATCAGGTAGAGGGGAGCTATGGGGGGGAAAAAGAGGAACATCTGTAATAATCTGAACAATAAAGATTTATTTAAAAAATTCTTGGATACTTTAATTGCTAGATTTTCATCTTTTCAATATCTATTCATCTACTATCTATCCATCAATTAGTGTATTCTAATTGCCAGAATTCTTATATTTTAATGGAAAAGAAAACTTTTAGATATGTATGCAAAACTTCATTTTCTTTCTAGAATCAATGCATTTATGTTGGATTTGCAATTATAGTCCATGCATTCTATGAAGATATATCTCATAATTGTAATTCTTCAACTAGGTTTATATTGTTTTTCAGTGTAATAAAATCAGTACCTTTGCTCTTAAAATAACCCTTAGCAAAATTTTTAAAAATATATTTTTATTTATTTTTGAGAGGGAGGGAGAGAAAGAGAGAGATAGAAACATCAATGATGACAGAGAAACATTGATCGATTGCCTCTTGCACACAGCACAGTGGGGATCAAGGCTGCAAGCCAGGCATGTGCTCTGACCTGGAATCGAACCTCCTGATTCATAGGTCAACCCTCAATAACTGAGCCATGCTGGCTGGGCATTATTGGCAGAATTTTTCACTTAGATAATTAAGTTAATTTTTTTATGTTAATCAGACAGGAATTACTTGGATTTCATCAAATGTGTAAGATTTTATGAATCTTCTGAGACACTTTTCTTATTAAAAGGAAGACAGAAATTTGCCTTTATGTAACAAATTGTATTGGTTTGGCAAAAACTATTTGCCATTTACTGAAGAAACAATAAAATATATCACTTAAATTGTACTTAATCTCTATATTTTAGGTGGGTTAATTTATTTAATGATTATTTGATTACTACTTCTTTTTTTAATATATTTTATTGATTTTTTACAGAGAGGAAATGAGAGGTATAGAGAGTTAGAAACATCGATGAGAGAGAAACATCAATCAGCTGCCTCCTGCATACCTCCTACTGGGGATGTGCCCACAACCAAGGTACATGCCCTTGATTGGAATTGAACCTGGGACCCTTGAGTCTGCAGGCCGGCGCTCTATCCACTGAGCCAAACCGGTTAGGGCGGATTATTAATTCTTGTGTAAATAAATATAAATTGATAAACCTATTCCCATTCCATTTGATGACATTTCAGTTCCCCATGTAATATATAAACAAACAGACACAAATGTATACATAAAATGTTAAAATTTGATTCTAATATTTAGATAAATTTTGGGTTGAATTTACTTGCAGAAATTCAAATACTACAAAAAAAAATTACCTAACCCCTTAGAACCTTGGGTTTCTGATGTACAAAGTAGAGGTAACAATACTATCTAGCTTACAAGTTTGTATTAACTAAATTAATAACCTGTACCAGGACTGGTTTGGAATACAATAAATGGTTGGCACCTATATGTGCTAATACTGTGGTCTTGGTTAATACTGCTATTGAGCAATGGGTTTTGAAAATTAGTCATACTGCTTACTGACTTAGCAAGAAAAAGTTGGTTCCACAAATCCTGAGTAGAATGGGGTAGGCAATCATTTTTTTAAAGCCCCAAACTTTTCCTAAATTCTGAATATTTAAAGTGAAATCATTCTGTGCAGTTAGATGAATACTCAGAATAAAGTTTTTTTAATGTTGCAAAGAATAATCCTGACCTTTCAGAAACCTTGTCCATACTGTCCCCCACCATACTTCATTACCTAGCAGAATCTGAGGTACAAGAGAAAGTACTGAAAAATAATTTAGCATAAATTAATTGAACATAGAATTTTTATTCAAGGCTTATTCAGCCAAGGATATGTTCTGTTTGTACTTAATATTCAAAGTATGAATCAGAATGAGATTAAAGTGCAATCTTTTGTGGGGCTTATACATAAAAACAAGGAGAATGATTAAAAACTTCCACTGGGGCCAGCAATACTTATTAGATAAATTTTTGAAAACTTAGCCAGCACTCAAAGTTCTTCACAATTTATCTTTTACTAAATTTTTAATCCTTATCACCAACCACTGTACCGAATCCACCGCATACTATTTTATCGGACCAGCATGCATTCCCTCTGTGACTTTTAGCTATATTTTACTTAGTACGCACAGCACCCTTCTTAATTCATGTATATTAAAAAATTGCTCTCATAATTCAAAGTCCAGATAAAATATCTTACATTCATTGAAGACTTTCTAAGTTTCAGCTGAAAATTAATCACTCTCTCCTATTTTATCCCATAGTAATTTTGTTACTATCTCTAATGTATTTGTTATCACATTTTATTATAAATAGCTTTATTTATAATTTTATTGGAACATAGCCATAAACTCCTTTAGGGTAGGACCTTTATTGATATGTTCATGTTTATATGGCCTTTAATTAACATATTAGCTGGTATTTAATTATGGTTAATAAAGTTTGTTGATTTATTGAATTAGATTTAGAAAGAGGGGGCAAGCAGAGGAAAACAAAAAATGAGGTGGTAAATTAACATTTCACATTTCTAAGTACTTAAATAAAATTCTGGTTGCTTGCAGGATGATTCAAATTCAATCTTTTTCAATTAAATTGTGAGCATTTTAGTGGGTAAATAACCACTCCATCATCATTTTCAGCAACTATCTGATGGGATTAAAATGTAAATCAGGGCATCCATCACACTTGGGGCTGTTGATGGTGAAATATCCTGCTCCCTGGATTTCTTAGAGTAACAGATATGTCCTTGTCTTTCTTTTTACTGAGGAAAAGTGTGTTTATGCTCTCAAGAATATTCTCAGCAGAAGAATGTCATTAAAATTAAAAATAGCGGTGAAAGAAATGAAAAGAAATGAACAATAAGCAATTTGCACACTAAAAACAGTGACATAAGGTGGAGAATAATGGGAAATGAAAAAATATATAATGATGACTAGGTGACAGATTGCCGTTGTTTGATTCTCTGGGGTTTTGTCACAACCTTCAGGAGGGAGATAACATTGAACATCTGGTGGACAACCAGTGTGGAACCTCAATGAAGCTGAGCATGTGTAACAGACGAGGGATGAGCTTGGGGCTGTGGCTCATCTCCTCACACATACCTAAGAAAATGAAATGAGCCAAGAGTAACAGTTGCCTTCTAGGAAAACACTTGAGCCATAATATATGCAGGTCTTTCTCTGGCACCAAATGGTACAAAAGTAACTAAAACAATTGCTGCTCTTGCTTTTGTCATATACCAACTATATGACCTTGGGCATGTAGCCTCACCGAGCCATAGTTTCCTCACCTATAAAATATGGAAAATAATAATTCAATATAGTAAGTTCTCCTTTTATAGCAATTAAGATGATATTGTTGTTTGTGCTCTACCAACTGGTATATAAAACATACAGTGCAATCTAACAATAAGCATCACTTTTTTTTGTATAAGTAATTACCAACTGTTTTGTTGGAATTTATTTGTTTATCTATCTTTGGAGAATAATAATCTCTGATATTAAAAGTTCCTCACATTAATTATTGGCCTGGGCTGTCTTTCCATCAGTAGCCTTAATTTTATCTAGGCTTCAATGATTGATATATACCTTCTAGCTGTCATCACCTATCATTAGTTGTGTGCTACTAAATATTTAATAACTGGCTTTCTGTCTTTTGGGATGAAGCAATGATTTGTAGCATTTCTCAATTTCTTTAATGTAAACACTCCTAGTATATCTGACTTCAACATGACTGTGCATTTCAGAGTCAGAAGAGTTGTACACATTAATTTCTCACCACCTGGTAAGAATCAGCTCCAATATCCTGCCTCATATTCAGTATAAACTAATTTCTTCAAATCAACAAAACATGGTGAACACTTCTGAACTTACACACTCATTTAGGGTTTCACTAGTAAATACTGAAAATAAAAAAAGAAACTGTTGAGAAGAATAACTCAATATATACGCCAAGTTCCAAGAAATGTGAAGACAGTTATGTCTGAATTCCATTAGAATGTAAGTTAAGGATAAAGTTTGCTGAAATACCTGGAGCCAAGTGTCACACTGAGCACGCTGATAGATAAAGACCCTGACTTTCTTTCTGCTGCCTTGCCATTGTGTGTCTCCAGCATTCCTACTTAGAACAACCTGCCCAGTGTTGTCATTGAGTGGTCTGAAAGGATAGAGTTCTGTGTGGCAGCTCAGAGCCACAGGAGGCAGGACCTACAGAGAGGGGCAGCCTTCCCACAAAGGAACTGCCCTCCTTTCCTGGAGCAGTGATGAGCCTTACCTTCAGGCTGCTTTATCCTCTCTGGTTCATTCTGTTTTCCATCCAGTAACTCCCAACACAACTAAATTTGTCTTCATGTGAAGAATAGAGTTTCCTATACAGACTCCAAATATTTCTGCTCCAGGACATAGGTCATCCTGACTTTCTCTTTACTTTAAACCTGGAACTCTTCCCCTCTTTCCTGTTTGATTTATTTTTGCTCTGTTTTCTTTTGAAATGTGAAGAAACATTTTATCATAAAACTATAGGACAGGTGCACGAAATTCGTGCATGGAGGGCGGGTTTCCTCAACTCAGCCTGTACCCTCTCCAATTGGGGACCCCTTGCGGGATGTCCGACTGCCATTTCCCGGGGATTGGGCCTAAACCGGCAGTCAGACATCCCTTTCACAATCTGGGACCACTGACTCCTAACTACTCACCTGCCTCCCTGCCTGATTGCCCCTAACTGCCTCTGCCTGTCAGCCTGATCACCCCTAACTGCCCTCCCCTGCCAACCTGATCACCCCTAACTGCCCTCCCCTGCCAGCCTGATCACCCCTAACTGCCCTCCCTTGCTGGCCTGGTTGCCCACAACTGCCCTCCCCTGCCTGCATGATCTCGCCCGCAACTGCCCTCCTTTGCTGGCCAATTCGGTTCTGATTGGTTGGTTCCTATGCCAGTGTCAAAAGCTCTGCCTCCTAGGCAGCCATTGGCTCCCCACAGCACCCAGATTTGGTTCTCATTGGTCAGTTCCTATGCCAGTCAGCATCAAAAGCTATGCCTCCAAGGCAGCCAATGGCTCCCCACAGCACCCAGATTTGGTTCTCATTGGTCAGTTGCTATGCCAGTCATCATCAAAAGCTCCTCCTCCCAGGCAGCCATTGGCTCCCCACAGCACCCAGATTTTGTTCTCATTGGTCGGTTCCTATGCCAGTCAGCATCAGAAGCTCCGCCTCCTAGACAGCCATTGGTTCCCCACAGCACCCACCTTTGGTTCTGATTGGTCAGTTTCTATGCCAGTCAGCATCTCCAGTCCTATCTCTGGGCCTGATCAAAGAGGCGGGGCTTAACAGCAGCCCCCATGGAGGCCCGGATAGAAAGAAAAGCCTGGCTGCTGGCCAACATCAGAAATAAAGAGGGAGAGAGAGAGAGAGGTAAATACACTGATCAACAGCTTCCACTGAGGCTGCAGATCAGACCCTGACTCACTTTCTGGGTCTCAGCCACCTGGGCAGTCGTGCTTGGTCACCAGGCTGCAGCTCGGCAACCCAGCACTGACTTCCAGATGGTCAGCATTTGGTCATGAGCGGTCGTTACAATCCTGGCTTTTATTATTAAGACTAGAGGCCCTTTGCACGAAGAATCGTGCAATAGACCTTCCTTCACCTGGCTACTGGCACCAGTTTTCCTTCCGCCTTCTTTCAGGGTGGGGGCTTGGACCCCAACGGCGGCGGCAGCAGCATGGGGCGGGAGCTGCCGGGCCCCATGCCACCATCTGTGATTGGGGCGCCACCACCGCCTAGGTCCCTCAGTGATAGGAGGGACCCGGGCGCCGCCACTGCTCCGACCCGCGAACGCTGAGGGGCTGGACCGGGCGCCGCCGCCGCTCCCACTGTGCTTCCTGCCAGCCCCATCGGTCCCCACTCGGCCCCATCGGTTTCCCCTCAGCGGCAGCCGATCAACGGCTGGATAGGCCACCCCAAGTCCCGCCCCCCAGCCTCCCGCCGGCCCAATCGTGGGCGTAGCGGAATGATGGTTATTTGCATATTACCCTTTTATTAGGTAGGATAGATTCAAAGCCGATTATTAAGGTTTGACTCTTAGCCTGGGTATTTTCTCCCCAGTGCCTGCATTTACACCACTGTCATTTCTGTGTTCTCTGCATCATATTATTTTTCCAAGGGCATATGCAACAGGTGCCAATAACTTAAATTCTTAAAAGCACTGATTGTTTTGGAAGCCACCATTATGATTTATTTCCTTTTTCAGGGTAGAAATGACTGATATAACATGCATTTAGGGAGTAGCCAGAACTTCCCTGATCGGACTTTTTAGCTCCTTTGCTTTACAATCTAAGCAATTCCAATTCTTCCCACCACGTTCCTCTGAGAAACTGCTAAGCACCATCACATTAGACACAAAAGAAAACAATGCTAGATAACATTTTCCCCCGCAAAAGCAATTGAAAATGTGCTCTATGCAAATAGTATTTTGTGTTCAGGGCTAATTGGCAAATACATTCCCTAAATAATAATGTTCATTCAGTCTCCCAGAGAGTGGAGCAGAGGAATGGCACACCTTCCCCAGAAACCCCAAGCCTAAACGGCAACAGGCTTTCCTGAGATAATTCCGCTCTGAGAAAGGCCTTCCGGCTCACTTCCCAGAGAACAGCAACTGGAGATGAGTCATGGCCCGGCTCTGCCAAGGAAACAACATACTGCATCCCTTTTATGGTTCAGAGATGAAACAAACAACCTTGGTGCGGGATGCTAAAAGTCATAATGGCTATAACTTTCATAGAAAAGTATAAATATACCATTGGATTTACCTATCTCCCATTGAAAGGTAGAAAAAAAGGTAATGTTTCCTTAGGACAGCCAAGGATAAATGTGACAGTTAAAGGTGCCTACTTGTTTTTAACTCTGTGTCCGCTTCCTAACTTAGATATACTTCAAAAGTTAAAACAGAAAATTTTATGTCACTTTTCCTTCCAACTTCCTTTCCACAATTTTGCTTTAATCATTTAGTACTTAAACATTAATTATGTCCAACGTATTTTTAAATTCTGGGGCTGCAGCTTTTTGTTCACATTTGTTTTCTCTTTAGATCCTGTGGTAAATAAACCCTGCGAGGAAACTTGGGCAGGCACTAATATGTTCAATCTTTTTACACAAAGGAAGCCTAGAATCAGCTTCCTCACTGCTAGCTTCAAGTTCTAAGCATCTTTCTAAACATTCAAACTATAATTTAGTTTTAGGTATTTTTTTTTTAGCTTATTGATTTTGCTGCCCACCCCCATATTGGAAGTTGTTTTTAAGCTATCTATTTATTATTTATTCTACCATATAAAATTCCTATACATTCATTTGACTTTATTGTTTTTAAATCTTTATTGTTGAAATATTACATATATTCCCTTTCCCCCCCCCCCCCCATTGACTCCTTCTAGCCCCCAACCCATGCCTTCACCACCCTATTGTCTGTGCCCATTGGTCAAGCATATATACTAG
Organism: Cnephaeus nilssonii; assembly: GCF_951640355.1. Classification (NCBI taxonomy): domain Eukaryota; kingdom Metazoa; phylum Chordata; class Mammalia; order Chiroptera; family Vespertilionidae; genus Cnephaeus; species Cnephaeus nilssonii. The sequence goes on from NC_137082.1 coordinate 78,167,601, forward strand.
TACATACAAGTTCTTTGGTTGATCACTTCCCAACTACCCATCCACCCCTGCCTTCCCTCTGAGATTCCACAGTCTGTTCCAGGCTTCTGTGTCTTTGGATCTAACTTGTTCATCTGTTTATTTTTGTTCATTAGATTCCACATATGAATGAGATCATGTGGTATTTGTCTTTCTCTGACTGGCCCATTTCACTTAGCATAATACTCTTCAGGTCTCTCCATGCTGTCGAAAAATTCATTTGACTTTAAATTCGAAGCAATCCTATTCTCCTAGAGCTGGTCAAATCCACAATATACATATCAAATGCAAAGGGCCCAGGGGACAGTGAGCTTTTAGAGAAATGTGAAAAACTTTCAATCAGAGGAGTTGTGAGTCTTAGGGGAGCATGTTTTTCAATCAGAACTAGTGAAAACCTAGAGAAATGGGGGGAAAAACAAGAAAAGGAGGAGGGCGTGTTTTCTCATCACTATGGTCATAACGTGAAATGGCTGTGCCCTCTATGGGGTGAAATGGAGGATATTGATAAATGCATTTAAATGTTTATCATTTCAATCACCAAGGGAAGGGGAATTTAAACATCAATAAAGTAATAGTTGTACCTTTCCAACTGATGTTCTTTAGAATAAAGGATTATGTTCAGTATCCCTCAGGCTGTGAAGAAAGTGTATACTGCTAGGCATCATATATTTATTAATATAGATGAGCATCTGCCCCCCCAAAAAGTTCTACCTAGTAATTTCACTTAGTAAATTTTCAATATATATTTTTGATTAATGTTTGTGTGTTTATATTCATTGGCCATTTAGATATCTCAAAAATATTTATTGCTTGTATATATTTTGGAATATGATGCATACTCAAAACTATCAAAATACTAGTAGATGTGCCAGACAATCAATAATAATGACACCGAAATAATCCTATATAATACAAGGCTAATATGCAAATCAACCAAAGTTGGGTTCACGGCTGGCGAACACAGTGGTGGTGGTGGGAGCAGGCCTAAGCTGTCAGTTGGACATCCCCCAAGGGCTCCCAGACTGTGGACTGAGAGAGGTGCAGACCAGGCTGAGGGTAACCCCACCCCCCAAGTGCACGAATTTAGTACATTGGACCTCTAGTATAGGTAATAATGTTCTAAGTTTTTAGACAAAAAAAGAATTCTAAAAGGACAAGTGACAAGAACAGGCCTCTCAGAGTGTGTGTGACACTCACTGTGTATTGTATGTGGGTAAAACTTAGGGATACAGGGAGCAACGGGAGAAAATTCCAGGTGTAACACAGCTACTGGGGAAGAAATGTGGGAATATTTTGAGACCCAAAGCACAGTCATCTTGAGTGAAGAGAGAGTAAGAATATGACAATGGATAAGAGATAAAGAACCTTTTCTTCTAACTTATTCATAAACCATTGCTATGCTACTTCTAATGTGTTTTTTATGAGTTCTTTAAAATTCATAAAAACATGAGCATCTAGAGTTTTGTTTTGTTTTTCAGATGATATAAATCAGGACCTTGAGTAGTTTCATAAATAGAAACGTAATTCATTTATTTTCAGTCATTGAATTTTCTGTTGAAAGTTAACTGTGTACCTTTTCTTAAATTAAAAATACACGTGGCAAGGACTGTGCTAAGAGGATATTTGAATGGTCTTTTGTTTTTTGTTTTTATAAAAGAGCCCAATGAGTTCTAAGTGACTATTGCCACAGCATGTATTTGTGTTTAAATTTACTTTTCACACTGCACTTGATTGTGTTTAAATGCTTTTCTTATCTAAAGTATGTTCCTGGCTACTTCCTTCAAATATGCTTTAGGTTATACAATAAAATAAAAAACAGATGCCCAAGAATGAACCATGGTACTAAAGAGAGTACAGGCATTTCTGTCCCCCAGGAAACTGTGGGCATCAAGACCCAGGCATTCTTCTCTGAAATTCTGTTATCATTAACAATGTGAAGATTTTTGTTTCAAAGATGAAGCATCTTTGAATTAATGTACTTAAATTTGTAGTTTGTTTTGTTTCCTTATATTTTCTGAATACTCCAAAGGACATACTCATAAAAAAAATGGATACTGTATATAAAATGTCTATTTATACTGTATATAAAATGTCTATTCTTTAAACTCCCAGCTACAATTTTAAATTATCCTGAGATACAGACCCAATCCACTGTCATTTGTCTTGAATTTCTGAAGCCTCCAGCTTGTTTCCTAGCAGCTTCTATGTAATCTCTACTCTGAGACCATTTCTTATCATCTGTTGAGAGAAACTGTAATCTTCAAGACAAGAGTGATCTCCTCCACCTACAACCAAAGGCTTTTTGACACCAGAATTGCTTATAATACTTTTTCTTCTTGGAAATTCTTTTCCCCCCTTCATTTTGGTAAGGACTATGTATTCTCATCCAATATTGATAGAATCAATTGTCTATAGGGACTCAGATATTCAGGGATATATGAGAATAACTTAATGTGGTGGTTTCAACTTTGCCATAGTAATGTCTTTTATCTATAATTAATATTATAAAATTCTAAATCATCTTATATACCTTATATCTTAAATACATGGGTAACTATCATGTAATCTACATTGATAACAATGCCTACTTGTTTCCCTTACTTCCTGAATTGCATTTTTGTGTAGTCTATAAAAAGATCTGTCCATTTTTATGATCTTCTTTCTTGTTCTGTCTGCTTATAATCCAAGAGACAGTACATTCATTCTGTCCTCTACCTCATAAAACTGTGTAGGATACTTATTGTTCTATTACAAACTAAATGGCTTAATATTATGCCAATACTTTGTTTTGTTTATGAATCTGCAATTTGGGCAGAGTTCAGTGGGATGGCTCATCTCGGCTTCACATGGCATCAGCTGGGCTGTTTGACAGAGGCTGAAATACCCACTTCCAAATGGTTCATAGATATGCCTGGAAAGTTGGCAATGGCTGTCAGCTAAGAATTAGGCCAGAGGTCTTAGTTCTTTTTAAAATAAGCTTCTCCATGGGGCTGCTGGAGCTTCCTTGCAACATAGTGGCTGCACTCCACTGTTTTGTGAGCCAAAAGAAAAGTTATCTGGCCCTATAAATATATACATATAAACACATAATAAGATATAGAACAGCTGCAGGAGACCCTACCATTGAAAAAGGTGAGAATTAGGACATGCATAAAGGTCATTTGTTCATAGCATATCTGAAACCTAGCTAGGCACACACTGTTATCTCATTGATTAGTGTTCACTCTTGTTCCCTGGAAATGATTCGCTATGGCTCTTGGCTCTTCATTCTGGATGATCCTTTACTTTCCATCAGGACTACCACAACCTCCTTGTTAATAGTTGAGTTATTTTATTAACTTTTTTTATTGTAATAAATTAGGGGCCCAAAAGTTTCCTTTCGTGTTGTACTGTCTTCTCACTTTTTAGTCTGTGCTAGCTAATTACTTAAAAAAAATGGTAGAGCTTCTGTGGACCAAATCATATTTTACTCTATTATATAAAATCTATTCAATGCTAATCTTTTCAAGATAGGTTATTCTTTACTTTGGGACCCAACAAAGCTACGGTGGGACAACACCTTTAATATTCTTAGAAATCCTATTGTTTAAATACAAGGCAGACTATTAAGACTATTACAAGCCCTATTATACATATCCTTAAATCTTTTTGAGGTCTAAAATATTAGATGGTATAGTCATGTTATAAAAACATTTAGTATTAGGCCATCCTATTCTGATAGCCCACAAGGATTTGTGCCTTAAAGCCTTTTCTTACTTTAAAAATCTATTTTCTGGTAGAAATCAGAAATAACAAACAATCCTATTGCAAACTCTTAAACTCCTGGTTCCTTTATATTTCCTCTAAATTCTGCTCAATAACTTAACAGCTCCTTCAATTTTCTCCTCATATCTAGAAAAAGTCAGTCAGCAATTTCTACATTGTCCTGTAAATCTATCCAGTGAAATCCATGAGTTCATTAAATCTCTTCTCTATTTCCCATATTGCTACAGGCAATAGTGTTGACAAATGTTTGACCACTTCATAAAGGGGAACCTCTTTTCTCTAGCCCACGTGGTGTAGATTTTTTGCTACACAGGCACTCCATTTGGAGGAACCAATTCTGCTCCAACTGTCCATTGCTGAGTAAGAAACAATCCCAATACTTAATGACTTCAAACTACAGTGATTTTACTTTATGTTGTCATTCTGTGGCTCAGAAGCCAGCTCAGGACTCAATTGACATGTAGCCTACAGCCAGGCAAATCTGATGGATACTAATGGCTTCATTTCCCTACTTAGCACAAGAGCGGAGATGGCTAAAAGGATGGGCTGATCTGAGCCTCTCTCCTGAGATATGATGACATAGAGATTTGTAGTCTCCGGGTCAGTCTCAGTATTTTTTCTGGCAAGGTAGTTGGACTTCTTATTTGGTGGCTCCGGTTTCTAACAGAGTGTTCTCAGAAACAGGAAGCTCCCTGTTTTTTAGGGACTGGACTCAGAAACTGTGACAACAGCATTTCTGCTGTATTCTCTGTGTGAGGCAGTCCTGAGATGGCCCAGATACAGAGGCAGATGTGATGGGAGCAGGTTCAGGACCCCATGGCCATCTTTAATCTATAGGAAATGTGCAAGCACAAACACAATTTCTTAGCACAGGTTTTTCAACTTGGATTAATTTAGCTTGTACAGTTAGCCTACAAATAAAGGGGGTGGTCTGAGTTATACAATAGCATAAATTTTTATTGGAGAAGATTTAGAATATATTTTGGTGCCTCATTCCCTTTTTTAAAAATGATGTGATTTTTGAGGAGGGAAGCATAACTCCTGGGTCATAACACTTAGAAATTTCTATTTTATTCAATTATTGGACATTTGCCAAAAATGAATCCTTAATGCACCTTTTATTCTTTCTCTCTTTCTCTTTGCAGCTCTCCATTAACTGTAGGAAAACCTTCCCAAGTCTTCCTATTCTGAAGGTCCAGATTCATTTTCTCTGATCATTTCACTTTTTTACGCTTTCACCTCCTATTAGTTTCTAAGGCTGACAAACTTTGTATGCTATTCTTTGCTGTAAGCTAAGAGATATTTCCATCTCTTCCTGGAACTTTTGATCTGCTATCTCTTGCCTTGAAACCACCAAGACTCCTGTTTTTATATCTTAATTGGTTTTCTTAATTTATCCATATTTATCCCCTAAAATATGGCAGGATAATTTTTTTCAATTTCCTCCTACTCTTTCAGACTTTACAACATTTGCATTTATACTATGCTAAAAAATATATATTTATTTTCATTTCTAATATCTTCTAATATGACTCCATTAATTTTACTCTCAGCTTCTCTCTCATACTTGAGCTTAATAACTATATAGCTAGAAATGCAGAGCAGAAAATTATATTTTTTCTTGTTAAGAAAAAAAAACAGTTTGCTTGACTAAAACTTTATTTTCAGACATGTCTTGAACCTTTGCTTATCAAATCTAGAAAATGTGTACAATTCTTGACCCACTATAGTCCATATATTTAGACTAGGAAAAATGCTTCAGAAGAAAATAAAACTATGACTTCTGAACTTTGTTCTATTTGTAGAATAAAAGCAAAGAGCAGACACAGAAATGCTGAAACACTGACAGAAAGACTCCAAAATCAACCCCAACTCAAAAAAGGGGGATATGGAAAGTCCCCTTGTGTCACATTGTTTCAAGTCATTTATAGGTTACTCCATTATAATCCAGTATAATGATGTCAAGGACTAGAATAAACTGTTCATAATTATTTCATCCAGGCTGTGAGATTGGGACTACACACACACAGAGAAAAAAAAGGCTAACTTGACTTTTAAAAAAAATCAATGTCCAATTCCCTTTTAAGGATTGTTTTCATTGCACAATAATCGCAATAGAAAGGAAAAATCATTGTTTCACCAGATTATTTTATGTTATCTCTTTTATCTGATAAAATCACACACATTCTGTCTCTCTCTCACATATACACACCCTACTTGAAATGGTTAATTTTAAAAATAAGTAATATTTTCACCATGATAATTATAATTAGAAATTCATTAGGGTATGCAAAGTTACATTGTTGAATACTTCAGATATGCTGTTGTCAGGATAGAAATTAAGAGACATTTGTTGAGCATTTGCTAAGTGGCCGAACTTGTGTTAGGCATGATTATTTGTGTTATCCCCATTACAGTGTGGCACTATCAGGCGGTTTGCTGAATAAATAGCATAGATTATAAATGACAAAATGTATAGGAATTCCAATAAGGTCCCCTTGATGAATAACTGCTCATAAAATATGGATTTTATAAGAAGGAAACTAAACTATGTGCTCATTTTACAAAATACCCAACTAAAAAGAATGCTATTTGTTTGGATGTCAAACAAGAAGCCTGCTGGAAGTTAAAGGGTGTATCTTATTTTCTGAAGCAAGACCAAGGCCAAGAGCAGTCCTCTTTACATTATGCCACAAAGATTTTCCTTCTTATGGAGCCTAAGAATTACTCTCTTCTCTCTCTGGGGAACTACTAAGACAATAAATGGTCTTTGGAAGAAGTCAGTGTAATCCCTGGATAACTGTATTTGTCTGGAGATGGGAGACTGGTTAAGGTAACTACCTCAGGCCCTCATTATTTTCAGGATTCTAAATCTTCTCTTTATTTCTACTTGAAAAGTTACTTATGTGCATAGGCATATTTCTTCTCTTTTATTATATAATGGGCCCAAATTGACTCTTATTTTTATAGCTGTCATAGAAGCTACAGCAAGAAAAGTGTAATACACTGCAATAGAACGAAGGGCTGGTGAACTGTGGCCCACAAACCAAACCTGCACAACAAGAATGTTTTTTACATTTTTAGGTGGTTGAGAAAAATCAAAAGAAGAATAATGTTTCACAACACCTGGGGATTATATGAAATTCAAATTTCAGTGCCCTCATAAATAAACATTTTTTGGAACAAGTCCATGCTCATCTATTTGCCTCTGGTCTATGGCTGCCTTTGTATTACTGCAGCAGAGTTATGTGTGATTAGTATTGATCCATATTATCTACAAAGCCCTATTTTCCCACTTATTATCTGGCCCTTTACCGAAAAGTTTACTGACCCTTGTAATGCATGTTCAAGTGACTTTTTTCAGAATTGAAAACTGTCTTAAACTCATTTGCATTGTCAACTTGGACAATGGAAGGCCTGGATAAGTTCTTCATAGCACATGGGTGAAGGGCACTCTCAGTCCCTAGCTAATCCTTGCACTTCGTGGACAGCTTCTGTTGGCAGTGGCTTTGGAATATAGTTGCCAATCAGATGAAAAATATCAGAAGAAATAGAGAGCTTACTACCATAAAGTTTCCATTTGAATCTGTATACACTGACCAAAAGAAAGGGATCAATGAAGCTTATAAATTTAGGGACAGGAGACATTATCAGTAGTTTTGCAATAAATTTCCCAGAAACATTAATGTTGGTGGAAAACAATAATATTTACTTTTTTAAAAAAATGCCTTTCAATATATGCTGATTCTAAGGCCTTGTTCTATCAAGTTATAAGGCTCCTCTGTGTGGGTAGCAGACTTTTATCCAATGGCATAAACAGGAGCTTTCTCTTTGTGCCAAAGTGACTATTTCTATTTCCATGAACGTTGCCCCGTCAAATTGTTCCTAATACATCAATCCTTGATCTTTAGAATTCTCTTAAGTTATTTTTCAACAGGACTGAGGTTATAACCCTGGCTTCCTGAGAGAATTTTCCCATCGTCAAAGATGTCCACAGGATGCCCAGATAGCAAATAACCATCAAAGTCACTTTGGAATTTTCAACTGACATCAGCTCAAACAATTCTGAAGGGGCAGTATGCCAAGACTTCTTGGAAAGTGGCACTGCCAGGGACCCAGATAATATCAAGGTGATATTTGTCAGTACAGAAAAAGTTGTGCAATAAGTTGGTATATTAACCACTTATGAAAAGAATGTTGGGATTTTGTAATTCCAGCCTCATACAAATTCAAGAATAGTCATTTTAGCCCGAGTATTGTAAAATAAATCAAAACATTACAATATATTATTACTATATGGAGACAGGGCACTGTAAAAATTTTTAACTTGGCTGCTTTTGCTTATAGCTCATATTCCATCTGGAATATTCCCTACCCTCTTCTTGTTAGAGTCTTGATGATTGAGCTGTATAATCCTCCCCTTCCAAGGGGTTTCATAAACTAGTCTACTCTTGAAATTACAGTATTTGATATCTCTGTTACTTTTTTGTTCAATCCTTATTGACTCTTAGGATTTATAACCATTTTATGGTATTATTTAATTTAAAAATACATAAAAACTCAATTATCTTCTCAATCATAACTTGACTGAGGGTGAGGACACTGCTTTCTACATGTAAATTTTCCTGTAACATCTAGCCCTGTGGCTTTCTGCTAGTGAATGTATTGGAAAAATTTGCTGCTTTAATTTTATGTATGGAATACATGAGTTCAGAATTGGAACATAAAGGGGGAAATCTATAGTTCCACATTTACATTTGTCAGAAAGTAAATTATCACATTATATTTGTTTAATTTTAGCAATAACTATATTTAAAAAGAAAAATATAGTTATGATCATGATTGTATCATTATAAAATGTTTAGCTGGCAGCTTCTGACATGGCTTCAAATGATTGTGACTCTATGGATTCATGTCCTATGCAGTTCTTGGGTATGGGCTAGACACGGTGACTTGCTTCTACTGAATGGACTATCGTAAAATGATGTGATGTCTCCTGTGTGATTCACTTACACTGAGTGGCCAGATTATTATGATCTCTGAATGCATAATAATCTGTCCACTCAGTGTATATCCTACATAATAAAAGGCTAATATGCAAATTGTCCCCTCAACCAGGAGTTCGACCAGCAGGCAGGCCGGCCAACCGCCCATGTCCCCTCCCCCTTGGCAGGCTGGCTGGACCCCACCCTTGCACGAATTCATGCACCAGGCCTCTAATAAATATATATATACACACACTGAGTGGCCAGATTATTATGCATTAAGAGATCATAATAATCTGGCCACTCAGTGTATATAAGACTGTGATTTCCATCTTGCTGGTAGATTGCTCTCTGGCTGGCTTTGTTAAAATAAGCTGTCTTGCTGTAGAAACCATCACAGCAAGGAACTGAGGGCAGACTCTTAGCCCATAGCCAGCAATGAACTGAGGCCCCCCAGTCCAACAGTCTGCAAAGAATCAAATCTTCCCAACAACCTGTTCAGTGAGCCCAGGAGCAGATCCTGCAGGTGATCTGCAGATGAGACTCTAGCCCTTGACCATAGTCTTGTGAGGGACCCCACAACAGAGGGTTCAGCTCATCTCTTCATGAACTCTTGATCCACAGCAACAGAAATGATACATGTGCATTCTGTGAAGCCAAGTATTTTATTCATTAAATAAATTTACTTTTTGATATATATTTATAATTTCATTTCTATAAAATCAGTTACCGAGACATTAAGATCTTGATTTGTTGCAATCTGTCTCTGGCCTGGCAAGAGAAGTCAGTCATGTATCCTGATTCTAAGAGTAAAACTACAAAGGGTTTGTACCTGTTATATCTCATTTCAAAATTACAACAATGCTGTCAGGTAGATTGATAAGGAAGGGAGATGTCTATATCATTGCTATATTTAGAAGATACCAACACTAATAAAGAGTTAAGGTGTATGGAAAAGAATGGACCATGTGTCCATTAGCTTGAAGGTGGTGAAATTATATTTTAATGTCCTCATATCATATGAGTAGTTGCCCCCTTCACAAATATTTATGGTTTTTCCTTCTCTTTAATGAAAAAAAAATGTACAAAAAGAAACTGACTATAATTGTGTTCATGTGTATGCTTGTGTGTGTGTGTGTGTGTGTGTGTGTGTGTGTGTGTGTGTGGCTGAAAGTATATCATTATAATTTTATTTGCGAATACTGCATTCCCCTTAAATGAACGCATCCAGCCTTCCACTTTCAAGGGTTCTAAAAGAATCTAACCATGTGTGGCATGTCCGGCTGGGTGAATTTGAGACACCCACAAATGATTTCTTCTCCTGAGACTAAGTCAGTATTGTGGCAGGAAAGGCTGAAATATCTTCCCCTTAATTGGGAGACTGTATAAAATTACAGAGAACATCTTTGTAGCTTTCCCAGATTTTTCTTGAACACTTTTTTGTGCTACTGAGCAAATATTTATCGCAGGGAAAAATAACATTAATTTGTTCCAACTGGTAAGAGATTCAACATGCCAAATTAGAGTAGCTTTCTGGAAACTAAATATGCTCAGTTAATAATGTATATGTGTGCTTGAGTGTGCATGCTCTCAAATACTTCATCAAAGAGCATGATCTCAATTTAGGTATGGTCAAACAATGTCAATAAAAGTTTTAAAACTGAAAGAAATATGTAGCATATATGTATATGTAATGAAAAGTTTTTAATCAATAGTTTATTAATCTAGACATTATTCCTGTGGTTAATTATAATAAAGAAATAATAAAGCTCTCTGCAACTCTCAAGGGCTCTTTAAGTTCTAAATAAAGACAGGTCAGGATCAGAAGGGAGCTGGTTGTAGGAGAAAGGGACAGACATGGAGTGCTTTTCCCTGGGTCCTTCAATGAAAGGGCTCACACCCACCATTATTATTTCCTTTCAGCATTACTCCTCACGGAATGGTAAAGCAGCACCCTTTGACTTGGGCATATTGTTTCTAAAATAACAACCATGGCCCAGACAACTTGGCTCAGTGGTTGAGCATCGACCTATGAACCAGGAGGTCATGGTTCAATTCCTGGTCAAGGCACATGCCTGGGTTGTAGGCTCAATCCCCAGTGTGTGGTGTGCAGGAGGCAACTGATCAATGATTCTTTTTCATCATTTATGTTTCTATCTCTCTCTCCCTCTCCCTGACTCTCTGAAATCAATAAAAATATACTTAAAAAAATAAAACAACCATTACACACACCCCCAAATATTGCATTCCAATTTTGTGTTTCTTTTTTTTTTTTTTTTTTGGTCTTTTTGCATTCTTTGAGGGCAGGACCTATACACCTTTATTTTCTATATTGGATTGTGCCCTAGAAGTACTCATTCAGCAACCATCTTATACCTTTCCCCAGGACTCAGAGAGCCTTTCAGAAAGACACTGGCATCAAATAGGGGAGGGGATATTTACTTGGAACAGGAGCACCATGCTGAGAATTTTCTACTTTACACTCTACTCTGAAGGTTGTCAAAATAATTCAATTCTGGATTGGAACTCAGTTCCTTACTCTCTGAATAATGATAACCCCTACAGCTATATCTTCAGTTTATGAAGACACAGTTCTCTCAAACAATCAATTTTTGTTACTTGTTCTGTTAAGTTTAAGTATTTGGAATAATTTATTTTGAAAATTCTATCTAATGCCCAGCAATGTTGCTCGGTGGTTGAGCATCGACCTATAAACAAGGAGGTCATGGTTCGATTTCTGGTCAGGGCACATACCTGGGTTGTGGGCTCGATCCCCAGTGGGGGCTGTGCAGGAGACTGATCGATGATTCTCTCTCAGCAGTGATGTTTCTATTTCTATCTCCCTCTCCTTTCCTCTCTCTGAAATCAATGAAAACATATTTTTAAAAAGAAAATTCTATCTAATAATCAATGATTTCCAATTTATCTTGTATTTAACTACCAATGCATTAGTTAGGGGGACCTACATGCTATACAAACAACCTCCTAAATAGGCTAGTTAAACACAATAAATATGATCTCTCCTTATTTAGGTAAAAGACTGATGCAAGTGTTCCTGGTATGCAGGTGGCTTTCCTCTGAGCTGTGTTCTAGGGCTCCAGAATTCTTGCACCTCTTGGCTCCACCTTCCCCTTTTGACTTGTGAGTCCTGGGCTAAACTCTTGTCAGTTGGTGTGAGAGATTGGAAAGAAGGCATGACTCCATTCCACTCTTAGTCACAGAGTCTCCCCTGGATGTAATAGTCTGGGGGATATCCCCATCTGGGTGTCAGCCTCCTGCTACACTCATTGTGAAAGGAAAAACAGGAGTGAGACATATAAATATTTCCAGGTCAGCTAGCTAGCTTTATCTGCCACGCTCTACCATAAATAATTAAAGCTCATAATGTCTTTCTTTTCTAATTCCTTAAAACTTGTCTTATAAAACTTTTACTCAATTGCACCCTTTCTTATGTGGAATTCTAATTGATTTTTGGTGACTGATTGTTTCTGCAGGAAATAGCTAGAAGGCAGAGACCATTATTACTGTTAAACAATCACTCAAGGTACCTAAAACAGTCCTGGGCTTGGTGAAGACACACTTTCCATTCCTGATGGAGGAACCCAATCCTATCAAATCCCCAGTATTCACACCATGCTTCAGGCTTTAATGCCAAAACGGCAGCTCTGAATACATTAAGACTAAGTTATTCTATTCACTGTAGCTAGAGTTACTTGTACTCTCCTCGTGAATCTTGGGTTTACTCACTGCAGGTTTCAAGTATTCTAGTCAATAACTCTATGGTTCCTAAAATTCCAAGACCAAATTTGCCATAAGCATCTGCTTAAGTTTTCAAAAGTACAGAAATGACACAAAAAGTCTTTCCACTTGCTATAGTTGTGGCTTGGTTTGTTTTGTCTTTTAATGAAATGCCTACAAAAGTAAAGCAAAGGAAAACTTTCTGGATTATGATCATGTTACTAACAAATATACTTTGCATTTTATAGGTTTGTAGAGTATCTTTTATTTTCAAAGGACTACATGGTATTTGCTATATTTAGTTTTTAACATTATCTGGTGATAAAGGAATATGGTATTATTACTTCCAATATAGCATGAAGACATTTTAGCCCAGTGCAGATAAATCAGTTTCTCATATTAATACAAATTAGTGCTAAAACTAAAACTAGAATGAATGTTTTGGGGTTTAACGTCCATTTGTTTTTTACAAAATGCTGTGAATGATATGCTCTTTGACAGTAGGGAATTGTATGTTTTTACTTTATTGCCTATTTGTACTTTGAAAATAAATTTTATATTAGTGAACCTGTGAGAAGACATTAGTTACTATTTAGCATATCTACCACCTATTTTATTTTTCACCTCACCTCTCTATGGGCATACCGCAAAGACATTCCTATAGTATTGCTTTAGCATTATCTCTCATCAGACCATTTCTGCAGTTCCAAGGAAGACATGAATAATGCTACCACGAATGTACCCAGTGTTATTTATAACCCAGAATTTTATTACTGTACTACAGGATGATCCATAGGTTTTTCTTCTTGACCTAAATGCTAAGATCAGGGGCATGTCCTAAATATTTTAGTGCCCTTTAGATCCTTAGTATGAAAGTGTGATCCGCATTTGGAAGTTTTCTTTCTTTTCATATTGCAATGCTTTTTGCTTAATGAGTGCCAGGTGCTTACTCTTCCTTTGTGAAGACTTATCTTTAATGTCTTCAATTTCAATTGTTTGAGTTTCCAGAAAGCCTGGGTTGTTAATTAGTCTTCCAGGATTCAGTGGTCAAGGTTGCATGCCCTCAAGCCAGTCACTTCATCATTTTAGAAGCAATAGTTGTATTCCTCCCTGAGCCTTCATTTCCCAGAATGGGAGTCCCTAACTCTCTACTCTGTTCCTCTGAGGATATGCTACAAGAGGTAATTATTATTTGCATTTTGGGCATTTAAAAACTCAAAGCTCAGAGGTGAGGATACTTAATTCTAGCTGCTTCACCAGATTATAAATTTCTCCTGGGAACTCAGCTCCTTCTGTTTATTTTATCTACATCTCTACTCCTTAAGATTCTGGTGATACAACCACACAAATAACCCGGACTCTAGGGCTCTGAATAAGAAATATAACAGGACCCATCAATTTGCTAATCCTAATTCCAGTGTCTAGGTCTCTCTCAGCCAAGGAAAGTACTGGTAGACTTATGCTACTTGTACTACTGTTTCATGAAAATGAGGGGTCTGTTAAATCACTGAGGTGAGAAATGCACTTATATTCCTATATTACAAAAGTATTTCTGTCTCAATTGTATGGATCCAAGCTTAAGTCCCTTGAGTGATGTAGGTACAATTCAGGTGTCCTGAGAAAAATCATCTCCCCCAACCTGAATGGTTTGCTATGGTTTAGTTGCTAACAAAGGACAAAGCAGAAGTTCTTTACAAAGTCTTTTTTAAGAGTTTAAACCAAATTTAAACCTTTTTTTTTCTTCTTTGGTCTCAAAGTTACATTTTAATTACGGTGCAATAATTTGAGGAACATTGGTAATAGGGAAAACTTTTAGACCTTTTGTACTTTAGTGCAGTCAAGGGAAACCTCATTAGAGAGGATTTTCTTAGTTAGCAGGGCTCCGAGGTTAATGAGCTGTGAGTGATAATATATAGTAGTAATCCCTCCTGGCAGTTACAGGTTGTATTTTATACATTCCTTAATCTCAATAGGAAAAGAGGTGATGGGAGAGGGTGAAAAGAAAACCAATTTAAGGGGCTTGGGGACGTTCCAAAAATCCCACTCCTGGTATGAATCATAATTGAAGATTTCACATGTTCGAACCTTAGAAGCTGAAACATGGGTAAAAAAAATTTCTCCATAAACTGATTTCAGTGACAAAACAATAACTCGCTGTGAATCCCAAGCTATATTGTATGATGTTCCCCAATATTTGGTGTCACTAGGGGCTAAATTCATTTTACTGTCACTACAAGGAGCCATCTATGTTAGGAGTCATAAATCTTCGATGAATCTAACAGAAGGGACAGGAGGAAGATGAAAGTAAATGAGGATGGTGTTTATAAGGGGACATCCTGAGCTGAATGCAGTTTGGGGGGTACAGTTTATATGCTATAATGCCAGAGGGGGTTATCTCTGAAATGGACTGAGACTTCACCTGATGGCTTTTTGTTGGCATTACAGTGGTCCTTAAGAACCTTTTTTGGCTTAACCCATTTAGTACTTCATTGTTGGGGAACCTCTAGAAATCAACTCAGTTTATGCCATAAGTTTAAAAAGACAGATTTCCTTTCTAAGAAAAGTTCAGAGATCAATTGGCTGAGCCATAATGTCATCTTATTTGTGTGACATTAGACACCTTTATGCAAAGAAAGAAAAGAAAGAAGAATAAAGTTTCCCACTTCTTCACTTTTACAGGTTGGCATCCCTGAACTGCCATCAATAGTTTATACTCTTAACAAAATTAAGTTCAGAATCCTTGTCCTGACATTCAAGGTCATCCATGCTTTGGCATTATCTAATTCTTATATTTTGTTTCCCATTTATTTCCTCCACAAACTCTGTTAGAAACAAGCTGGAATACTCATTTCTCCTAAACATTCAATGTCCTTTTCCACCTTCACTCACTAGGACAGCGCTGCTGGGAATGTTCTACTTCTAGTTATCATCATCCTATTTTTTAGGATCTAGCTTAAAAACACACAAACATGCACACATTCTCCAAAACATCTTCCTCTATTTAGAAGAAAGAGAAAAACATTTTCCACTTCTTTATCTCTTTATATCATATTATTTGTGTGAATATGTGTGGAAGTATTTTAAAAACAATTTTAAAGTGCTTTATAACTCAAGGGGACTTCTTCACTTACAGGCACTGTAGTGCATTTTCATAAAATAAATGGTATCTTAATACTGAAAACCTAGAAACAATATCATCTAAGAATAAAGGAAAATCTTATAAATGCTATAAACTTTACATAGTGTAAAAGCAAACTCATTTTCCTATTTTAAAACAATTACATAAATTCATGAAGATTTAATTACTCATCAGTCCCTTGGGCCATTTGAAAAGCCATTCTTAAAGGGGAAGATTTTTGAACCTGAGATATGATTCATTTGGGTCACTAAAAAAAAAAAAAAAAAAGAAAGAAAGAAAGAAAGAAAGGTCTTTTCTCTGGAAGCTGGATTCCTAAGAACACTCAGCAGTGTTTCCTCCCTTGACATGTCCTGAAGAAACCTTACAAATGCTTCTTTTAGCATTTGAAGCCCCTTGTTGAGTTTTGACTGACATAAAACTCCCTTTTTGTTTATATCTAAGAATGTGAGAAGGAATCACTCTAACATATTATTTTTCCAGCTCATGGCCAGGCACCAAAGACACCAAGAACACGGTAGACTGAAATCCAAGCCTAGTCTGTTTTACCCAGAAGCCCAGTGAGCGGCAGGCAATCAGGGCTCTCTAGCTGTGCATCCAACTCTTGTTAGTTAGTCCAGTCCCTGGGATGCAGGGTCTGGCCCTAAGTGTGGTGTGCTTCATATCTTTGCAAGGTCTAATGTTCAAAATCAATTATTTGTGTTCTTACATCCATTTGAAGTATCACTTCTCTTTCAACCCACACAGACTGTTTTTTCTCTCTCTTTTATTGGGGTGACATTGGTTCTTTATATCACTCAACAGTTATATGAACTCTGAGTTCCTGTTTTTGTTTGTCATGTTGATTTGGGACTTCTGGTGATTTCTGAGGCACTTAAGACACCTGTAGTGACCAAATCAGCATAGTTAGGTTGATTACTTAGTGCTTTAATTTTACAACCTCTGATTTTTATTCTCAATAGTTCCTGAATCAAGATTTAATTAGAGCATACACATTGCTTGTTTCTTTGAAAGGAAAATTATAGGTCAATAGAAAATATATAAAAACCATTTTTCTAGTTTTTACTAGGATACAGCTTTAGAGAAGAAAATCTTTATGATTGGGGCAACTTCTGTTTCTTTTCTCACAATCATAATGCTGAGCCTTTTGGTGCTAAAAAACTGAAATTTCAGTTTTAGTATGCTTAAAATAAATAACATAACCTACATGAATCTTATACTTTTGACTTACAAGTTTAAGTCCTTAAGAGAGGACATATTGGCCAATGGGATAGAATTTTGTTACCATTTTAGAGATGTTCTTAAAGAATTGTGTTATTTCTTCAAACTGTCTTAGATAATTACCTAGCATTTTGTAAGCAAAATTCTAAAAATGGGTTCCAGGATTTTTCTTAGTGGTTAATGTTAATATGGTCTTATTTCTTAACTAGACCAATACTAGAATATTTTACTGAGAACTCTGAATTGCTGAGCACATTAAGGGCGGCTGTACCATACCCCATCAGAGCTCATGGGGCTGGCAAGTATGAAATGAACGAGATAGAGAAAAGATGTATGAAGCTGCCACCTGACCCTAAAAATTGTGTACACTCCACCTGTATAATTCCTTTCTTCAGATTCCTGTATCTGCTGTCATAGTTCTCATCATAAATAAAAACGGGCATATGTTGCATCCACAATCTATTATTTAGTTTTATTCATTGACTAAGTTCTGACACTCATCCTAAAGTCCACCCTAATCTGAAGTATGAGAACAAATATCGTCAGAAAAGGGAAGAATGGAAAGGGTGAGCTCACTGAGCTATTTGCTCTGGGCAAAATGCTTTAAGCACTTGTCCCCCCTCCAATGGGAATAGATTGTTACCACCGTGGTCTCCTTGAAAGTAGATAAAATGAAACTCTAACATTTTCTGAAATTAATCCTTTTCCAAACTCCATCATATTTATTTTACCCAAATTGCCAGCATTAAAGATTAATCTGTTCTCAAATTCCTTGATTTACTTCACTAATTTTGGATTTACTTCACCAAGTTTTCTGAATTAATTCTTATTAATTTTATTCATTAATATTTGAAAATACTGCAAACACTATGCATAATGAACTGTTAATGTAGAAATGGCTTGAGTCTCATGTGATTAAATCCTTTTATATACTGAGTGTCTTGTACACTATGTTCTAAACCATCTGCCAGGCACTCAAGGGAAATAAAAGAAGTGTGAAATGTACTGATTATCCTTAATGAAATAGGATGTGGTCAAGAGTCTAGGTTTTAGAGATGATTCCTCCCTCCCATGTTCTATTCATACCAATCCTTAATCAATTCTTGTCATCACACTCTCCAGAATATATTTTCATTCTTGCTACTAGTCTATAACTCCACCACTGCCATCCTGAGTCAAACCACATCATTCCAAAGAAATAGCCTCCTGAATGTCCTACCTCCCTATAGTGTATTTGTCTTTAGAAATTTCAAATTAGATCTTGGCCTTCTACTGACTTAAATTTCCCAATGATATAAAATAAAATCCAAAATCCCTTTCGGGCCCCTTCCTGGTTCCTCTGACCTCACTCATATCCTATAGTACTGCCATTCCTCATGAACACTGTCACCTGGGAACAGAATCACTCCAAGTCAGGATCTCTGAGATGGGGCCCAGTTTTCAGTATACTCACAAGCCTCCTCCATCCCCCAGGTGATTATGATGCACACTAGAAGTTAGGATCACTGTCCCACATCCCTTCTTCCCTTACTAGGTTTTCCCCAGTTCTACAGGATTTCTTTCTACTCCTTGTACCAGTGAATCCAATTCTGTTGTCAGGACCTTTAATACTACCTGCCTGGAATGTACTGACCCCTGATCTTTGCATAGCTTTCTCTTAGTCAATCAAGTTCCTCTAAATACTGTCCCTTCACTGATGTTCCCCTGACCACATCATCTAATGCTGTCCTCCTCATCCCTTTCTTCCACATAGCTTCTCACATTCTTAATAGTAATTATTACTATTTGAACTTACTTCTTTGCTTATGTACATATTATGAAAAAAGATTGGAACTGAGATTCTGAGACCCAAAAAATGATATATTCTAATTTGGGGTGCAAGGCTATCTACAGGACTCGCGGAAGAATTGATATTTTGTGGAATCATTCAAATGTATAAAATAAAATTGAGAAGCCTAAAAAGGGCTGTGGAATAGAAAGTTTGAGTGTATGGGTGGCTGATGTGTTCTAAGTCTCATCTCCTTCATTAGTAAGGACAGGCATATTTTCCTCTTAATTTCAAATTACAGGAGAGGGCCCCACAGAATCATCTTCAAGAGTTACTGTGTGTCCCCTACAGTGTGTGGAACACTGGACGGTGTCTGGGAGAATCGCAGGTATGAGTGATGGGAAAGTTACTTGTTCTGATAGTGAAGTAAAAGGAAGGAAAAGCAGCTGGCTGCCTTGGATGATCTATGCTCCTGGACTTTGAAGTTGAAAAGGAGGCATGATAAGCAGTTCCCTTAGGCCACATGTTGGCCCTTTAAAACACACCCAAAGTTCTACCAGAAAGGCAAAAAAAAAGTCCCAGAAAGGGGTAGGAGGGCCTCATGGATGGCCGCAGGGCTAAAGCCAGCTGTAGGAGAATGAATCAACAACATGAAGAGACTGCTGACAGGTTTTCTATAACCTTACTTGAGCAAGTCAGTTTCACCAATTCACTCAATCCAGAGAGAATGGACCTATTTCAATTATTCATCATGAAAGGACTTCACACACCTTTCTGCTCCTCTCTTCCTAGCTCTAGCTCTGACCTTGGAAGGGTCAGCATAAGAAAAAGCAAACTGAAAAGGCATGAGCTATTTGCAGGCCAGTGCCATGCAGATGCCCACTATGCCACTCTTCTCTCATTGCAGAGGACGTGCCTATATAGCCTTCTGAGTTAGGAAAGAGGAGTAACCTTAACATTGAATAAAATGTAAGGTTTTGACTCTTACAGTATTTAAATCATTAATTATCTATAAAGGTTTTACTATGTACAAGGTCAGATTGCCTGCAAACAGAAAAGTTCAATAGTTTCTTTCCAATCTGGATACCTTTTATTTCTTCTTCTTTTTTTTTTTTTTCTTTTTTTTTTTTTTTTTGTCTAATTACTCAAACTAGGAATTTCAATACTGTGTTGAATAGAAGTGGTGAAAATGAGTAACCTGGTCTTCTTCATCTTAAAGGAAAAGCTTTCAGCTTTCCACTATTGAATATAATGTTAGCTATGGGTTTGTCATATATTAACTTTATTATATTGAGGTATAAACCTCTTATACCTAATTTGAGAATTTTTACCATGAAAGGATGTTGAGTTTTGTCAAATGCTATTTCAGCATCTATTGAAATAATCATATTATTTTTATCCTTCATTCTATTAATATAGCATATCACATTTATTGATTTATGTGTGTTGAGGCATCCTTGCATTTCAGGAACAAATCCCATTTGATCAAAGATATAGATATAGATATAGATATAGATATAGATAGATATATGTATAATTGAATATTATTCAGCCATAAAAAATAAGAAAATCATGCCATTTGAAACAGCATAGATGAATCTGAAGGGCATTATTATAATTAAAACAAGCCAGACAAAGACAAATACTTTATGATATCACTTATAAGTGGAATATTAAGAAAAATTAAAGCCTATTTCATAGATGCAGATAATATAATGCTGGTAACCAGGAGCTGTGGGAGGGAGAAATTAGAAGTTATAGGTCAAGGGTTATAAAAAAAATATGTTCTGAGGCTCTAATGTATAGCATGGTGACTATGGTTAAAAAACAGTATTATATATTCGAAATTTGCTGAGAGTAGACCTTAAGCATTCACACCACACACATAGACACACACACATACACACACACACACACACACACAGAGTTAATTATGTGAGGTGATGAATGTATTATCTTAATCTTGTTAATAATTTCATATGTATATGTATATAAAATCATCATGTTGCATATTTTAAACATATAATTATATTTGTCAGTTATTCCTCAAAGTTGGAAAATGTTTATCATAGGAACCTTTTATTACTTACAATTACCCCCAAATCATGGAAATTTACATATATTTCATCAGTATAGAAGAACAAATTTAAAAGTACTCGGCAAAACAAACTATAAAAGTGCTGTCTGCCCTGGCTATTATGACTCAGTGGTCTGAGATTTAGCATGCACAACAGAGGGTCTCAGGTTCAATTTTTAGTCAAGCTCATGTACCTAGGTTACAGGTTTGATCTCCTGGCCCTAGTCGGGGCTCATGCTTGTGGGATGCAACCGACTAATGTGTCTCACATAGATGTTTCTCTTTCTATCTCTCCCACTCCCTCCCTTCCTTCCACTCTCTCTAAAAATAAAAGCAATGAAAAAAATATCCTCGGGTGAGGATTAAAAACAACAACAATGTGCTTTCTGATTAAATTATGTGAGTAGGACTTGCTTAACATGCAGGTTGCACTTACATTTTGCTAGGCTATTATTGTTGACTAAGATCAAGTCTGGTATAAAGAATTATGTTCACTTTCACTTAATGAATATCAGTGAATGAATGAATGAATGAATGAATGAACAAGTATATGAGCAAAGAAATTAATATAACTGGTGGACTAGTGTTTAAATTATGATTCTGTCCTTTATGTTACTATGTGACAATTACTAAACCTCAGCTGACTTTCTTAGTAAAACTCCTATCTAATAAAAGGGTAATATGCAAATTGACTGTATCTCTACTATACCCACAAACCATGCCCACCAGCCAATCAGGAGCAAATATGCAAATTAACCCAACCAAGATGGCTGCGGCCATGGAGTGAGCAGGAGGCTTGGGTTTTCCCAGCAGTGGAGGAAGCCAAGCTTCCCACACACCCTGGCTGGCCTTGACTCCACTCAAGGCTACAAAGTTTCAATTATAGAAGATAAATAAACCCCAGATACCAGGGCCTCAGCTTGGGTCGCCAGGGGCGTGGCCGGCCTGCAAACCACCACAGGCCCCTTGCCCAGGCCACCCCACGCCCCAAGGGAACCCCCACCCTGATCTGGGACACCCTTCAGGGGAAACCAGCTGGCCCCCACCCGTGCACTAGGCCTCTATCTCATCTAATAAAAGAGTAATATGCAAACTGACCATCACTCCAATACACAAGATGGCTGCATCCATGTGGTCAAAGATGGCTGCCCCCATGTAGACACAAGATGGCCACCACAAGATGGCCAGCAGGGGAGGGAAGTTGGGAGGGACCAGGTCTGCAAGGGAGGGCAGTTGTGGGCAATCAGGCCAGCAGGGGAGGGCAGTTGGGAGAGACCAGACCTGCAAGGGAGGGCAGTTGGGGGCAATCAAGCCTTCAGGGGAGGGCAATTAGGGGTGACCAGGCCAGCAGAGGAGGGAAGTTGGGGGCAACCGGCCTGCAGGGAAGGGCAGTTGGGGGACCCAGGCCTGCAAGGGAGAGCAGTTGGGGGTGACCAGGCCTGTAGGGGAGAGCAGTTAGGGACAAACAGGCTGGCAGGGGAGCAGTTAGGCATCAATCAGGCTGGCAGGGGAGTGGTTAGGGGGTTATCAGGCTAGCAGGCAGAAGCAGTTAGGGGCAATCAGGAAGGCAGGCAGGCGAGCAGTTGGGAGCCAGCAGTCCTGGATTGTGAGAGGAATGTCCGACTGCCCGTTTAGGCCCGATCCCGGGATCGGGTCTAAACGGGCAGTTGGACATCCCTTGAGGGGTCCCAGATTGGAGAGGGTGCAGCCTGGGCTGAGGGACACACACCCCCGTGCATGAATTTCGTGCACAGGGCCTCTAGTAATAAAATAAAAACACCTATTCTGAGACAATTGTAAAAAGAAAAGAAAATAATACTTATGAAATACTTAATTCTGGGCTTGATCCATAACCATTATTATAATTATAATACTTCATTTTAGGAAACAAGACATATGCATGTGTATTATCACATTAAAATAAAAAATAACAAATCTCTTTGTGATTAAAAAGTGATGCAGAATTCAAGTTCCAAACCTTTAAAAGTGGGTAGTAGCTGAGTATGGGTAAAGTTGGGTAGTAGCTGAGTATATGTAGAGTTAGGTAGTAGCTGAGTATGTGTAGAATTAGGTAGTAGCTGAGTACGGATAGAGTTGGGTAGTAGCTGAGTATGTGTAGAGTTGGAACAGAGAAGAGATGAGATGAGGGATCTGCCTGCAGTGTCAGGAAGGAGACACGATGTGTCTAGAAACTGCTGGGTAAGTGTTATCAGTGTTTATACCTTTATCATCTCACAATCTAAGTTAACTCATCAGCTTGTACCCTTTTATTCACCTCAGAATACTGCTTTAATAATGCCATTTCAATAACAACAACAACAACAACAAAAAAAGCCAATTAAAAATGCCCCACAGAATCTCTCTGCACAGTGTAAAATAGAAAGACCTTGTATGGGTATTCTAGGCCCATTTTTACATGGTGGCAGAATGTCCATTTCAAGTCTTACTATTCCTCACCAAGAACCTGAGAGCCATATTTATCTCTATAATGCTTGACTATATAACAAACATTTAACACAAGAAGTGTCTTCATTTTGCATTCTCTTTAGGAAAAGTGTTTCTCTCCATTCTAAACTGTCCCCATTGCCTCCTTCTGCAACTCAAGTCACTCCTCCTGGGTTCACTCCCTCTGGAAAGCTATTCTTCTAATTGGTTATAAAACATTTTTGTCCATTTATTACATTCCTTGGGATCTCCTGTTCACTGTACTCTCATATAATTATTTTCATTCCTATACTTACTTATACATAGATTATTGTTATTAATTTTTAATATTTTCTTAGTATCTACTATTCAGAAACATAGAAATGCTTTGATGATAGACAGCATCCTACCCAGTAACTAGTAGAATATTGTGCATATGATCTATTTCATAGAGTTCTGCTGCGTTGTGGATACTGGTAGCTTACCGTAGTGTGAGTGCTAAAGTTGTCACTATGTTTTGTCAAGGAGACAGATTCAGCCCTCTTCTTGAAACTTTGGATCACCTTGAAGAAAACCAGAGGAGATGTATGCTCCATAATAACCCCAAACACAGTCAGTGGTGTCACCTTGAACTATTAAAGACAGTATGCTCAGTCAATATTGAGAATATCTATTTATGGCTAATTAAAAAGGAGTCAGGTACTCTTTGAAATTTTATTTTTATGAATTTGACTTGCTGGTATATGGAATAATAGGAGTTGGAAGAGAAAAGAAAAATTTGTATTGGTCACATAGGCTCTAAGATAGGATAGGTAAGGATGGGTTCGGGTCAGTGGTATTATTTAGAATGAATGATTTAAACATCTCTGATGGAACCACTTGAAGTAAATTTGGAAATAAAGTATAATAATACCATAGAGTCATATTGTTGGTGACAAGAGAGCTAAAAAAAATAGGAAAAAAATAACTGGCTGGTAATATTTTAAAGGGTAACCAATGCTTGCTAGCAGCTGCAGTAACACATTAGGTAATAGAGCACAGTAATGTTAACTGCTCTCCTGGTAAGGGTGGTAAATGAAATAAACCCCAGCACCCGGGGTATCATTAATCTATAGTGAATAATGGCAGTGGTGGTGTAAGGAGATTAAAAAGGGCATTGTAAACATTTGTGGCTGTATAATATACAAATTAAAAATGTGAGGACGCATGCAGCTGCATAATCTACAAATTAAAAAGTGTAATAGCATGGCATTAATTACTGGCTGATCAATTCCCCCATAATTGCTGGCATGTAGATGAACAATTATGGGTCCGAAATGTTATTTGAGAAAGAGACATTGACCTTGGAACTGTAAGGAATGATACTCTGTTATACGGTAATACAGGATCCTATCAAATTCAGTTCCAGTATTTGTAGCAACCGCCAGCTCCGTGCAGGGCTGTAATCACCACACTATTTCTTTCGATTATGGTGCCAGAGGGGTTACACATTGTTTTCTCTTTTTGCACAGAAACACCCAGTGACCTTCAGCCTTCTGAAAATGGGACCATCAGGCCTCATTTCTAAGTTCAAACAGTTTTAATAAAAATGAAATAGCAGGAGATAATGCACTTTACCCTTCTAGGCCAGCGGAACAGTTTGGAAAGTTGGAAAGACAAACTTCATTCAGATGTGAACATTCCAACTGAGACTGTGGCTAAATGTTTCCAGGCCAACCATTTTCAAGTTGACAGCTGATAGTTAAGTAACCAGAGACTCAAATTGCTGATCCATATTAGAAGTCAAAACACTCACCTCCATTCTCCAGCCTCCTTAATAACAGACAATGCAGCAAAGCTATGCTCTTGTTGACAATTTGATCTTATGATGGCCAATAAGATAAGTGAGCTGAGATTCAGCACGGCAGTTGCTACATCATACATGTTGCTTTGGCCAAAGTGAGCTCTGTAATTGCCATTCTTGACACTGAATTATAACTTTACGTCCAGGAGTTACCAACATTCTCAGTCCTCTTCATTCATTTATTAAATGTGTCAATCTGAACTTTGCTCACTGCCCTTCTATAGAAACTATCTTCATCAAGGTCACACTAACCACCAGTCCAATGGACATTGCACACCTGATCAAATCTCGCCTGACCTTCCTATGGAATTGGACTCTGCTCACTACTCTCTTCACCTAGAAACTATTTTTCAGCCTTTGTTGACCCTCATGAGAGGCTGCCTCAGTTTACTTTTCATTACTGGCTTCAGTGACAAAAACTGTATCAATTTCATTTATTTTCATTGTCTTCCATTTTGTCCCAGTGCAGTTCTGGTATCTCGCAGAGCTAATCTCTGGTGCAGACTTTTTCTCAGGGCTTCAGTCTATATACAAAACCCCACTGAGCATAAAAAATGGAAGGGCTTAGCCTCGCAGATCCTGTATGTGTACCTCACCTTTCCTCCTATTGCCTTGATAACAGCTGACAGCCAAAGTGTCCATTCCATTTTTTCAGCTCTCAAACCCCTCATGCCAAGTCAGTCCTTATGGCTTGTTTATATTTTCCTCTAATTGTTTCTTGATTCTCTCTCATCGCACTGTTATTCTCTTCTTCATCTTTTTCCAGGATTTTTGTTATAGTCTTGTAAGTTTTGTCCCCCTTCACTTATACTACCGCCCCCTCACCCCAATGCACATTTTTCAGCTCATTCTCTGTAGGGCTATCCACAGTAATCACTGGCCCACATGTAGTTTTTCAATTGCTTTGTAGTTTTTGCTGAGTAAAGCTAAGCCTTTCATCATACCATTTGATTTTTTTCATAACCTGGTCCCTGCTTACTTCTCCCAGTGCCTGTGCTACTGCTTTGTGAACTTGCATGTTTTCTCCAACAATAATTAACAAGAATAATAAATGCTTTAAACAAGTCCAGTTTTATAAAACCTCCTGCGTTTGCATGTACTGTTGCCCTGCCTGGATTCCTGCTCCCTCCCAAGTCCTCAGCATTATTTTTTGAGGATCAAGTTAGATGTCATTTTTCTTCAGAATTCTTTCTTGTCACCCTCAACAGAGCCATCCCTCTCCCATCTCCTTATCTCCATAGGTATTTCCATTAACACACTTGTCAAAATGGGCTCTTGGTTTCCACAGTTGGTCCCCCTCTCCTGTGCCTTTGTAAATGAGGTTTCTATCGGAAAGCCTGGCATCTGGTGGGGACCTGGTACGTTTTATTTTATGAATTGTACCGAAGCTGATAAAACAAAAAAAAAAGAGCTTAAAAATTAGAAATTAAAAAGTAGGCAGAGTACTGCTCCATTGTATTAAAGCCATTTCAGTGGAGATATTGATAATTATATAAAATGCTAACCCTAGTAATAGTGTAACTAGTAATAGTAATGCAAATGCTAAACACTTCCTATGTACCAGATGTTATGCAAATTTTGGGGGTGGCATGAATCGTCCCATTTGATCTTCACAACAGATAAGATAACTGAAACTTTAAGATTTCAAGAAAAATAAAAGCCTGCTCAGAATCACATAGTTAGAAAGTGTAGAGACTGGGATTTAGTCCATGCCTATTTAATACCAGGCCATTTTATTAAGCATTAATTACCCCAACTCCCGGATTCTCCCATCCCAGTTCTACTTAAATTATATTTTCATTGAACAGATAATTTTTATTGAAAATACACAATTATCAAGTTATTTTAGATTTGTTTAGACCCAGAACATTTACCTCTGCATAGACATACTCTTAGCCTGAAGATTTTCTTTAAAAAACAATCCTACGCACTATGAAAAGAGATTGACCTCAATGAAGCTTTCATTTGAAGCATTCTAAACAATCACATCTCAGACATACATACCAAACAAATTTTCAAATAATAGCAGCTCCTTTTCCCAAAGTAATATTCATCAATTTCTTTATTTAATTGTTTCATCTATTTAATACAATTATGGAGATTTAAAATACACAATAGATATTGATTCAGTCTCTCACATAGAAACCATTTAAAAATAAGAACTTGAGAGAAAATTTTGAATAGAACCATTTACATGAAAAATAAAATCTTGGCATATAGCTTGAATTTGGTTTTAAAAGAGGCTATAAGACACATAAAATTAAAAAAGCAACTAGTTTCAGAAATTTTTAATACAGTCTCCCCTTTGTGCTAATTAAAATAATTAGCATTTCTATTATTTCTTCGGAATCTCACTATAGAAATCTACATAAAGGAAATCACTGTTTTAAAAAAGTGATTAGCATTTATATTTATATAACACACTGGAACATTATTTTCCATAAATTAGAATTCAGCGTTACGAAGGCTAGCATTTCTAACAAAATGCTAGAAATTTGTGTAAGCTTACTCACCATGAAAAGGAATTCACTATGGAGCTCATGAAACTGGACCTGCAGAAAAAGAGAAAACAAAGAAAAAAAAAAAATGAAATGAGAGTTTCCTTTTTTTTTTTTAAATGTCCAACAATGAGATTTATTTGAGTGACATTGGTTAAAAGGATTATATAGGTTTCAAGTATAGATTTCTATGATACATGATCTGTATATTGCATTGTGTGTTTTTCAAGTATCAAAATGAGCTTGCTCTAAGGTGGTCCTACTCACACATTAGACAGTCAGTGGCCCCTCAGAATGAGCCCAGAGCCTAGTTCCATAGGAGGAGTTTCATGCTCTTATTTCTGCCCTAGATAAACTTCGATGATTAGCAAATCTAAAAGAGTAGGAAGAAGAATATCTGTCTTCCTAATCTTTATTGATTTGTGCATGGGAAATATTTTATTGAGAAATAAAAAGGCTTCTAACTTAGAAAAGTAATGGGTTGTTTAAAAAACTGTTAGATAATCTGGTAATTATTGCAATTAAATAGTTTTCACAAAAATCTCTGAATAGATGAACTCAGTTTTAGTGATACTATATAGACACAACTTCCACCAAGAAAATGGCAGTTATTTATTTCCATGGCATCATCGTTTTGTTTTTTAATGTATTCAAAACATTTACAAATCTGTCTATAAAGTTCCTCAATAGCTATCTATGTTTCCTTACACTGTGCAGGTCACTGGGAAAAGCTCCAATCTGTTACTCTTCCTCTGACTTTAACCAACTCAGATGTAAAGAGGAGCCTCATGGACAAGAATGGATCAAGGTCAAGGTCATTAACTGAAACATGGTGTGGAGTCATAGTCTATCTTTTTTTCGGGGTTCCATTTTCTGAGTTCTTCTTTCAAGTCCCCAACACAAGAGCAATGTTCAATGAGTCTTGACCTCCTTTGGTAAGGGGCGTTAGTCCCACCTGCAGAAGAGCTGGGTGAGGCAATTTAGAGCTGCTCATGCTAGACTCACAATAAACTCTTTTTATTCCCCCAACTCATCCTCTGTCTCTCTTCCACACTTAAAAATGATCACTTTTTATTTTGGAATAATTTTAGACTCATAAGGTGTTGCCAAAGTATTAAAGGAGTTCCCATGCATTCTATTCCCAACTTCCCCCAATGACAACATCCCAAATAACTAGAGTAAATTATTAAAATTAGGAAATTGACATCGGTACAATACTATTAAATAAACCAAAGCTCTCATTTGGAGTTCACCATGATGTACATGTACATATTTTATCACATGACAGATTTGTATTATCACCACTACTATCAGAATACTTAAGTGCTCCATTCCCATCATGTAACATCCTCTAGTTGTCTCTTACTAGCCAAATCATCCTATAATCCTAACCTTACTAACACTGATGTGACATAGTTTTTCCTTCTTTTCTCTCCTCATTTTTTTCCTTTATTCCTTAAACTAGAGGCCCGGTGCATGAAATTCATGCACGGAGGGGGGTTGTCCCTCAGGCCAGCCTGTACCCTCTCCAATATGGGACCCCTTGAGGGATGACATCCCTCTCACAATCCAGGACTGCTAGTTCCCAACTGCTTGCCTGCCTGCCTTCCTGATTGCCCCTAACCGCTTCTGCCTGCCAGCCTGATCACCCCCTAACCACTCTGCTGCCAGCCTGTTTGCCCCCAACTTCCCTCCTCTGCCGGCCTGGTCACCCCTCACTGCCCTCTCCTGCAGGGTTGATCACCTCCAACTGCCCTCCCTTGCAGGCAGGGTGCCTCCCAACTGCCCTCTCCTGTTGGCCATCTTGTGGTGGCCATCTTGTGTCCACATGGGGGCAGGATCTTTGACCACATGGGGGCAGCTATATTGTGTGTTGCAGTGATGATCAATCTGCATATTACTCTTTTATTAGATAGGATAGAGGCCTGGTACAGGGGTGGGGGCCAGCTGGTTTGCCCTGAAGGGCATCCCGGATCAGGTGGGGGTTCCCTTGGGGTGTGGGGCGGCCTGAGCGAGGGGCCTGTGGTGGTTTGCAGGCCAGCCACGCCCCCTGGAGACCCAAGCGGAGGCCCTGGTATCTGGAATTTATTTTCCTTCTACAATTGAAACTTTGTAGCCTGGAGCTAGCCAAGCCTGAGGCTCCCTCCGAGGCCAAGGCCGGCAGCCATTTGTGTTGGGGTTATAATTGAAACTTTGTTGCCTTAAGCGGGTGGGCCCGGCCAGGGTGTGCAGAAAGCTTTGCTTCCCCTGTTGCCGGCGGCAACCCTGGCCTGCTCTCTCAAGCACCATTCTGCCGCTATTTGTTTGAATTTGTTTACCTTCTATAATTGAAACTTTGTAGCTTAAGTGGAGGCTTAGGCCTGGCACGGGCAGGCAGAAAGCTTGGCTTCCTCTGTTACCTAGGAAACCTTGCTCTCTGTGGCTGTAGCCATCTTGGTTTGGGTTAATTTGCATACTCACTCTGATTGGATGGTGGGTGTGGCTTGTGGGCGTGGCTTGTGGGTGTGTCGGAGGTATGGTCAATTTGCATATTTGTCTATTATTAGATAGGATGATTTCCTATAATAGAGAAACACTCTCAATAAAGATTAACTTATCAACTTGCAGGTGAAATGGCACCATATATGGGCCAGGTTGGAATAAAATGAATACCACCCATCCTTTAATTTGTGAAACCAGTACTCACCCTCAATGTGAGTCAATAAAGTTAGAAAGCTTTGCAGAATACAAAACGCCCCACTGAACATTTCATATTCCATATCGCTAGACTCACTTATTAGAGATGCTTATACCATGTGCTGTTGCTTTGTGACACTGGCAAATGCTTTTAAATCTTCTAAATGTTTTTTAAAATGTGTGAAATGTGTGGTTTTTCAAGGACGTGAAAGTGAACTGAGGCCAAGTAGCAATGAGCGTGTTGGCTATAAATCTACTCAATACATAAATATATGCATATTGAGTTTTTCTTCACTAGGCCAACTATAAAATATCTACCTTGTTGAATGTATTATTTGTACTGTGCAAAGTTCACAGTGCTAAGAGAACCATAACTTCTGCATTCATATTTTGTTCTCTGACATGCAAAAGTGAGTTTATTTTTCCCAAAGCATAAAACTAGGCTTTTGTGAATATAATACTGCATCAGATTAAGAGCTGAATGTATAAAACATTTTGACTCTTAAAGAATAGGTTTTAGCATGTTATTTTATGTTAATTGTAAAGATTATTTTTGTTTCCCAACATACTTATTGTATGCCAAATTTTATTATTCCTTTATTCTTCTAAAAGAAGGTAATAGATATGAAATGTTTCAAAATTTTAATGTAAAATGTATCTATTTGCACATTATACTTTATGTATGCACTGACCATTATTCATATATGTATAGAATGTTGAAATTTGTAATATTTAGGCTTTTAGTAGATAAACAGGTCTACCATGGTTATTTGACACTTGACTCCTTATAAAAAGAAAAAAATAAGGTGCTTATTTCAGTTAAGCAGGTCTCAAAGAAGCTCTCTCCTCTTAAATAAGTAAAAGGATAAAATATCAGTGAGGACAGCACTGTCTTTTGGAGAATGGACCTTGCCTTTAGGTTCCTGTAATCTATACCTGATTTAATAAGATTTATTCTTTTTATGATTTATGAAACACTACATGTAGCTGAGAAATAATTCAGCATTATTCTGGACAGGATATGAAGAATGAATCCTTTCAGCCTTTAAAGGAGCTCATTCTGCTCTTCTTTTAGGCAAAGAAATAAGACTGCTAATCTTAGGCACCATTCCCCTGCAGATGGTACTGGTCAGATCTAGTTCTATGGGATGAAAATGTGAATTTTATACCTTTATTACAGTAAAAGGATTGAGCTGCCACTTAAAAAGAGAGTACATGTTCCTAGGTAAATGGCAAACTGTTTGACTTCACTTTGGACCACAGTACTTAATGGAAGCCTTTTTTCATAGTTGCCTATGACAAATAAAGACTCAAAATGCATAAATCATAGCAGATGCTTCCTTAACATACCCTAGTGAAATAATTTTGATGGGTGGTTATGAATTTGTAAGTAATGTTTATTTTGAAATTCCATAATTGCTTTTGGAACTATTTAAGGCATTTTGAATGGTATCTGTTTTTATTGTAATATGGAATTGTATTGCCATTTTACAAAGTGGCATCTTTTTGATGCATGGAAGTTGTGGATACATTTGTTATCCATCATGAGGAAACCAGATAAGTAAATATTACAACTATAACTGAAATGGTTCCTTTTTACATGAATAAATGAAAACTATTTTGAATGTGAAGGCAGAAACACTCTATCTGCAGACTGACAAATTGCATATTTGTTTGGTTTCAAAACACTGGTGTCTGGCTTCTACACTGCGACTAAGGGAAATGTCTGTCTCCTGTGGTGGAACCTCTGAGGTGGAGGAGCTCTCTTCTTGGTGGAGGTAGAAGAGGTCAGCAGAATAAACCTTAAAGAAAAGAGCCCGTGTCTATATATTTACTATTGAATGGGATAAGCCACACAATCTCTCCATCTGAAATGCTGTGACTTACCTATATTGCTACATCCCAAAATCCCTCTCAGTCTTCTAATTCTTTCCATAAATAGTTACTGAGCACATACCATTGTGCAAAACATTATTAAGAATGAGTTTTCTGTTAATATCCTTCCAGCACTTATACTATGTATTAATCTGCCTTTAACATAATCCCTAAACATTGACCATAATGAGTAGTATTTTTTTTCATATGTGTTTTAACCTAAAAATGTATAACCTGGATTTCTAAATGGGTAATGAGATACAATTAGTCTCTGAAGAAAGAACCACCTCATGGAAAACTAATCAAGCAATTAAAAAAACAACAAAACTAAGTCTTTATCTTCTGACATCTACTCAATATTAAAAGAGGTTCTTTAGGCTCTAGCTGGTTTGGCTCAATGGATAGAATGCCGGCCTGCAGACTGAGGAGTCCCAGGTTCAATTCCAGTCAAGGGCACATGCCCGGGTTATGGGCTCAATCCCCAGTAGGGGGCATGCAGGAGGCAGCCAATCAATGATTCTCTCACCATTGGTGTTTCTATCTCTTCTCCCTTCCTCTCTCTGAAATCAATAAAAAATATTTTTTTTTAAAAAAAGTGCTTCTTTAGGAGGCAAATATCAAAATAATATGGAATAAAGATTGTATCCTGAAGTACAACTTGCTCTTGTTGAGGGTTGTTTGTATAAGAAACACATTTATACAATGCAAACACTTTTGTTGGTCACAGAAGGCATTGATCAGGTAGGTGATTGGCTGCAGGGATATTTAGAAGGCAAGTAATAAGTTTGAAGACAAACAAAGGAACCATCTATACCAGTTAACATACATATGAACTAATATACATATGAATCTCCTAGGGATCTAAATAAAATTCAAACTCTAATTCAGGATTTCTAGGGTGGACTCAAATGTCTGCATTTCTAGCAAGCTCCCAGGTAATGTCAGTGATACTGGCCCACTGACCACACACTTAAAAAAGGTAAGATAATGTTACAAAGAACTTATGATCCATGTACATGTCATCCCCAACCTAGTGAGCAGGGCAAAATAATGACTTAATAAGTAAATTTGACAAAGTAGAAACTATCACATTTTCTTTGCTAAATCCCAAAGTCTGTCCCTAGTCAGAATTCATCTCTGTGTACCGATGGCAATATTAGTTTCCCATTCTTCAAGTGTGATGGCATTATTGTTTTACTTTCACTGAGGTATGGCTTTATTCATTCATATAAAAATAGGAGACGACAAAAAAAAAGCCACTGTTTCCAAAAGAGGGATCAAAGATATGATTACATATATAGACCAGTAAGAAATCTACCTTCCAAATAGAATTCTAACATAATTATTAAAAGACTGGCTTATAAGTACCTAAGATAAGCCAGACCTAAATGCTTGACCTTCTAAGCCTGTACTACACACAAGTCATGTTCCAATAGCCTATAGTTTCTTTGGCAGTAGACATAGCAAATCTAGATTTCCTCAAGACAGGTGACATCTCCCTCATTGATTTTAAAAACAAACTGCAAAAATATAAATTAAATGGAAATAAATTTGTTTTACCTATTATTTTAAAAACCATATCAAAATGAGGCTGGTTAATTAATGTACATTGTGTAGAACTTTCTAGAATTAGACTCATGGGTTTTGTCTGCTCCTTTTTATTTAACATTTTATTAATGTATTCAATAAAATTATAATAAAGAAGACATTGGCATCTACATTTTATATGATATTAAGCTGTGGAAGATAGCAAAGATATCAACAGTCTAACATAACAAGTCATATATTGAACGTATGTATCATTAACACCAATAAATGCTTTTGTCTAACAGTCTACATTAAAGTTTCAATATATGAACTCATAAAACCAAATGAATAATTTTATGAGAAAAAAAAAATCAGAATCTCAAAGGGGTCTTTGTCTTCTAGAAATTAACAATCATTTTTTATGTAGTGAGAGATAGAGAGAGGAGAGAGTCAAGAAGTATTTCGTCAAAGAGGTGGGCTGGAATTCATCTATGTGCAGTATTGGTGGACAGATGGACAAGATGGACAAATGACAGTGCTTGCTAGAAAGAAATGTTATAAGAAAAAATGTAAAATCAAAATGTGCACCACCTATAGAAACATGCAAGAAACTATTCATGAAGAGGAGCAAGGGTTATGTTGAGTGAGACAAGCAAGGCAACTTTAAGAAGTATAATATTGCCACATGTTTAATTTCTCTTACTAGATCCCTACTTCTTTCTTGTTCATTGACTGTTTTCAAATGCAGTTAATAAACTTTTGAAAACTCAAAATACAAAACTTTAATAAAATAATGAGAATTGAGGTGAAGCAATAACGCAGGATAACGTTTTTCTTCTTGAAGAGGTACTGGTTACACAGTGGAAGGGATTCTTGTGTATTTCAATCCCAGCATCAAGAGCAAGAATGTGGAGTCCAGAAACCTCTTGTCTCACAGTCCTGCAGACCTGGATACCTTCAACCCTCCTGTCACATTTTCCCAAGCTTTTTGACTTACAGTTTACATATTCTCATCGGCTCCACCTTGGCTTTCCTTGGCTGAATATTTTAGTTAATATAACATAAACTGGATTAGGAGGACTATGTATGTGTGTGTCTATGTGTGCCTTCTGAGTGAAGTACAGCCTTGAAGTCACAGATGGCACATTAGAAAAAAGAAATACAGTAAAATATATTCTCATTCACAATTTCCTAGAGGTCCCTTGGTTGTTAATTGAAACTTTTGTCTACTTTATTGAACAATAAAAGTGGCAGCAACTACTCCCAGATGTCCTTCAGTATTAAAAAGAGGATAAAGGGTTCCTAGCAAAGGTGACAGAAATTAATGCAGTGAGCCCAGCTATCAAACATTCTGATATGTGAATTGCCTGATATTTCTCTAATGCTGTCTTATGATTAGAAATGTTATCGCTTCTATTGAATCAATAGAAAATGTTAAAGCTCCACAGAACCGCAATTACAAACTAAGCTGGAAGGTTAACATCTGGGAGCAGCAGAGATAGAAACAATCTCTACTGTCATACCTTCCTGACAAGTAGATGTCAGAAACATAACGCCTTTGCCTGGTCTCAGCACGGGGCACATGTAGAAGAGTGATTGTAAGGCTGCCTCAAGTCAAATCGCCTGTCACCTCAGCTTTGACATAGAATTACTTTTGTTTTATGCATCTATTAACCTTGAACTATCAGCATTTGTTTTAATGTTCCAGGCTGAAGTGACCTAAAATTCTTCTCTCATGCAGAGGAAATCGGCAAGAGGAGAGAGCATGTGGCCTAATCCAGGCTGGTCTTTATGGAAAGACAGAGTGATTGAGTTCAGAAGGACCACTGTTCTCCTGAATGGCAATGTTCTGCTTGGAAGTCTACCGTTTGAAGGGCATTCTTTTGTATTTTAACCAGTTGCTATTTCCCTAAGAGTCTCCTGAGTAAGCATAAAAACCACACATCTTGGAGAGGATCCCATATGACCATCCATAATATAATTATCTCATAATTGTTTAGAAGTCCTTTGCACAGTCAGTAGGGAAGGGGAAGAGAGAAAAGGTGACTTCTGTATCTTACTATAGAAGCTGAGCAAAGAAATTAAGTAACTTGACATTGACCTAAATCTCGATGTCTTCCCATTTCACATCACTTTTCACTCTTAACTAGACTTTGCATATTAAATGTTCTACATCTTCCACAGTACCTTGGCTATCAACCTTTAAATAATATCCATCTCAGATTGCTTTCAACATTATACTAGATAAGAAAAATTTGTACTGTTTCATGACTGATTGCAGACCTTCTGTTCTATTCTGTTCTAGTGCTGTGTGTGTGTGTGTGTGTGTGTGTGTTGGGGGGTGGGGAGGTTGGAGAGTCTTATCAGTTTTATCAGACTTATTGTACCAAATTATGAGGTAATTATTTTCCTTGTATTCTTTATTCAGCATGGTGTATTTAAGTCTGGGCTCTAGAAATTTTATTTTGCCCTTTATCCAATATTCCATGCATCCAAAAGTATATCCTACCTAATAATAGACAAATATGCAAATTGACCATACCTCCGACACACCCACAAGCCACGCCCACAAACCACACCCACCATCCAATCAGAGCGAGTATGCAAATTAACCCATCCAAGATGGCTACAGCCACAGAGAGCAAGGTTTCCCAGGCAACAGAGGGAAACAAGCTTTCCGCCAGCCGTTGTAGGCCTAAGCCTCCACTCAAGCTACAAAGTTTCAATTATAGAAGGTAAACAAATTCAAACAAATGGCGGCAGAATGGAGCTTGAGAGAGCAGGCCAGGGTTGCCACCAGCAACAGGGGAAGCAAAGCTTTCCGTACACCCTGGCCGGGACCACCCACTTAAGGCAACAAAGTTTCAATTATAACCCCAACAGAAATGGCTGCTGCCGCGGAGGGAGCCCCAGGCTTGGCTCCGCTCAAGGCTACAAAGTTTCAATTGTAAAAGGAAAATAAATTCCAGATACC
The DNA here is from genome assembly GCF_951640355.1 of Cnephaeus nilssonii. Classification (NCBI taxonomy): domain Eukaryota; kingdom Metazoa; phylum Chordata; class Mammalia; order Chiroptera; family Vespertilionidae; genus Cnephaeus; species Cnephaeus nilssonii. Next base: position 78,204,126 of record NC_137082.1, read on the forward strand.
AGGGCCTCCCCTTGGGTTGCCAGGGGGTGTGGCCGGCCTGCAAACCACCACAGGCCCCTCGCTCAGGCCGCCCCACACCTCAAGGGAACCCCACCCTGATCAGGGACACCCTTCAGGGCAAACCAGCTGGCCCCCACACCTGTACCAGGCCTCTATCCTATCTAATAAAAGAGTACTATGCAGATTGATCATCACTGCAACACACAATATAGCTGCCCCATGTGGTCAAAGATCCTGTCCCCATGTGGACACAAGCTGGCCAGCAGGAGAGGGTAGTTGGGAGGCATCCAGCCTGCAAGGGAGGGCAGTTGAGAAGGACCAGGCCTGCAAGGGAGGGCAGTTGAGAGGGACCAGGCCTACAAGGGAGGGCAGTTGGAGGTGATCAACCCTGCAGGAGAGGGCAGTTAGGAGTGACCAGGCCGGCAGAGGAGGGAAGTTGGGGGCAAACAGGCTGGCAGCGGAGTGGTTAGGGAGTGATCAGGCTGGCAGGCAGAAGCGGTTAGGGGCAATCAGGAAGGCAGGCAGGCAAGCAGTTGGGAGCCAGCAGTCCTGGATTGTGAGAGGGATGTCCCAGATTGGAGAGGGTACAGGCTGGGCTGAGGGACAACCCCCCTTTGTGCACGAATTTCGTGCACCGGGCTTCTAGTTTTATACATATTTTGCTCAAAGCTTATTGTCAGGCATAAGCTTGTTCCCTTTTGAGTTCCTACTTCTTCCCTTGGTTTTCCAGGCTGGATGCAGCCCAGTACTCCTTGTAGAGAGTATCTCAGTAGAAGATTTTATCTGAAGAGGAACCTATTTTCAACACATCAACTTTTTACCACAATCAGAAAACTTCTGATTCTTCCTGTTTGCACTCCCATTGACTTTTCATTAAGTCCAATTGTCTGCCTTTGAAAAATCTTGAATTCTCAACTCATTAGTAAAAATAGCTGATTGGCATCTTTGCTTTTACTGGTTCTGGATCCCCTCTCCATTCAGTTCAGGAAGTTCTCCTTCCTCCTTGACTCACAGTGGCACTTGCCTAAGGAGGCTCGCCTGTCCTATAAACCACAAACTCAGAGCACTGGGTCCCAGGGCACATGATCATTCTCTTTAGTAGCAAGCATTTCTATGGCATGTACTATGTTCCACCCACTGCTATCAGATTTAATACTCATTATCTCATAGGCTTTCAATAATAATCTTAGAAGATAGAAAGTCTGTTGCCCATTCTATGGATGAAAAACTGAAGCAAAGAGATATGAAGCCCAAAGTTTTAGAGTTAATAAAAAGTAGAAGCTAGAATTAAACCCAGTCCTTTCCAGAACCTATAATTTTAAGGCTCTTCTACACAATCACCCCACTAGACTCCTAAAGCGGTACAGGTTAAAAAAGAGGATAAAGCATTTATTGAACAACTATCATAAACTAGATACTGCAAGGATCTTATATAAATATTTTATTTAATGCTCAGAAAAATCCTATTTTACAAAGACCATGGCAGAGAGCTACAAAACTCTGATTTTAAAGTCCAAATCTTTTTAATCTAGATGAAAAGTGAGCATATTAATATAGATAAAAAATAGAGATTAATGGTATACTCATTGGCAATACTGTGTCATAGAAATTATATGCAGAAGCAATTTAGGGTTTTTATTCTAAAAACTGGAGAAGTAAGCAAAGCCATACAACCTTTCTCAGTGAGTCCTATTCCTGGAACCAAGATGCAGGTCCCTGCTGAAGCTGTAGGAAATTTTCCTGTAACCCTCCCCTTTTCCAGAATCATTTCATCACTTCACTTTAATAAGCCTCTATGTTGTACTATGTTCAGGCATTTGGTTAGGGGAGATCAGGCAGGCATGGATATACTACTATGTACTATTTCTGACTCATCTTATAGCAGGAATGATCATTGCCTGGACAGATTAGGGCGTTTTTAAGACAATAGCTTTGAAAAATATAGCATCTCAAAGTCAAATTAGATATGTGTTTAGTAAGCTTATCTTTATAAAAACAGGATCCAGGATTCATGGTTGAATGTATTGTTCGGAGTCTTGATAGCCCTATAACCAGACCCCATATTTATACTTTTCTTTTCTTTGGGAGAATACCAGCTTTTGTGAACTGTTGCAGTTTAGTTCAATTCTAAAAGCGAGGTGGCTGACACCAACCTTTATCGAACCACAGCAACATAAAAATCAAATTGTAGTAAGTGATTTTATTTTTCTATGAGCAACTATAAAAATACTGTCCATCAGTCTGGAAAAGTACTTTCTTGGTGAAATAATGCCTGAGGCCTAGAAATGAGTAATTACTGTACCATTCATTCTGCAAAATTCTCTTTGAAGTTAGTGAAAGTTTACATGGAAGGAAACTAGAGAAGTAGACCTGATCATAACAATATTTCTCTGTTTGGGGCCAGGAGGTATTTAGGAAGATGTGTACTGCAAGAGTGATTGGATGAGTGCATCACCAGATAAGGTGATTTTAGCACATGATGTTGGGGATAAATGTAAAAAGACACAGTGTTACTCATACCGCAAAGCCCTCATTCACATTTATGTCAGCAGTTCTGTGCACCAGATTGCTTATTTTATTTGTTATATTTGTGGGTGTTAGAATCAAAGAACTCTAAGACTTGCAGGTAAGTTTATGAAAACCCAGAATTCCAGTTTGTGGAGAATTATTTCCCATGGAGGTCACACTGAAAAAAAGAGCATAGCTCATATGCTTTCTCTTTTAATTCAAAAGAAACACTGATGATTATGAGAAACTGTTAAATGATTCAGGTAAAATCCATAATATTTGTGTTAAAGTTGTGTAAAATACAAATATGTTGTGTAAAATATATACAAACATAAACATATATATGTATCTATGTACATATGTATGTGTGTATACATGTGTGTATGTAATATACACATAGAAAGAGAAAAAAAAAAGCCAGACAGAGACAGGGACACAGATGGAGAGACAGAGAAACAGAGAGAGAGAGATTCAATCAATGAATCTATTGCCATATATCTAGCATTGAACAAGGCTCAGTAGGGTAAGAGATAAAGAATAGTTTATCACTTAGACTCAACTCAGAAAACTTGCTTTTTAATTAGGAGACAATTGCATGCACATGAAAATGTCCATTTTAGAAATTTATAAAAAGTGGCCGATACTAAACCTTGGAAAGTAAGAAAGTTATGTGGGACATATAAAATAATGACATAAAAATTGCCCTAGTTGGTTTAGCTCAGTGGAATGAGCGTCAGCCTGTGGACTGAAGAGTCCCAGGTTCGATTCCGGTCAAGGGCACATGCCTGGGTTGCGGGCTTGATCTCCAGTAGAGGATGTGCAGGAGGCAGCCAATCAATTATTCTCTCTCATCATTGATGTTTCTATCTCTCTTTCCCTCTCCCTTCCTCTCTGAAATCAATAAAGATATATATTTAAAAAAATAAAATAATTACATAAAATATTGATTAGTAACTGCTTCAAATGGTATTGAACATAAAAAATGAATACAGCATCTTTTCCCTCAAAGAGCTTACAGTTCAGTGAGATAGACAAGAAACAAGCATCCAGCATCCAATACATTTCCTTGTCATAAGCAAATATTGATGCATGTATCATTCAATTTATTATATACCAGCTATATATGATCTCTATGTGAACATCTTCTATATATACTAGAGGCCTGGTGCACGCAATTCATGATTGGGGGTTGGGGTCTCTCAGCCCGGGCTGCACCCTCTCACAATCCAGGACCACTGGGTCTTAACCACTGTCCTGCCTGCCTGACTAATTGTCCCTAACCACTCTGCTTGCCTGCCTGATACCCCTAACCATTCTGCCTGCCTGCCTGATACCCCTAACTGCTTGCCTGCCTGCCTGATTGCCCCTAACCACTTGCCTGTCTGCCTGATCACCCTAACTGCTCGCCTGCCTGCCTGATCATCCCTAACCACTCGCCTTCCTGCCTCATTGCCCCTAACCGTCTCTGCCTCAGCCCCCACCACTGTGGCTTTGTCCAGAAAGATGTCTGGAAGGTTGTTTGGTCTAATTAGCATATTATGCTTTTATTATTATAGCTAAAAGGCTAAGCGACCATCCAACTGACCAACCAGTAGCTATGACATGCACTGACCACCAGGAGGCAGATGCTCAATGCAGTAGCTGCTGAGCTGTGGTGGCTTACAGCAGTGATTCTCGGGTGACACATCCCAGAACCAGAGAGAAAGGAGCCTGATTCCGGGGCGCATCACCCGAGAACTGCCCTCTCGCAATCCAGGACACCTCGGGGATGTTGGAGATCCAGTTTTGGCCCAATCCCTGCAGGCCAGGCTGAAGAACCCCACCTGAGAGAGGGACCCCACTCACTCTGCAGATGCTCTTCGAGCTGTGGCCTGGCCAGGTATGGACCACGGGAGGTTGACTCCAGGGCATGTCCGGCCCATCTAGCCCAGTCCCACCCCGCCAGCCACCTTCTAATTAATTTCCTTTTAATGTGCACAAATCCGTGCACCGGGGCACTAGTTATATTTATAAGAAAGAAGCAACCATAAAAGAATACAGTAAATAAAGGCCCAGGAGAATAGGAACTTTGCAGTGTCATTTATATGAGATTTCTAGCCTTATGAAATATACTCATTCAAAACACTTAAGGAAGAATGAGCTTCTGTATTACAAGCAACATATACAACAACAAAAATAATCCCTTAAGTAATGTCTTGTTCATCTTGATATGACAAGCTAGGTACAACAATATACAGTAATACCTAAAAAAATCAGTGATTAGATAAATGAATGAATTATGTTCCTCTCCTTAAAGACACAGCCTCATCAGTTAATGTTACTTTGGTTCTTTTCTTAGTAAGTCATTCATTGCTTTTGCTTTCTTTTATTTTTTTTCCTGTCCTTTGCTTTCCTGTCTCTCATACTATAATTTAAACATTCTACCTATTTATTCTCTTTTCCTCTAGGTAAGCACTTGGAGAAATAGTTGGGTTTTATATAATTTGGAATAGTATTCAATCTATAAAATAATTTTATGCATATAATAACTGCAACCCATGTACTTAAAAGTCACACTGAAAAACACCCTGAGATATCAAGGATTAAGGTAGATCTATGTATGATTCCCATTTTCACCAACCACAAAACTATGACTATGTCTAAGAAGAGATTATTAAATCTCAGTTTTCTCAACTGTTAAATGAGGAATGTAGTATATACCCAATAAGGATTTTGTAGAAGTTATGTAGAATTACATCTGTAAAAAGTCCAGAGAAATGTTTTGCCCAAGAAATGACAGACCTTTTTCTTTGATATCCCACACACTTATACACACACATAATAAAGGAGATGTTGCAGTCAGGGTCACCAACTACTGACATGCATGGTGTGCAGAGCTCAATCCAGGGATATAGTACACCTGGAACACAGTGAGAAATGCCCTCTGGAACTGTGGAAAGCATTAGCTCTGAGTAGGGTCTATTGTATTCTAAATCAGCAAAATCGACAATGGTCACTATTCTATTTAAACACAAAACTGGGATTTGGGACAGTGATATAAATAACCATCAATCTATTGATCTGGCACAATTTCATTTACATATGCCCTGGCCCATTGATAGTAAATCATGTATAATATTAATGCTACATACTATTGTATTTTGGGACAAATTGTCCATTTTAATGAGGTAACTCTAGATATGGTCAATTTTTGTAATAAATTCCTTTATCTTCTATTCCTTTAGTAATAATACAAGAAAAAACAATTTGTGCTTTACACTTTACTATCTTCTCATTATTCCTAAACATATGTTATATACATTCTTTTCTCTATACTTCTATTTGTGCTATTTCTCTGACTGGTGTATTCTTTTTTTTAAAATATATTTTATTGATTTTTTTACAGAGAGAAAGGGAGAGGGATAGAGAGTTAGAAACATCGAAGAGAGAGAAACATCCATCAGCTCTCTCCTGCATACCTCCGACTGGGGATGTGCCCACAACCAAGGTACATGCCCTTGGCCGAATCAAACCTGGGACCCTTCAGTCCGCAGGCGGATGCTCTATCCACTGAGCCAAACCAGTTAGGGATGACTGGTGTATTCTTTCACATCTTCTCTGCTTTGCTTAACTCTTCAGACTTTCAAAGATCAGCTCATTTCCAAACTTCAGTTTCATCAGGGTGCCTCCTTTCTGCCCGCACATAGCTGATCTCTCCTTGGGCAGTTTCTGAACTCAACATACATATCATATTCAGTTCTTAAACAATAATTCCAGGCAGCCCATTTATTCTGTTTTTATATAATAGGTTATACAGTTTTATAACTACTATGACCTGCTTTACAACATGAGGCACAAATACTGGTAGGGCACTTTAATAGTTCTAATTAATATTTTATTTCCCTCAAGAGTTCCTAACAGAACATTTTTCCTATTTTTGAGACTCAGCCACCTTGCCTCCTCAGAACCTAAGCCTGAAGGTAAAAGTGGGAATGAGTCTAATAGGACTATCTCCAACATTGCATCTTGCTGTCATCTGATGTGACTGATAATGACTCTTTAGAGCTGGGTCTTACATTATGTTATATTCATGGATGTTAGGATCAAAGAACTCTAAGTCTTGCAGGCACCCTGACTAGTTTAGATTTCTGTGTAGGCAATAGAATCTGTTCAGATAAAAGGACTGCCTTTCTTCAAGACTAAGTTTCATCAACTATGTATCATGGTTGGACTCCCTGTATATCGCAAGCTGTTGTGCACCCATATTCTGTTATGTTACAAGGTGACCACAAAACAGATCACTCTGAATTATCCTGCTTGACTACATATGTTGGAGGGCTTAGTATAACAAAAGGACTGGCTCAGAAATAGCTGTCAGTCTCAATCTCTCTTCCCTGACTAGAATCAGCTTTCCTCCCAGTACCTCCTATAGCTTTATCTTAAACCTAGATCTGGGATTCACTTCTCTGTTTTCATGGCAACTTATATCAGTTTCATTGTCTTTTCCTTCTAGTGGGCTTTGCAGGAGGTTATTTTGCCCACTGGCTACGTCTACTTCAAACCATGGGTATTAGGAGTCAACATCCTTCATTTCTAGAAGACCTTTAGGAGAATGAAACTCTAGGCAACATGATCCCACCTCCTCTGCAGGGGTCAGCTTCATTTACCATAAATCTCAGAGAGTGGCAACCTTGATGGAGGCACAATGTTTTCTATTAAAACATAATTATTAAACAGTGAAAGCCACTTATCCTACAGTAAAAAATCTGATTACTCACACAATCCTTCCTGGGCAAAAATGTTAGCTTCTCTACATTAAAATAAAAGCAAAAAGAGAAGTGGAACATAAAAACAACAAAACAAAAAACACAAATATATCCTGCCTATCTGACTAAAGGCAAGTATCTTAAGTATCTCCTATTTATCTCCAGAAACTAATAATAATAATAATAATAATAATAATACTCTATTATTAGAATACTATAGGCCCGGTGCATGAAATTTGTGCACTGGGGGGGGGGGGGGGGGAGGAGGAGGATTCCTCAGCCTGGTCTTCACCCTCTCACAGTCCAGGAGTCTTCGGGAGATGTCTGAATGACAGCTTAGGACCGATCCCCATGGGGAGCGGCCTGAGCTGACAGTTGGGACATCCTTAGTGCTGCTGCGGAGGCAGGAGAGGCTCTCACCACCACCGCTGCACCCAGCCAGGGGGCAGCTCCTGTGTTGAGCATCTGCCCCCTGGTGGTCAGTGTGCGTAATAGCAACCAGTCATTCCAAAGTTCAGTCAATTTGCATATTAGCCTTTTGTTACATAGGATAAAAGCATGTATCATCAAAATTAGGTATGGAAGGAAATTTAGACACAGAAAACTTGAAATCAGACTTGAGTCATGAAGCCTGAGGCCATCACACTAGTTTGGGTCAGTGCAGCGAATATGTTTGATTATAATAATATTGAGCTTATTTGCTGTTTTGCTAAACCATGAAAACCTCAAGGATGAGAGTCTTGACATCAACTCTCTTAACTTTCCCATAGTAGTTTGTCCAAGTATGTATACAGTGGACATAAAATAGTTATTTCATAAATTTATGTTGAAAGAATAATGAAAGTAATGTGATCTTATATGTTGTTCTATGCCTTCTCATGTAATCTCTGCATATCATCTTGAAGATATGGACTGAGCTTAATCTAAAACATTACCCTTGATTATAGGAATCAGGCACTGCTAAAGTATTTTTTACTCTTTGAATATTTAGATCAAGTAAAAATGCTAGTGGCAGGAAGAAAAATCATGATATCTAAAATTCATTTTCTCTTTATTGTTGTCATATTTATAGTCATTTTCAATGAATATAATTATTTTTAAATAGCTTATGCCATTTTCATTTGCATCATTGTTGAATTGTAGGAAAAACAGCTAGCATCATTCAAAGATGGCCCCGAGTATAAATGAAGTAGAATAAATATGTCATTGGCCATCTTTCAATCTTCTCTTTTCATGTGCCTGTAATTCTTCCAGAAACTTCATTTTATTTACACCTAGTGCCTGTTCACTGCTTATTGGTTCCCTGCAAACCAGTTCAGCACTCAGTACTGCTGTTCTCCTGAACATCATTTCTTTACCATGGGGCAACTGAGGCAGGTTCCACAGCAGGCTGTGAGAGACCTCCAGACAAAACAGCCACCTATCCCACTGTCCTGCCAAACCTAAAACTGGGACACTCAGAAGTTTTCCCCACTAAAAACTCATATTATAAATATTCAAAGTTATATCAAGATGGTTAAGAAGAGTCTTTGGTAGACAGAAGGCAACTGAAAATACTGGAGATTCTATAACCATTTAAAAAAAAGATTTTTTTTTTTATTATAGGGATAACTGCATCTATATCCCAGTGATTTTAAACTTTAACAATTACTAAAACTGTGCTCACTCTTAAAATATGAATAATATTCCTATGATTGAAAGCAACCAAGGTTTATAGTAACTTTAAGGGCTATTAAGCAAGTTCCTATATGAATTCAGAGAGTGAATTGTATAAGCATTTAGAATGTGCTGATGATAAAGGGATTCATAAAAGTTGTTATGCTGATTTTATGTTGATGGATGTTTGAATATAAGGTGAGTTATTAACCAGAAGCAAGTGAAACTAATGTTTAAGTGTTTTGATATATGTGTAATTGAAAGTGAATTTTCTTGGCAAAATGGGGAGTACAATGAAAGAGAAAGAATGAGTTCAAATCAAGATAATAATACAGATAAATCCATTTGCAATGTCAGTACAAGTAGCCAAGTTTCACATAAAGCAAAGAATTTTAACCCCTAAAGGAATCTAGTCTCAAAATATTAGCACTGTGCAGATTGATAGTATGTTCAATAGATGAGACTCAATTCTGCTTCTTATTTATATCTGTGCAATCTTCCTTCCTCCTCCTCTTCACCAGATGCCTTTTTCTCTTTGCAGATTTGCCTCTTTTTCTGGCTGCAAATTAGTAAAACTGTTGGGTGAATAGTTTTCCTTCTGTTTGTATGCAGTTCTAATCATTAAAATAACAAAGGTCTGCATCTATACCATAGCAATTTGTTTAAAGTTTGGACCCTAAAGGCTTGGTCTGATGGACCCACAATATAACCTTGGGCCTAATAATGATTGGAAGGTAGAGGCACAATGACCCATGGTCACATTTTGTATTTTTATCTTCTGTGTCTTTTTTCCACAGTCCTGCTTCCTTTTCTGTAAAACTCTCACTTCATCACTATACCAGGACAGAAAGTAGGCAGGAAATGTCCACCTGAGAATAGACATTCCATCCAGACCTTTCTTTTTTCTTTTTAAATAATTTTTATTGATTTCAGAGAGGAAGGGAGAGGGAAAGAGAGATAGAAACATCAATGATGAGGGAGAATCATGGCCAGCTGCCTCCTGCCTGCCCACCACTGGGGATGGAGCCCACAACCCGGGCATGTACCCTAACCGGGAATCAAACTTTGACCTCCTGATTCATATGTCAGTGCTTAACCACTGAACTACATGGTCAGGCTCAATGAGACCTTTCATTTGAACTTTCTCTTTAACACTATTCATAGTGGTGCTGTTCACACTCATCATTTACGTTTTCTAACCACTTTTATATTATTATCCTATTCACCTAATCTGTGCAAGTAGACCTACATAATTTTGCTCTTTCACTCCCAACCTTGCCTTTGTGGAGAGAAAAATAAACATTAAAGCAGCAGAGGAAGTTTTTTACCCTGTTTCATATTCCATGCTCAAATAATCAGATATGAAACAAAGATTATCAAAAGGAGATTAAGGAACTTATTTTTTTTAAAACATTTTGAGCAAGGCAGGATAAAATAAGTGTGAAAATCAATAAGCTCAAAAACGAAATTGGTTAGTTGGTTAATGCCAAATAAGCTTAGAGGAAGGAAAATAAAACCTTGAACACAATTGCTAATACTCAAAGAAGACAAGGTAACTTCCAAACACATTAAAGGGAAAGCAGCATCACATGGCTCTCCCCCAGCCCCCAGGGTTTTCTTCACATTTTACAATGCAGGAAAAATTGACAGCAGGATGTGGAAAGTCTTTCAGCATCTGATCAGTTTAAACTCTCCAAATTAAAAATAAAAATAACTGTTGAAAATATGTTGCTGTAGAATCATTGACCAAAATTGTTTCAAATCTTGAAGAAAATATATAATTTTCTTTAAAATAAATTAACCAAAAAAAAATTGTTAGCCAATGACACACAGAAAATATCAAAGAACAGAATTATATAGTTTTCAACTTGCACTATTCTATTCGCTGCCAAAATAAAATATAAAGAACCAAAAAAGTGGGTATTGAAAATCATAGGAGCAATTTTGTTGTTTTATTATATTAAAATTTTATAGTATATTTTAAATCAATAATTAATGAAGCAGTTTGGATTTGTCATGCCAAGACTACCACTGCAAACAAATCACAAGGTAGTTTGTTAGAACAAGTGAATTCTTTAGATCTAGGTTATGTTGTTTTGTGTAATTTCTCTCAAAATCTCACGTAACCTCATTATTAAATGGAAAAACATGATTTATATGATAGTGCCAAAATGTGGATTCATAATTTTTGAAAAAATTACCTGGCTTATGTCATGTAAAAAAATCTGGGATTTTTAACTCATTGCCAATTATTAGGAAGTCATAATGTAATGCAAATAAACTTAGATATCATTAAAGTATGGATTTTGTTGACACAATGAGAAGTCATTGTTCTAGTGCATTTTTCATAGATTATACCACCTCTGAAGCTCATGACTCACTAATAGTTGTCATGTTTAGGGAAGCATTGGAAAAATGAGGAGTGGGATTCAGAGGAAGTTGCTCAGTACTACAAAGTGTCTAGAAATTATGTTCTCCTAAGAGTCATCAAAGAAACTAGCCTGAAGGCAAAACTATGGGTTATTAATATCAAAAACATGGACAAATCAAAGGCAACAGATTTTATTTACTCTCCTCCAAACCACTAAACTTAAACCATTCAAAGAAAGTGACAAAGATTTTAGTTTTGACTCAAATGAGACTTTTCAGCAATTGAAGCATTTGTCCTTGTATTATGCAACACAGACTCCTCTTCCTGAGATATTCAAACAAAGATAGATATTTACAAAGGAAAAATGTGATGGGGGGTTGAATGTTGTTCTGGATGAGGGGGGTTGTATAAGACTTCCATGGTCCTTTTTTATTATTATTAAGATTTTATTGTTTTTAGAGCATTTTGAGATTCAGAAAAAAATTGAGGACAAGGTATAGATATTTTTTTTTTAATTTTTAAAAATGTATCTTTATTGATTTCAGAAAGGAAGGGAGAAAGAGAGATAGAAACATCAGTGATGAGAGAGAATCAATGATCAGCTGCCTCCTGCACTGTATCTGGAGGCCAAAATCAGCAGTCCAACATCCTCCTCCAACAATGAAACTGTGACCGCCTGGTATATAGGTTGAAGCTCAACCACTGAGCCACTGCGACTGGGCTAGATATTTCTTGTATTCTCCCTGTCCCCACACAATTATAGCCTCCCCATTATGGTCCTTCTTAATACAAAAGTATAAGATTCTACCCATGCACTGAACATAAATACAGTGCATGCCTATTGTGAACAGCTGCTGAGGAAGTACCCCAGATACAAGGAAAATGGAAAATTGCCCTCTGCCCTCAATGTTTTTATTCTACCACTTATGTATTCTTTTTACAACACTGTAATAATTTTAAAAAAACTGCCTATATTTAATGAAAATTTAAATAAGTATTCATCTGCTAAACCATTTTTACATTTACAAGTATTGTATTGAAAGAGTTAATAAACTTTTTAAAATTAAATTCTATCTTTATTTATTAACAAATAACATTTTATATTAATGTAATAAAACATAGATTATTATTAGCATTGCCTACATAAATACAGTTATACAAGTTATACACACACAAGGTTACTCTCCCCCACATACACATACCCATTGTAGCAAAAAGATGATTATTATAAACTAGAGGCCTGTTGCATGGATTTGTGCACTGGTGGGGTCCCTCAGCCTGGCCTGTGCCCTCTTGAAATCTGGGACCCCTCGGTGGATGTCGGACTGCCAGTTTCGGCCTGATTCCCACAGGCCAGTGGGCCAAAAACAGCAGTCCAACATCCCCTGAGGGATGCAGTAGTGCATGAAGCAGCAGGTGTCCAGGAAGGAGCCCGAGCCCAGGCTGGGCACCGTGCTGCTCTCGCTCATCCCAGACCCACTGTGCCTGCCTCCACCACTCAGTAGCACTGCCGTGGAGACAGGAGAGGCTTACGCTGCCACAGCTGCACTCGCCAGTCGTGAGCCCAGCATCTGGTGCCTGTTGGTCAGCTGACTGGCGCTCCCTCCTGAGTTGAGCGTATGCCCCCTTGTGCTCAGTGTGTATCATAGGGACTGGTTAAATGGTCAACCAGCCGAACTGTCGACCAGTCACTTAGGGTTTTATGTATATACTAGAGGCCCAGCGCATGATTAAATCGTGTGTATGTGTAGGGTCCCCTAGGCCTAACCTGCCATCAGTGCCATTTCCATTGCCCCGCGAAGCCTTGCATGTTCCACTGATGCTGCCAGTGGCCCATGACGCTCCTCAGACTGCGGGCGCCCTGAGACGCTGCAGAAGTCCCGCCCACTGTGGCCGCTGTGAGACCCAGAAGTCCGCCCGCTGCAGGCACCGCAGGACCCATCAATGCACCTCCTGCTGAGTCCAGTAGTCGGTCGTGACGCCTTTTATGATACAGATGTATATATATAAAGGTCCATCCTTTCACTTAGTTTATCATTCTGGAAATGATTATAGTGCTAGTTCTTAATTGGTGTAGCTTTTTATCTGCCTGGAATATTTTCAGAAGAAAGAGAAAAGGAGGTCCCAGCAAACTATTTTGATCTATCCTAAGCTAGGGATGAATTTGAATTCAGTGGCCAACAATTTTACATTTTCAAGCTACTTTAAGGCAAGTGTCTTACTAAATTTTTGGAAGTGTTGTATACTATCAACACCCACTCTTTGTGAAGAACTGAAAAAAGACTATTCTTGGCTTTTATAAACCCTGGAAGAGTAGTTAAAATGCAGTTGTTACTTTCCAGGTTATTGAAAGCAAACACTCCAATATTTCACAGAGGTTGAATGGCAGCAGGGGGAGGGATGGACAGCGGTTTCCTCATCGGAAGAACCAAGGTGATATTGCAGCTGCACCACTTAATATTTGTGAAGCTTTGATAAGTCCTATGAATCTCAGTGTCATCACCAGAAGCCTCAGCATAGCTCTTCTCTATCACCCAGAGTTGTTTTAAGGATTAAAAAGAAAAAAGTGTTTGTTTTTTTTCATTTATTTATTTATTTTTGCCTTATTAAAAGACAGAACTAAGTACGACATTATTACCATCAATGCACATATGCTTTGCCTTATGGTATTTTAGATTTATTTGTATGTCTTTTGGTCTCTTAAAAGTTTAATAGATAACTTTAGGCTACAATAGTTCAGAAATTGTTTATTTTCAGGTACTGAAAAAGACAGACTCTAAAAAACTACAAGAAAATAGAAGATGGGGTAGAAAAGAAGGCAGCTAAGCTCTTCTGGCTGCTGGGGGAAAACCATGCCTGCATTTACACTGTATGAATGTGGTTAATCAGTAACTGTGAAGAGAAACCTCTGCTTCCCACTTAAGGCATCAGTTAGAGTTCATTAGAGAGATAAAAAGCTTGCTCCAAATTGACAAACTTTCAAAACCTCATTCTGAGCCTTTTCCAATCAACCCAACAACCTTTTGTCCTTACAATAGCTTTATTTCTAGAGTTTAATAGTCACTTGTGGTAAAATTATCTGGTCAAGAACAGAAGCTATGATGACTATTCTGGTCCAGGGTAAAACAAAACAAAACAAAAAAAAAAACACTAATGCACACTTTACAAAAACAACTAACAGAAAAGGTGAAAGGGGAATCAATAACTCCACAACCTTTTCCTCCAAATTACTTCAAGCAGTGACTTTACAAGTTTTTGTTTTTTTCTGCATTGATATCAACCTAACCTAGTTAAGAACTATTTGTAGGGTAGGGATCTGTGACATAATCTTGGAGAGTGATGGGGTAGTTAATGTATTTTTCAATAGACACTGACTGAAAGAAGATTCTGGCTGCTCTGGCACATTTTGGTGAAGAAGTCCTCTTTTTCTCATGTATTTCTAGATCAATCATTATTCATTTTTATTCTATGCAGGGCAGAATGACCTTAAATAGAGTAAACAAAACAAAACAAAACAACCAAACAAAAAAAAGGTACCATGACTTTGCTAGCAAAACTGAAAGCAAAAACCCTGTATTTAAAAGAACAGGCTACACTGGTAATAAATGTAGCTCAGACTAACTTTTGTTCTCTCTGAGAGTCATGGGACAGTCATGTGAAGCTTGTATGAACACATATGTGGGCTTGAAGGTCATGCTAAAGCTAATATCCACTGGAGACCTTGTGCAAAGATCCATTCTTTTTAACAGGAGACTGAAGCAGTGTTGAACTTAAACTCAATTGATGTTATAGTGCCAATGAACTCCAATGTTTATTATAATGCTTTGTTTGAAAAGTGTAGAATATAGTCAGCCATTGCTTGAAGTATGTAAGCAATTGACAATAGAATTAAATTCTTTTCACTGCAGGTGTTTTATTACTGTTATCTTTATCAGCCTCATCACTATCATTATCATAATCATCAGGTTTTTACTACACACTGATCTAGCAGAGATAGAAAGAAGAGTAAGTCACATCCTCTGCTCTGAAGAGCTTGTAATTCATTTTGATGAGCTAGCACATATGCATAAGAGACCCAGCAATAATTCTGTATAGAATGGTATCAAACAAAAATATTTGTGGGCTTTGTAGAAGAAACATTATTGGGAGCTAAATCTAGCACTGGACAAGCCTACATTTGTTTATTTATTCACCCATTCAATAATATGTATTGATTATGTTATTGGTTAGAAATAAATTTGGCTGAGATTAATCAAGAACCCAAGATTAGCTAAAATAAATAGTTTTTGTTTGTTTTTCTGTCATTCTCGCATACTAAGAATCAACGGTAGGTTTAGCTATGCCATCAGAAACTCAGATCATGTATCAGTCACTGTATCAGTGGGTTGGTGTAAGCCCCATGACTAGTACCTCTTGTTCACTATATATTGATACTAGTATAGGTTCAAGTGGTACATCTGCCATCAAGGTAGAATGAGGCAGTAGAGGGGTATAACATAATAAATATACAAAAGTGAGGGAGGAAAATGTAGTAATAAAGGAACAAAAACAGGAGGAGAACTAAAAAAATAATAAAAGTTAGATAAACAAAGGAAGTCCAAAGAGAATTGTTTCAAGGAGGTGAAGCACTCTAAGCAAGAGATTAGGTGGGGAAGGAGGATAATGATGGGGTTTAGATAAAAATTAGCAGCACAATAGGAGTGTCTATTGTAGGTTATCAACTTAACCAGTATTATATGTTCCACTTTATAAAAGTGGCATATCTGTGATCTCAATGACCAGTTGAAGATTTCTGCCCTAGCTGGTTTGGTTCAGTGGATAGAGCATTGGCCTGAGGACTGAAGGGCCCCAGGTTCAATTATGGTCAAGGACACAGGCCTGGGTTGAGGGCTCAATCCCCAGGAGGGGGCAGGCCGGAAGCAGCCAATCAATGATTCTCTCTCATCTTTGATGTTTCTATCTCTCTTTCCCTCTCCATTCCTCTCTGAAATCAATAAAATATATTTTAAAAAAAAGATTTATTGGCAACGATAAAAATAAAATGAAGAGGCCAACTATGACAATAAACCATCCCCAAGGAGTCCTTAGAATTTGATATAAAGACAGAGTCAAGGGCAGTAAGCAGGCAGCACTTAGAAACATATAGGTTTCAAGTTCAAAGTAAATAGTAATGAAATCAGATCTAGTCTTATTGATAAGAAATGCTAAAGTGCCAGAGGTCAGGCCAAGGCACATGAATGAGTAGTGGTCAGGGAACTATTTGGAGTTTGCCCAATAAAAATAAGAACAATTAAGAATAACTCATTTTCATCTAGTCAAAAATAACCCATAGCTTGTCGGTGAAGGTAAGAGCAGCATATTGATCTGGCTGAAACAGGCTCAGTAAATGCAGAGTGCATGACAGACTGGTTCTAATATCACCTACAGAGTTCTGTCAGCAAAGCAGTGTTGTCTAGGTTTCTTTTTAATTTTTATTTGGAGCTAGACAATATATGTTTGAGCTAAATTGATTTTCAAACAGATCTAATTATCCTCCACCCTGCATCTTACCTTATCTTATTTTAGACAAACATTCTTTGTTCACTTTGTGCATTACATTTATAGAATCTGCTAGAAATTTTGTGACATAGGAGTATATATTAAGGGCTATATAAAATCAGTTCCTCTCAACCATATCTTATAATTCAACTGGGTCTAGTATTGTTAATTCTGTTCTTTAGAGATGCACTAACTTTTTACCCAGTCATTTCTTATAATGTGTTAGAAATTGAGAGTGATAAAAATATGTATTAATTTTGTTCAACAGGCTAAGATGCTTCCCTTAGACACCCCAGTCCTTTTCTAGTTCCAAAAGACACATGCATAAAAAAATCTCATTGCTACTCTTGCAGTGTAAGCAGGTAGTTTTTCATTATCTATTCAAAATCTTAGATTACTTAACTGTGAAAGTCCACTGCAAACCATCTTTTTTTTAAATTTCTTTATTGATTAAGGTATTACATATGTGTCCTTATCCCCCCATAGCCCCCCACCCCCAACACACACTCATGCCTTCACCCCCCTGTTGTCTGTGTCCATTGATTAGGCTTATATGCATTTATAAAAGTCCTTTGGTTGATCTCTCCCCTTACCCCCACTCTTCCCTAACAGCATGGATGGAACTGGAGAGCATTATGCTAAGTGAAATAAGCCAGTCAGAGAAAGATAAATATCACATGATCTCACTCATTTATGGAATCAATGAACAACATAAACTGATGAACAAAAAAGCAAACCATCTTCTTGACTTAAAAGGAAAGCACGTCATTGCCTCTATAAAAGAACTTTTTCATACTTTATCAGAATACCCTCTCTGATGGTTTGTCTGCCTCTGAGATTCAAACCCATCAGTACATGCCTTTTTTTTTAACTGACACAGCCAATGGAGTTTATAATTTTTCTTTACTCACATAGAAATGATCTCCAAAATAGAAAAACATCCCAGTGTTCTTTAGTTTAGAACTCTGTCTGTTTTATTATTGCAATTATATGTCTGTTAGTTACAGTAGCCTAAGTTTATGTGTTTATTTCATTTCAGTATGATCCTAGACACTCCCAGAAAATGTCTGAGGAAAACAAGTTTTAATAGAAGCCATGGGGCTGTCAAGTGTGTTTATGTTTCTCTTACTGCTGATTAGCTACATGTGAGTGACAAAAACTAGCTCTCTGGCTGGTTATTAGATCCCCTTCACGTGATAAATTGAACAGGAAACAAATTATATAACAGAGAACTCGGTGAAAGTTAAAGATAAGAGCATCCTCTATTTCAGTTCTAGAAATTTGGGGATTAGGCACAGTCGATTCAACCAAACCTGTTTACCCAGGGCCAACTCAGAGTCTGGAATTTCTAGCAAAGCTGATTTGGGTTACAGAGGAACAAATTTAGAAGGGGTTTATAAGCCTATCTGTTGTATACTGTAAGTGATTCATGGATAGATATGAGCTTCTCTGTTATTATTGCTTTTGTTAATGTTTAGGGGAGGAAGGAAAACATTTAGTTTTTTGTTTTGTTTTTTTAAAAAACATTATACTCAATGGGCAAAAACTAAAACCATTTCCTCTAAGAACAGGAGCAAGACAGGGTTTTCCACTTTCACACTCTTTTTTAAAGATATAGATATAGAGATAGAGATAGAGATTGATTTCAGAGAGGAAGGGAGAAGAGAGAGAGATAGAAACATCAATGATGAGAGAGAATCATTGATTGGCTGCCTCCCGCATGCCCCCTACTGGGGATCAAGCCTGCAACCCAGGCATGTGCCCTTGACCAGAATCTAACCTGGGACCCTTCAGTTCGCAGGCCAATGCTCTACCCACTAAGCAAAACTGGCCAGGGCAAGTATGTAGTTTTTAACTTCAGAAAAGAAGGCTTGAGAGCAGGGCCCCTTCCTCCATGACTATGGGAGAGGACCAAGGAACTTGTTCAAGGGTATGCATGCGTTTGAAGATAGTTAAGAGGTAGGATGATTGTAACAGAGAAAACATGTCTTTCATCCTATGTTACGTGAATGTGTAATACTCTCCCCTGGGTGCCAAAAACTGGGGAGTTCTTCCCTAAAGAAAGAGAGTGGATGAATGCCATAAATTGGTCAATTTTTATTGACCAACTACTACATGATCAATTGTATTTCATAGCTCAAGAAATCTGAGACATAGCTGGGGGGTAGATGTATGAAGTAATCCAATGGCAGGGGTGGGGGATAGACAATATAAAGTGAAGTATCATAATTCCTGGACTTAACTAAATCATGTAATTAAGTGGAATGAGGATAACCTGCATTTCAGCAGTGATCTTTGGGAATTCTTTTATGCAATTTATGTTTCAGTCCTGGGCCACTTGAGTTCTCATAATAAAGACCCACAAAGTTAACTCCAATGAAAGCAGGCTGGGAGTAAACACATCAGCAATCAGTCCCAGCTGTGTTTATTAAGGAACACTTACTCTCATGGGTAGTTATCTAATTTTCAGCCTGCATCAAATATAAATTGTATGCTTAACATATATCTTTATATTATTTATTACTAATAAAATGATCATGATTTGGGGTTACCTCCTCTGGGGTAGGTGTTGCATTCGGTGTTTTATATGTTACCTCACTTACTTTGGATCTCTCTGAGGTATTTTATCTTCCCATTACTGTTGAAAAAACTGAGCACCAGGAGGATAAAGCAACATATCCAAGTTCACGCAGTAAAAGGTGGAGAAGGCAGAGTCTGAACCCAGAAGGGTTGGACTCCAAACCATGTGTAAATTGTAGCCATTCTGCAACATCTAAGACAATTAAGAGCAATTCTAATTTTGTAATTTCACTTGTGGTAATTTATGTTTCTGAAAGCCATCAACAGGAGAATATTAGTTATCTTCATTTTACTACTAGTTAAAGCCTAACGTCTGAACATAAAATTGTATTTCTAGCAGAAATTTCCAGATCTAAGGAATTCATTCAGAAAATAACTATCCATAAATATAGCATAACATCAAAAGGGTGTATATTATAATTATCTTCCAAACCCAGATATTTTTCTGTAAGCTTCTATTTATCTACCAAGCTATCCATTTATTTCAAAAATCAATTTCATTTTTTATCATGATTCTAAAGCACATAAAGTAACTTTAGAATTTTTCTTCTTAGAAGAGTTTTGATCCTAGAAAAAAAAATCTTGCCTTTGAAGACAAATTTATATGCAAATAACATAATTCCCTAAAGAAACTGACACTGGCCCTGGCCCATGTGGCTCAGTTGTTTGAGGGTCTGCCCAAGCACCGAAAGGTCACAGGTTTGATTCCAGGTCAGTACACATACCCAGGTTGCAGGCTAGATACCCAATAGGGGTATGTATGGGAGGCAACAGATCTGTTTCTATCTCTCTCCCCCTTTCTGTTCCCCTCTCTCTCTAAAAATCAATAAAAATATACTTTTTAAAAGAAAAAAAAAACCGATGCTGCAGCTTTATAGAGCTCAGGAAATTTACCTTTTAGGACTGTCTATCCTCTCCCTATTGACCAGTTACATTGATAAACACTCAAAGTTAAGAACCACACTCTGCTTCCCACCACCCTTCTCTTACAAACATAAAGGTAATCAAATAGAGGGAAGATTTGAGAGTTCTGCTTTGTCCTGTCAATTTCTAGTGTAAATTTTTTTAGCCAAGAATTTTTCATGAGTAAGAATCTACCCAATAAATTAGTATAAATATTTCCTCATCTTTTCCCTTTTTCTTCCATTTAATCCTTTCTCTCTCAATTAACACTTGTCCTTCCATATGTTGTAATGTTTCTAAATGGCTAGAGGAGATAACTCTCTTTATACAACTTGTTGTCACTTCTGATTATGGCAACAGTGCATGGACAGCCGAAGATGACAGCACAGGATTTTCTGAAACAATACATCATCGTAGGTAAGTTGTTCAGAATTATTTTGATGCTTTACTATTAATTTCCTGACTATCCAGAGTCAATTATAAAAACCTATTTAGAGTAGAAATAGAGTAATTAGGTAAAATAAAAAATATATACAAAAAATGGTGATTAATAGCCCAAGAATAATTGTATTTGTGAGTCATTTTTTGACTTGAATTAGTTCCCTTTTCTTGATCCATATAACCATGAATGCAGATTTCTGTTTCTTATGGTTGGCATGCATTTGTAGGTTGTTGTTGCATCTGGGAAGGCCAACTGTGACTTAGGACTGTATTTAAAAATATATCCTATGCCCCAGCTAGTTTGGCTCAGTGGATAGAGTATCAGCCTGCAGACTGAAGGATTGCAAGTTCAAGGGCACATACCTCTGTTGCAGGCTCTATCCCTGGCACCCTGTGGGGTAGGGAGGGGTATGGGAGGCAACCAATAAATAGGTCTCTCTAACACCCATGTTTCTCTTTCTAAAAACCAAGGGGGAAAATGTCCTGAGGTGGCCATTACCTAAGTCACTGGGGAAGGGTCCATGCATCTTAAGAGGATGATAGGGTTGCCAGGCATGTAGCAACTAACCAACTAACAAACAAATAACTGCTAACTTTCAAACAATGAGTAATGTAATAAGTGCTTTGTACTTATAGCATGATAAACAGAGGGGGGACCAAATACAAGAATGGCCAGCATTTCCTAGGTCAATCCTAAAAATAGAAAGACATTTTGATAGAAAAAGAAAGTAGGTCCAGGAATTGTAGGAGCTCAAAGATGCTGTTAGCTAGATAGATGAGCTGACAACAGCACTTCAAGGATAGGCTTATGATTGCAGGAACAACCCTTATAGGACAAAATAGATGGTTTAAAACAGCTTTGTCAGCTTTGGTCTGAAGAGTAATTAAACACTGGGAAGGTAAGCAAGGGAGTATACAGCAAGCCCATTCTTGAGGATCATCCAAATTAGAAATTACTTAGAAAATTTCAAGGTTACATTGTAAAATTCCAACCAACAGAGAGTCAAGTCTTTCATTTCACAGTATTCAAGTGCAGGTAACATACCTAAAAGTAACCACATGGTTTACATTCACTGAAATGAACATATTATGGATCTTTCTCAGAGAGGAGAATAGATTTGGGGAGGCTAGCAATGGCAGAACACCAAGGCACTAGGAGTTTTAATGAACCAAGTAGTGCGCTGGGTCATACTGTGTGACATCAAAGTAACAGGCAGAAAGTTTGCTGGCATAATATCCAATCTCAAGCTCTGCTGCAAAGTGTATCTATATCTTTTGCCTCCTTAATTTTCTAAAGCTAAATGACAATAATATACCCATTGCAGTCCAATGGTGAGAATTAAATTGTATGTAAGATGTTTGGTACAGACCAGTTGTTCAATTAACAGATGCTAACATGTGCTCTGGAAAAAATGAATTAAGTGTGCAAAAAGACAAACTTTAGGGGTTTCAATGTTGTTTCTGTAAGATACAGTACCTCTTGAGGTTACTTTCACCTCCGTGATCCTCTATTTTTCTGAATGGCAGTCCAAAAAGAACCTATTTTTCCCTTTGCAAAGACAAGGTAATGAATATAAAATAGGAATGTTTTCAAAACATAAAACAAACAAAAGAAAATATCTTCATCATTCAAGACCTAAAGCTTTATCATAGAAGTCAGACCAGGGTGCTTTTTCTCCCCAATTAATCTTGGGAGATTCAGACCTTAAAAGAATTAAGAGAAAGTTTGGAAAAGCATCACTGTATCTCTTTGCTTTGGAGCGGTAATCACTTTGACCTTTTCCTGAGTTCTGAGCTGCTCCCAGGACCGCTACCTGTTGGCTCTTTCTGGCCTTTTATTGCAATTCTTTCTTCTCCACATCCTGGGGTTTGTCTGAGACCTTCTACAATCTTACTTAGCTTCTTTCTCTTTAATCCATCATTTCTTTTGAACAGCAGACAGTCTATTTTTATTTTACCTTAAGTTCCCTTGGCTGATTTCACTTACTCAATTGCTCAAAGGTGCAGGAGCAAGCCTACTGCTTCAAAAAACAGGAAGAAATGGTGTGTGTGTGTGGGGGGGTGTAAAATGTTGGAAATTGATGACATTACAGACTATGTGCTATCTTTAAAATCAATGTGAAAATAAAATTTTGTAACAAAACATTCCTTGAAGTCTTTGGGGGAAATAAATGAAAGAAAAAAATATTTATCAGTGTCTATTGAACAAATATCATTGATGTTTCAATTATAAAATGCCCCCATTTACTTACATTACTATATATGCCTGGCTTTCAAGAGCATCTTTAATCTGTCTTTAGTCTGTTGTATGCAACCTCATTCTCTCTTTTCTATATTCCCTCTTTGCTAGTCAGGCCAATATTCTCAATGGTTTTTCTAGCAGCAAGGCTAATTTCTGCTTTATGTCTTTCCTTACCCTGTTGTTTTGTTTGAATTGTCCTCATACTTTCCCAGATACCCACTCTAATTCATTTTAGACAATGTACTTCAGGCCATGCATCCTCCATCAACCTTCTCCAACCCAGCCACCTTACAGTTACTTGTCCTCAACTGACCTCACACAGCACCATATGCTCATGATGATCTCCTTATATTAGCACATTATCCACCTTGGCATAAAGATAGCATCTCTACTGGGAAAAAAAAAAAACAACAAACTTACAAGTGAGTAAATCCAATCTCCCACCTATGGTGTCATGAGCTTGATACAGGCGTCATATAAGATTGAAATTAAATTCCACATTGGCCACTGTCTGTATTTTCTCAGATAAATTGTTTTAAACTTTTCTGGTTCTCCTCACTTATGAAATGCTGATAATGCCACATTACAAAATTGCTTTGAGATATGAAAATAATATTATATATATATATATATATATATATATATATATACACACACACACACACACACACACACACACACACACACACACACACACACATATACTTTTAAGGTAGTTGATTAAGAAATGACAATGTTTTGCATTGATATATCTGTCATTGGAGGCATCATGGTGCCTGTAAACATTACCCAGAAAGGAACAATCATTGCACTATGGTTCTGCTGCTATAAATCAGCCAACATGTAGTAAATCTTTGGGTAAAACTAAATACATTGATGCTTCTACCCCTCTGTTCCTTCTTAAATTTTTCCCAAGAGACGTTCATGCTTCTGACCTCATGGCATCTCCCCAAATGACACTATAGCTCTTCTATGACTCCTGCTTAAAAAATACCTTCCCAGTGCTCCATGGCCTATTTATTAAGCCCTTCAGCTGGAAGAGTGGCCCTCAACTGGGGTATGTGCAAAGAATTTGCAAGAGGTACAAGGACATGGGTAGATTAAGGAGAATTAATTCCCAGGTCCTCTATTACTTGTAGTATAGCTTTTCCTTTCCTACATCCATTTCAGTTATACTCTGATTCACTGACCCAAGTAAAAGTCAGCAGAACAACAAATAAGGAGAAATTAGGTCATTTCTGTAATCAGGCACTGTAATTGCCTTTTTTTTTTAGTTCTCTAATGCCAGGAACAGAAATATGATTTTAAAATGATTTCTAAAAATGGATGTAAATTTTCCAACTGTAAAAATAGAACTCATTTGTATACCCTGTTAAATAAACACTGAGGGTATGAAATGACCTTTGTAATTATATTTTATTTTAAAGGTTTCAAGAACAATGTAATTAATGCTTTTCTTTTTAAATATGATTATTTATAATACACCAGATTTTACACTCCTCTTAAGTACATTTACATTGAAAATTTTAGAAGCCAGCTTAAAATATTCTTTTAAATGGCACATAACTACACCAGTGTGAAGATCCCTTTGCCAGAACGCACTACCAATTATTGTTAAGTTTATTGCAAAGCTTTTAGGTTGTCCTAAAACTCATAGGTAACCATGTTTTAACAATCAGGAACTCTGGTTTCCCTTTCAGAGATACCTAACATACTCATTAATCTACAAAATATAATCTAATCATTAGACAATAATCATGTTTATTTATCCTCCTACTTATTTCTTTATTCTTGAGATTCTTAACCTTTTTTGTGCAATGAATCCCAAAACAGTCTGATGAAGACTATGATTCCTTCTCAGAATAATGACTCTAAAGTATAAAATATATAAGATATACAAGAAACCAATTATATTAACATACAGTTACAATCCTATCTAATAAAGAGGGAGTGTGCTAATTGACCATCACTCCCTCACAAAGATGGCGATAAGGAGGGAATATGCTAATTGACTTCCACACCCTCAGAGATGGCAGCTTCCAGTCCCCTCAGCCCTCCAGCCACCCAGGGCCGGCCCGAGGTGCAGGCAAGCCTCGGATGGCAGCTGCCCAGCCACCCAGGGCCACCTGAGGCTCAGGTAACCAGGGCCGGCCGAGGCTTGTGCTGCTGGCAGTGGCAGCAGCAGAGGTGTGATGGGGGCATCGCCTTACCCTGATCGCCAGGTTGCCTCCGCCCCTGAGGGCTCCTGGACTGTGAGAGGGGGTAGGCCGGGCTGAGGGACCCCCTCTCCAGTGCATGAATTTTCATGCACCAGGCCTCTCGTATATCATAAAAGCTAAATTTGGGATGCAGTTCTAAATATGATAGTTGCACATATAAAACAATTTAGTAGCAGGCCTAATAACTACTATAATTTTGAAAGATAGTTCAAGGTATCTATGACAACAGTAATATAATGTGAAAATATGTGTGATGTCTATTGGTGACAGCCTCAGAAACTATTAGTAATACTGTGGTTTATAACCTACATTCATAATTGAAGGATATGATAAATTTTAGTTATAGGTTAATGAAGAGAAAGATGTAATTTTTCCCCCATCCAAATTCAAAATCTAGTAAAATTTATACATGAATCTTTTGGAAAGTTTGTGAGCTCCAGGGTAAGAGTCTCACAGATTAATGTGTTTAGTTTTTATCTTTCCAAGTAAATTGGGGCAGTTCTTCAAAAAGCCAGTGAGCATATAGGTGAGAACTGTGTTTCTTTAAGTAAAAGATGTTGGATGTTTTACATTAAAAAGTAGACATTGCACTAATAAGGTTCAGAGAACATTTTGGACAATTGTTTGAAACTCCCAATCTGGATTTGTCTAGGATATAATTTTTTGCTTATAAATATCTTTTAAATTTTAGAGCTAGAAATCATAATTTTCACCCATCCGGCATGGCTTAGTGGCTGCGGGTTGACCTATAAACTAGGAGATCACAGTTTGATTCCTGGTCAGGGCACATGCCAGGGTTGCAGGCTCAGTCCCCAGTAGAGGGTGTGCAGGAGGCAGACAATTAATGATTCTCTCATCATTGATGTTTCAATTTCTCTCTCTCACTCTCCCTTCCTCTCCTCTCTGAAATCAATAAAAATATATTTTTTAAAAAAAGAAATCATACTTTTCTTCTATTATAGGTGGTAGTTGTTACAACTATTAGTAATGATAGAGAAAAAAACAAGGGCCCTAGCCAGTTTGGCTCAGTAGATAGAGTGTCAGCCTGTAGACTGAAGGGTCCTGGGTTAGATTCTGGTGAAGGGCATGTACCTTGGTTTCAGACTTCTCCCTGGCCCAGGCCCTGGTTGGAGGGTGTGCAAAAAGCAACCAATCAATGTGTTTCTCTCACAATGATATTTCTCTCTGTCTTTGCCTCTCTCTTCCACTCTCTCTAAAAATCAGTGGAAAAATATCCTTGGGTGAGAATTTAAATATATATATTAGCTGAGCAAATCTGACCTGATAGGCCTTTTCCTGTGTATGTGTGTGTATGTATTCTAATTATATCTTCAGAAGATTAATATTATTATTATCTCCACTTTAGGGATGAGGAAAGGTGGGGGGGGGGGGGCGGTGCACTTATCCTAGATTGCAAAAGAAAGTAAGAAGTCCCTGAGTTTAGACACAATCTCTAGGTTTGTCTGACAATACATTGTGTGCTCTGCTGGCTATTAGTTTCTCAACCTATTTATTTAAAGTTATTCACTCTTTTAGCAAATATAAATTATACTCCTAATTTATGCCAATTATGTTTTAAGTGCTTATCATTAAAACCTATCTGTCTAATTATTGGTCTATTCATCTTGCTCTCTGTCACCTATGAATATATGAATCCTATTCCCCACATTGTTATACTGCTAGATTTTCATGCATTTTACTTCTTGACCCCAACAGAACATATTTTATCTGAAGCTCTCCTGGTGTTTCTGGGATATCTTCAAGGATTACCTGGCCCCAGAATGGAGTCATAGACTCTAGTCTACTTAGTAGCTTAAACTTCTCCTAGCCCAGTGGTCGGCAAACTCATTAGTCAACAGAGCCAAATATCAACAGTACAACGATTGAAGTTTCTTTTGAGAGCCAAATTTTTTAAACTTAAACTTCTTCTACCACCACTTCTTCCACTCATATGACAACCTTCATATGAGTATTTAACAATTTTAATTTTTCATGATTCCTCTGATAAAAATAGACTCACCCGGGCCATGGTATTTTGTGGAAGAGCCACACTTAAGGGGCCAAAGAGCCGCATGTGGCTCTCGAGCCGCAGTTTGCTGACCACTGTCCTAGCCCTAGAAGTCCATGTCTTCCTATTTTATGTATCTTATTATTATACATTCATTGGGTGAAGAATTAAAGAGCCTCTCCAAAAAAATAAAAGATTGAGAATGGAAGGTCAACTAAAGCTGAAAAATAAGAAAATCCTGTCTTCAGCATAAATGAAGTTACTTGTGACTGCACATTTCCCAGAGAATGCATTACGTAATCATTCATCCATTCAAACAGATATGGAAGGCCGACTTCCTACTATTTTCAGTAACTGAATTTAACGAAGTGACTAACATACATGAATTCTCATTGCTAAAAGTGACATTCCAAGACAATTTGTCTGTGAACAAGATTTTCCACCATGTGAAAACTAAACTTAGCTACAGTTAAGTGGTAGGACCTACTGATTTGTCAGTAAGATAACAGTAGATGTTCAGATTGACTCTCTTTATATTTTCAACACTTAGTGTAGGATTATTCTCAGAATGTCAAAAGACATTTGTACAGTAACTGGCCTTACATATAATATAATCCATATCTATTTGTTTCCTATAAATTCCTTCTTAAGCCCCTAGGAAGAGAGGGGGGGAAATGACCCTTCTTTAAGTACAAATAACAAATAACACTTGCTGCTCTTCTTTCAAGAATTAAAATTGATTTTCTTTTTCTGGATGAGAGATGATCAGGTTGGTGAGCACACAGAGGCTTCAATCACAAATGATGCTACAAAATTTACTCCGAGGAAAACAAAATGTGGCTGTGGCTAAAATACTTTTTAAAATATTGAACAAAGTTCAAGCTACATGCAAGGGCACAGCTTTCTAACATACAGAAATCATATGGGAAGGGTTTGCCTTGTGGGTCCAACAAAGTTTGTCCCAAACCCTTTAGTTTTGAGGCTACTATAGGTGAGAAGGCCCTAGAAAGCTTCCAAATAGCATACGCTGAAATTAAATGTGAAGTCTAGGGTGAAGAAAACCTGGCTTACTGTTAGCAGGATCTGAGGGAAAAACAGTTCTTTCTTCTATTCTCACTCACTTCAGGGGTCTGGAGCTAAACATCCCTGTGACTCAGGAGTGAAGTTGCCAATGGAAACATGGACAAAGAATCATCTTGGTCATGAGACCTTGGTTTTGTGAAGGCTCATTGGAAACGGATTACAAAATAGAGCTTCTATTCCACCAAAGGAGGATGAATGCCCAAGAGACTTCTAAGATCAATAACATTTCCCAAATTATCAATTTTATGTTTCTTCCTTTTATCTCTCAAAGTTTCATCAATCTATAATTATATTTGTAGTTAAACATTGAAATATATTTAACATTTGGGCACTTAATGAAGATTTTTAATACTTTTCCTTTTTCTTTTCTTTTTTTTTTTTTTGGTAAATTTTACTACCTTAGTTCCATAATTACTGGCAAGTCAAGGGGAATAACATTGACATTATTACATAAGAAGTACAACCACACATTGTGCTTCGCTGCAGTGCCTTACATTTGAGGAAGGTTTTATTACTCAATACAAATATATTTTAATTGTTCCCTGAACAAAGACATCCCAACCCAGCTCTTTGAATGGTGTGCCCTGTTGTTGTGCTAAAGTATAATTTCCTGGCAAACAGTGCACCCACCTGGCACCAAACAAAAATTACATAACAATGAGTGTGCAGTAGGTCCTAGAGTTATGAGGTGCACTTGCTACCTGGCCACTACATTTTCAGCAATGCATAAACTGTGGATGACAAATGGTGTCTCTCTCTACCAGACCATGAAGCAAAGGTTTCCAAATATTCCTTAGTGTCCTCTTTCTCCTTCTTGTTCTCTTTTTTATTTGTCTCTTTTAATATTAGAAATTATTTTTAGAGACCATTATACTCAATTACCTCATTTTACAGATTATAAAATTGAGGCTCAGAAAGCCTAGTAAGTGGCAGAAAAGAGCCAGAATTCAAAACTAAGACCTAAAAACAGGTTTGATTCACAAGTATTGGAGGAGGGTCAGAGCAACTTCTCCTCAGGCTGTTAGAGCTAATAACATTGTGATGAAAACCTCAATTTACCCTATAATAGACACAACAGAAATGTAGCAGGTCATAGCAAGAAAAGGAAGAACAATCCCCATGGATGTTTGAAAAGGTGAAACTTTCTTTAATCTTTAAATTTGATAACATTATTCTCTATGGAATTTCCCCCATCAAAGGTGATAATGTATTACAGATCTAAGGGACCCTTTCACACACTTAGTGATTGTAAATATAAGACCAAAGGTATTTAGATAAATTTCTCCTGAATTACCTTTTTATTGTGATAATGACAGTCTCTTATGTATGTCCTTATACTACAGGTCAATTTACTTTCCATCATTCATCAAACTTTATTTCTTATTGATAAGGATTTTTGCATTGGTCAGGTTTAATATTTTTGAAACAAATGCACACACATGTGTATGTATATGTGTACACACACAAACACTCACACAGTCAGAAATAATAAGCAAATTGAGACTGTGAGCCAGGCATGGAGAGAAGCAGAGTCATGGGTATAACATGACCTCCCATTAATTAGAGGACAATCTGAACATTCATTCATTTTGGTTATATCAGTAAATGATGCTGCTACAACTAAAAGTCAGGTCACTCTGCTTCCAAAATTGTCCCAGTGCAAGAGGGGATGTCAACAACTTTGGATTAAAAATATAAGAGGAAAAAAGGGGATAAATATTTAGTATTTCATAAAATAAAATGGTAAGACCCACCAGAAAATGGTATAAATATTTTATAGTTTGCTCTATTGGTTTATTCTTTCCCTGAAATCTTGTTCCTATTCTCAGTTTCCATTTTAATTTAGATTATCTCATATCACCTCAAAATATATTTTCATCTAAAGATCAAAGTTAATTTTTATTATTTACTCTCCTCTTTTTTAATTGGAATGTACAGGGCAATGCCAAAAATATTTCCTAGTCAACACTACCAGTGCATTTTAATTTTATAGCAGGTCTATATAATTACATGGGTTAGAGATCAGATTCCTTTATTATATTATGATTTTTTATGTTGTTTTTTCTATCCCCTACAGCATTTAAGTTCATGCCTCATACCAGCCTACCACGAATCACTCCACCATTGGGCATTCAAGGAACTCTCTGGATACCAATAAAGATTATGTGAATAGTCACAAAGCCATTGAAAAGGTCAATTCATATTCATCACACATTTTTGTATGAGTTATTTCTTTGGTTGAGGTTCAAGAATAAAAAGATAAATGAAACAAACTAAAAAGCCAGGAAAGGAAAAGCTTTCTTAATAGTTTCAACTTTTTTGAAGAATAAGTTGTTTTGCTTCATTGTAGTTGAAAATATGTCATTTTGTGAGATTGATCCAATGCTGGGATAAAGAATATGTTCTGAAAATCTCTTTTAAAAAGATTTATAATATTAACCTCAGGCTATTTTAAGTCCCCCTCAATCTTTATGAAAACAGCCAAGATATCCATTTGTTTTCCCAACAGTAGAAAGTCTCTGTTACCTTTTGTCAACCATGATTGAACAAATGACTTTGGGTCAAAGTGATTCAGTTGTAAAGTGCCTGGGGTCCTGCTGGCCTCCTGGAGTAGACTCAAAAAGCAGTCATTTTGGACCTGAGCTGCCTATTTCAGCCAGAGGCTAAGTAGTCCTCCTCCATTTTTCTGGAATTAACACCATTATGGACCATCCAAACCCCAGGATTAATAGGAACCAGTGCAGTGACTACATGCTGACATATGGCCAGCATGCCTGGTCAGAAACTGAATATTCTACCAAACTACTCAGTCTACTTTTTTCATTATTGTCTTCCTGCTATGCAATCAATTCATTATGTAGTAATGATAATGAACAACTCAGTTTCTTGATATTTTTCTCTCCTAAAGATGTCAGAGATTGGTCCACAGCATTGAACTAGGATAGCAGACATCCTATTTAACAAATAGGAAATCCTAACATATAAAAACCCAGGGTCTGTAACAACCGACCAAAGGCTCCACCAAACACCGGAAGTCAGTCCTGCAGTCAGTGCTGGGTTGCCACAGCGACCCAGCACTCACTGCTGAGGTGGCTGCGGATCAGGCCCAGAGAGAGGCCCGAAGAGAGAAGCAGGGTCTGATCCACAGCCTCCGTGGCAGCTGTTGATTAGTCATTGCCTCTCTCTTTTTCATTGGGCTTTGCCAGCAGCCACACCTCTGTTTCTCTCCAGGCCTCTTCAGGGGTTGCTGATCCGCCCCGCCTCTCTGATCAGGCCTAGAGATAGGCCTGAAGATGCTGACTGGCATAGAAACCGACCAAACAGAACCAAATCTGGGTGAACCTGTGAGGAGCCAAATGCTGCCTACGAGGCGGAGCTTTTGATGCTGACGGGCATAGAAACTGACCAATCAGAACCAAATCTGTGTGAACTGTGAGGAACCAAAGGCTGCCTAGGAGGTGGAGCTTTTGGCACTGACTGGCATAGAAAGCGACCAATCAGAACCAAATTGGTCGGCAGGGGAGGGAAGTTGGTGGCGAGATCAGGCCAGCAGGGGAGGGCAGTTAGGGGTGATCAGGCAGTCAGGCAAAGGCAGTTAGGCATGATCAGGCAGGAGGCAGAGAGGTTAGGGGGGATCAGGCAGGCAGGCAGAGGCAGTTAGGGGCAATCAGGCTGGTAGGCAGGTGAGTGGTTAGAAGCCAGCAGTCCCAGATTGTGAGTTGGACATCCCCCGAGGGGTACCAGATAGGAGAGGGTGCAGGCTGGGCTGAGGTAACTGCCCCCGCCCCCCCGTGCACAAATTTTGTGTATTAGGCCACTAGTTAGAATATATTACCTATCATGCCAACTCTACAGTCTTATTCAAGTCCAAATCACTCATGCCATCACTACTATAAAAAAAAAAAACAAAACATTTTTCTGCCAAGCCTTACCACCCATTAAGGCATTCTTCTTTCCTTAAAGACGTATAGTGATATTTAAAAAAATAATTAGTGGACCACATTTATATAATGGTAACCTGCTTCTTCCTGACATTTTTTCCTAATCCTTGCCCTCTTCCTCACCCACCACCACCACCACCAGAATTTCTCTGTGCCCACACACATACATATATGCCAATATATACCCCATTATGGTTCCAGTACAGCAACCTAGTTAATTCAGGATTCATTATGAATTTGTAGTCTTTTTTGTTTCTGTTTTTTGTTTTTCCCTGCCTAGATTCTATCTTCATTTGACCTTTGTTGCTAAGGTGTCTGTATGAGTTGGTATCAAACTTACCAAAAATATGCCAACTATGAAATCATTTTTCGAAAGCTATGATTGGCTTACTAATTGGTTTAATGGGTTGTGTGTGTATTAATACCTGGCTTCAGGAAGTTAACAGTCTGGTATTGGCACTTGTCCTTGGGTGCCCTTGAGTATATATTTCTCCAAGGATGCTACATCTGGATGTGTTTGTTGTTCATTTTTTATTGTTGGCTCCCGGAGGACAAGGAACTTGCCTACTTATCTCATTCTGCATAGAATCATGCTCATATCAGTATTTAGCAAGTACTTTCTCCTGCTGCTACTGATGATGATTAATAATGTTCTTCTTCAGCATTCTCCAAACCCTCACAAAATACATTAATTATTTCCACATGCACCCAAGGAGCAAAGAACATATCATTATTGACATTTAAAGGATGAGGAAAATGAAGCACTGTGTATTTAGGTGAAGTGTCCAAAGCTTTACATTAAATAAGCAATAAAATCAGAGAAAAATAATTTAGCTCTCTCTTTTTCAAGTTCCTAAGATTTCCAATTCAGCTATATTCAATTTAACAATTTAATGAGTCTTTATGCATAGCATTTTGTTAAGTGTGGTGGAAAGAATGAGAAAATATTGTCTGGTCTCCTACCTCAAAAATAAAAAGTAAGTGGATAAGATACACAGCTAAGTACCAATTAGATGGTAATTTATTTCAATTTAGGGTGGACTTTGGCGATGCTACTATGTGAAATATATAGTTATAGCATATGAAGGATGTAAATACAGATAAAATATATTCTTTGTTTATAAGTACTCAAAAAAGGCAAAAATGGCAGAAAAACTGTTTTTCAGTTTGTGAAAGGTCTTATTTAAATGCTAAAGAGTGCACATAGATGGTAACTGTGCTGTTTAGTAGGAGATAGATCTGAAAATGCTTTGGAGAGAAGATGGCAATTGTGGATCTTGAAACAACTTATTCTGGTGTCAAACTTCAGAACAGATTGGAAAGGAAGAGAAGACATTGGAGCAGGGGTATCAAGTCTAAAGTGGGAAGACATGTTAAGAAGCTATTGCAAAGTCAATATGAGAATGATGAGGGCCTAAATTACAGAAGTAGTAATGAGACTGAAGAAAAAAGAATTAATTGGACAGGTAAGTCAGGGGTAAATAAATGTGGAGAGAGAGGACAAAGAGAATGAAAAGTCACCAAAGATTTTCTGCAGACAACAATTAATTGCCAGGTTAATTGTGCTACATAAGGTCAAGAAGAATGTAGAGTTGTTGAAAACTGTCTGGAAAAAATCAGGCTTAGGCTTGATTTTTAATGATGCCTAAGAGTGGATGTGTGAAAATTTTCATGATCTTCCTCACTATTTCCTAGTCATCATAAGTAAAATTTGTTCTTCTCTATTTTCATTAAACTACTATCTTATGACCAGAAGAGGCTTGCTGATTTCCTTTAAATTTAATTCAGTTTCTTAAATTTCTAAGGACTTCTATTTTTTGATAATCTGACTTTTTCATATTTTCTTACTCAAAATATCCCCTTAATAATTATTAAACTGCTTTTGACCCCCTCCACTATATAGAAGTCTGAAGTTTGTATATTTTGTAAAGTTTTTCACAAGTAGCTGATGTAAATCAATTTCTGATATTTTCTGGATGTTTAATTCAGATTAGGCACTGTTCCAAGCTCTTTACCAATATTAATTATTTTCATTCTTAGAATTATTCATTAACATTAATAGTCCCAATTGGAAAATAAGAAGGCTAAGTAACTTTCCCAAGGATTCCCATGTAGTATGTGACAAAACCTGAACTTTTAAATACTAGAATACACTATTCTTCTAGATACAACTACAGTCAAAATAAGAAAACTTCCTTTATCATCACAATCAGATATTGGCTGCAATAACTATTAACCATTTCTTTTTAAACATGGGACTTTGGTGAGAGGTCACTGATGTGGGAGTCCAGTTCCACAATATAAGTGGGAAGTTGAATGTTCATCGCTTGAAAAAATCAAGAAGCAGAAAATTCTGAAAGGACATTAAGCAAGAGATATAACAACAAAAAGGACAACTCTTTAACAACCGATTAGGCTGGTTAAAAAAGGTATCAACTAAGGAACCTTAAGACATGAATTGCTTCTAGCCATTCCCCAATCTTTCCAGGAGTTGCTCAGGATTCAAATTCTCTGGCAAAATGACTAAAACTTAATCACTAAATTGTACTTTCATTTAATTCATTATAAAGGAGGATAAAGTTAATTAAATTATACTCAGTGGAGAATAGACATTGTCCCAACAGGAAAACTGGAATGCTACTGGGGAAAGAGAATAGATTTTGACAAAGAAAAACTGATATATCACTAAAAACTTTGAGCAATTAAGCCTTCTTTTTGCATTTATACTTGCAATACAGAAAACATTGTCCAAAGTATTTATAATATTTACAGCCAGAATGAAAAATCAGAAAGCTCACAAAAAATTTTATGATTCATTTTCAAGAAAAATTATTCATTTGCATTTCTTACATTCCTCACATTATTCTGTATATTGTTCACGTGTTTCCTTCCTTAAATTGATGTCTATGGCTCATTTTAGATGTATTATGAATTTATTGTTTATTAATTTGTTAACTGAACATCTCTTTCCCATATTCTGGGCCATAAAACAAAGCTCAGCATATTTAAAATTATTGAAATCATACAGAGTGTGATTTTCCTCCACAATAGAATCAAAGCCAATAACAGAAAAATAAGAAAATACTCAAATACTAGAAAATTAAATAGCATACTTCTAAGTGTGCTGTGGATCAAAGAGAAAGCCTTAAGTAATTTTTCAAATACACATAGAAATGAATGAAAATAAAATACATGTATAATTAAAATATGTAGCATGCAGGTAAAACATTACAAAGGTAATGTATAGCCATAGCCAATTGGGCTCAGTGGATAGTGTCAGCCCATGGACTGAAGGGTCCCAGGTTTGATTCTGGTCAAGGATAGGAACCTTGGTTGCAGGTTCCCTAGCCCTGGTTGGGTGCATGCAGGAGGTAAACAATTGATGTGTCTCTCTCACATTGATGTTTCTCTCTGTCTTCTCCTCTCACTTCCATTCTGTCTAAAAATCAATGGAAAAATATCCTCAGGTGAAGATTAACAAAACAAAACAACAAAAAAATGTATAATAAAATGCTTAACTTATAAAAGAGGAGAGAGGTCTTCAATCAATAATAAAAGGTCTCACATTATTAAATTTAAAACAAAGAACAAAATGACTACAAGCAAGCACAAGGAAAGAAATAATAAAGAGCACAAATCAATACAATTGAAAACAAAAATAAAGAAAATAAATAAAACAAAAAGCTTCTTCTCTGAAAAGATCAATAAAATTGACAAACCTCTAGCAAGGCTGACAAGAAGGAAAGCCGACACAAATTACCAATATTAGGAATTAAACAGTAGTCAGCACTATAGACAATAGTCACAAAAGGATAATAAATAAATACTATAAATAAGACCATACACATATATTTGACAAGTTAAATAAAATAGACCAATTCCATGAAAAGCATAAACTACCGAACTCATCTAATATAAAATAGGTAACTTGAATAATCCAGTAACCATTAAAGAAGTTGAAATTATAATTTAAATAAAATCTTAAAAGGGATATGGGAAAGCCCAGAATGTTTCATGTAAGACTTCTACCAAACTTTAAAGAAGAATTAACTGTAATTGCATACAACCTCTTCCAGAAAAGAAAAAAAAGTGGGGAGACTGCCAAACAATTTTATGAAGGTGGTATTACTCTTATATCAAAAAGAAAGAAAATTTAAAAAATAAGACAACTATATCTCAATATCTCTCCTGAGCATGGATGCAAAAAATCCTCAACAAATATTCTTAAATTTAATGCAGTGATATATCCCAACCAAGTGGATTTTGTCTCAGGGATGCAACATTGACTCAATGTTGAAAAATCAATCAATGCAATTAACTTTATTAATAAGCTAAAATAAAATTTCAAGTCTTAGCTAATGCAATAAGGCAAGAAAAGGAAATAAAACATATAGACTGTAAATAAATAAATAAAATGATCCCTATTTACAGTTGACATGATGGTCTATATAGCATATCCCAAAATATAATAAAAATAAATTAACAACTCCAGAACTAATAAATGAGTTCAGTAAACTTATAGGATACAAGATTAATATATTAAATCAGTTGTATGTCTATAAGCTAGCAACAAACATGTGGAAACCCAAAATAAAACAAAACTCAAATTTCAGTAACTCAAAGATACTTAGATATGGATTTTAAAAAGCATGGTGAGGATTTATATGTTTTTACACTACAGAACATTGATGAAAGAAATCATATAATTGGAGATACCATTGTTTATCAGGTACTTCTATGTACTATTTTTGCAACTACCTGTGAATCTATAATTATTTATTCTCTAGCACTGGCAAGATCGGCCAATGAAATGTTAAACAGAAGTGACAAGAGTGGACATTCTTGTATTGTTTCTGATTTTTTTTTCATCAGTAAGTATCAACTTAGCTATAGGTTTTTATTAAATGCCTTTTCATTTCTAGTTTTCATACTTCTTTTTATTTCTACATTTTTCAAGCGTTTTCTTCATGAATGGGTGTTGGATTTTTTTCAAATGCCTTTCTACATCTATTGAGGTGATAAAGTGAGCTTTATTGAGCTTTATTAACATGATGTTATCATATTGACTTTCAGATATTACCACCTTGCATTCCTAG
This sequence comes from Cnephaeus nilssonii, assembly GCF_951640355.1. Classification (NCBI taxonomy): domain Eukaryota; kingdom Metazoa; phylum Chordata; class Mammalia; order Chiroptera; family Vespertilionidae; genus Cnephaeus; species Cnephaeus nilssonii. The sequence goes on from NC_137082.1 coordinate 78,241,457, forward strand.
TATAAATAACATTTGGTCACAGTGTATAATCTGCTTAATAAGTTTATTAATATATTGTTGAAACCTTTGTGTTTCTATTCATTAAAGATATTGATCTGTTCTTTTCTTTCCTTCTAAACACTCTGTATGGCTTTTGTTGTGGATAATATTGACCTTTCAAAATGTATTAGAAAATTGTCTATTCTCTAATTTCTGGAAAAGTTTATGCAGGATTAATACTATTTGTCCTTTAATATTTGGTAAAATTTATTAAGACATTTGGGTCTGGCTTTTCTATATGGGAAATTTTTTAATTTCCAATCAGATTTCTTTGTTATAGATGTATTCCAATTTTCTATTCCTTCTTGAGTTAATTTTGTAATTTGTGTCTCTAGACAATTGTCCATTTAATCCAAGTTGTCTAATATTTTGACATAAAGTTATTCATGTTATTTCTTTAAAATCCTTTAATTTCTATAGAACCCCTAGTAGTGCTCCCTTTTTCAAGTTATTTTTTAAATTTTTGCCTTTTCTCTTTTTTTCCTTGTTCAGTCTAATAAAAATGTTGACAATTTGATCTTTTCAAATAACCAACTTGTAATTTCCCAAAATTCTTCTATTGTGTTTATGCTTTCTATTCCATCTATTTCTTCTCTGATCTTTTCTCTTTTTTTACCCTTCTTTCTTTGGGTTTAGTTTATTCTTCTTTTTCTGGTTTAACAAACTAAAAATTTTATAACTGATTTTATATTTTTTTCTATTATAGACCTTTAAACATCTAAATTTTCTTTTAGGAATTGATTTATCTGCATCTTATAAATAGCTATATAATTCAATTTCACTTCAATAAACTTTCTAATTTCTCTTGTGATTTTTTATTTTACCCATTGGTCACACAGATGTACTTTGTTTATTTTCCCAAATGTTTGAGAGCTTCTCAATTTCTATTTGTTATTTATTTCTAATTTGATTCTATTGTGGTAGTAGGATATTGCACTTGAAAAAAATATGGATTTTTCTTTTGTTGGATAAATTAGTCTATAAATATCAGATAGGTCTAGTTGATTGATAATATTATTCAAGTATTCTATATGCTTGTTAATTTATTTTTTGTTCTATCAATTATTGAAAATGATATAATGAATTTTCCAACTATTATTATTTAATGGCATATTTATCTTTTTAATTCTGTTTTTTCCTTCTAATATTTGGACTACATTATTAATTGTTTATTTATTAATTATTATATCTTCTGGATAAATTAACACTTTCATCATTATGAATATTCCTCTTTTTCATAATAATCTTTGAGTCCTTATCTCATAAAGGCATTATCATTTCTATTGGCATTTAGTGGACATTCTATAATAATTAATCCCTAAGTATGATGATATATTTAATAAATATCACGTACTCTATGCCAGCAACTATTTTAAGTACTAACATATTAATTATTATTCAATATCAGCTTTGTTGCTGATGTTTTATATATTTATTTATGTATATGTGCTTTTAATATTTGTTTACTATGATGAGTATCTGCACTAATAATGTAAGATTTTAAGTTCTTAGCAAGGAACTTTGGCTTAAGGCTTATTTTTTTTAAATGAATGATGATATAACAGAAACTGTGACTTGATTAACCAACATCTAGTATCCCAAGAACCCTTATTTTTTTGAAGTAGCTATGAACCCTGGTAAAATACTATACTTTCTTGTCTTTCTTATAGCTAAGTGTGTCCATGTGACAAAATTCTGGCTAATGAGATGAACCAGAATTTATGGGACTGAATTCTAACTTAGCCTCCTTAAAAGGGTACATAAATCTCATTGTCTCCTTTTCCTGCTTTCTGCCTGGAGTGTGAATGTGATCAGTTATCCTGTGAGACTGCAAATGGAAAAATATGTATGCCAAGGAATGTGGGACATAAAGGGATCTGGATCCATAGTAGCTTACTCTTAAAAACATAACTAGATTTTCTCTTCAGTACATGCACCCACAAACAATTTCAAATTAATACAAATGATGGCTATGATGTTGCTAATGATAAACAAGCTCCTGTCCAGGTCTCCTTTACTGACACATAGTAAAGGAGAAGTAAATTATATAATACCCCAGATCTCTCAGGTTCTGGGGCCATCCAAACCAATAAACCATTTATTTCTCTCCCAAACATTCACTCTCTTGTCAGTGAGCTCAGAACAGATTTTGGCATAGCTGCACAAAGCCAATGATTCCTTATCATTTAAAGTCCACGTACTTGGAGACTCAAAAGAAAGTGATTAAGTGTAGTGGCCCTCTACAAGATTGCCAAAGGAGGTCATCTTTTCCAAGGCATTATTCATGGAATGCAAATTTATAAAGAAACATATTCACTTAAAAAAATGCCTAGACATACTGACCTTCAGTCTTTGTTGAGCACTGTTTTTCCCCTGAATATTTGCTATTGCCAATGCACTACATTTCAACAGTAATTCCTGTGACCTTAAAACTGCCTTTACTCTCCTGGAACTGCTGGCTACTCAGCAGATACCAAGTCTGCCCTCATCTCTAGATGCTCCAGTGAAGCCACATCTGCACATTCAGCTAGCTTCCACTGACTTTCTCTCTTTCTTTCCTTTTTTGGCTGGCTGAAAACGTGACTGAGTTAAATTTCTCCATAAAGGTCTCAAAAATGACTAATTATTTAAATCTGTCTGAACTCATCCTTAACTGCTAATTGAACTCTGCATGCAAGGAGGCCAGAGGTGTGCAGAGAGGTACAGCCTCCTCACAATAGCATGCAGAATCAGCCCTTTACCACATTCACTGCTAACACTGATAGCCCATAACTACTTCCAGTGCCTAGGAGTTTGGGACATTTGAGTAATCTTTCCTCCATTATCTTTCTAATTGCCCTCTCAACCTGACCCCCCCTCAAACAGGGGGGATCTAAATAAAAGTTAGCTACTACCTTGGCAGATGAAAAACATGATTAGTTCTAATGGAAGCAGGGGAGTGCTGTTGACATTTCTTACTTTCGGTTCTTGCACGGCAATAAGCCTTGAGAACTGATTTATCAAAGAGAGTGTGCCCATCAAGCATGAACGAGACAGAGAGAAAGTTCACGTTGCACAAAATGAGCTGCTAATTTCTTTTCCATTTCACTGACAATGTGCTCTGTGAGTTGAGAGCAGCTGGGATGAGAACAATGGATGTTCCCAACCTGTGCTCCATTTAACTTCTGCAACTCTCTGCAAGGTCAAACAGCAAGAGGGAGAGACTATCTAAAAGGCATATTTACTATTCTATCATAATATATATGGCATTAGACTCTGAGAAACTGAGACTGGGGATCCGCTTATAAAAATGTAATCATTGCTCAACTATTGAACATTTACACTTTCTAAAATTTAGTATATTAGGTTCAAGATCAAAATACAAAATTAACCTGATGGTTTGACTTTAAATATATTAATAATGATGATTTTATTTTTAATGTTTTTATATTTTCTTTATTGATTAAGGTATTATATATGTGTCCTTATCCCACCATTGCCCCCCGCAACCTCCCCACTCATGCCCTCACCCCTCTGGTGTCTGTGTCCATTGGTTAGGCTTATATGCATGCATACAAGTCCTTTGATTGATCTCTTTCCCTTACCCCCACCCTCCCCTACCTTCCCTCTGAGGTTTGATGGTCTCATTGATACTTCTCTGTCTCTGGATCTGTTTTTGTTCATCAGTTTATGTTGTTCATTATAGTCCACAAATAAGTGAGATCATGTGATATTTATCTTTCTCTGACTGGCTTATTTTACTTAGCATAATGCTCTCCAGGTCCATCCATGCTGTTGCAAATAGTAAGAGTTCCTTCCTTTTTACAGCAACATAGTATTCCATTGTGTAGATGTACTGCCATTTTTTAATCCACTCATCTGCTGATGGGTACTTAGGCTGTTTCCAAATCTTAGCTATTGTAAATTGTGCTGCTATGACCATAGGGGTGCATATATACTTTCTGATTGGTGTTTCTAGTTTCTTGGGATATATTCCTAGAAGTGGGATCACTGGGTCAAATGGGAGTTCCATTTTTTATTTTTTTGAGGAAACTCCATACTGTTCTCCACAGTGGCTGCACCAGTCTGCATTCCCACCAGCAGTGCATGAGGGTTCCATTTTCTCCACAATTGATGACAATTTAAAAAAAACAGTTTTCTCTCTTCAGAGAACCAAATGCAGTTCAGGGAATACACTGATATTGTATTTAGTGCTATATTTTGGTTTACTCCATGAAAAGTAAAAAGTTAAGGGAAAAATAGGAATTAATTTTTTATAAGCTAATTCTCAACCATTTACTTTTCTAATAATTTACTATAATGGTAGCAGCAATGTAAGGAAAGAAAGAAAAATTTACAGGAAATACTAAACATGGGCAGTCTAAAGAGGAAATGATATTCATTGTCCAATTCTTCTTCTTTATGTATCTGACCTCCCATTCTACTTTTGATAATACATATAAGTAATGTCTCCCGTACTTCAAGAAGTTTCCCAGTCTATTCCATTCCACCCTAATTTCTTAATTCATTAAGCTATTATTGTGCATGGACTTATATCGACCTGAGTTGGGTCCATGTCTATAACTATGTAATTTTTTTTTGAGATTACATTTCCTCATCTACAAAGGTAGCCTAGAGTTACCTTATCCTGTCAGATAAATTTCAGTCAGAGAAGCAGAACTACTAGGAATAATATAGAATAAAGGAATTTAACCTTGCACAACTTGAGAACTGCTTACACAGTCTATGTGTCTATTTTTCTGGACTGATGTCAGCATTTGGGAAGAAAATGTGCAAAATGGGAAAGGGCAATAGTAAACCAGGGCCCACAGGATAAAAGTGGAATCCATGGTGATGTCTCACTACCACCTCTAACTCTCCAACACTGGTGATGCAGGTACCTGCAGGAGAAGCTGGTACCTTTTCATGGAGCTCAGTATATACCAGACCTAGGAGGGAGAAAAGGTGATGCAGGATTTCACAATAGTTGAAGGAGTTGTAAGCTGGCTGCTGCCCAATGCCAGTAAGGTGAGCCAAAGATAAGTAACATTTAAGAGCTGAAATAGTACTAGAAACCCCTTAATAAGCCTTATGATTATTAAAGGAATATGGCTATTTCACTACTACCTTTCAATTCTAATAAAAAGTGAACTACAGCCCTAGATGGTTTGGCTCAGTGGATAGAGCGGTGGTCTGTGGACTGAAGGGTCCCAAGTTTGATTCCCGCCAGAGGCACATGCCCAGGTTGTGGGCTCAATCCCCAGTGGGGGCGTGCAGGAAGCAGCCAATCAATGATTCTCTCTCATTGATGTTTCTATCTCTCTCTCATTCTCCCTTCCTCTCTGAAATCAATAAAGAAATATATATTTTTAAAGTGAACTACACAGGGAAGGAAAGTTTGGAAAATGTTGACTCAGCTTAACTAAGATGGCAATGCAAATCCTTAACAGCATCCTGTCTACCCAGATAGCTGCTGAGTTTATGAAAGAAAATGCATATTAAATCATTTTTAAAACCTTAATTCACAAAGCAGTACAAAGTGATATAATTTCCACAAAGTTTCCTTTTTACAATGAGCAGGTCATTGTTTCACCTGTGCTGTGGTCTCTTCAACATAAGCACAAATAGTAGATCCCTGTACAGTATGATTTGACGGGAATCAGGAGACCTGAGAAATCGACAATTCCCAACTACAATGCCATTTACAAAAGGATACAGACAATGCCTTGGTCTCATGCAAATAATGAAAAAGAAATAAATAAAAGGAGAAAAGGAGGAAGGAAGAAATATCACATTAGGATGGGAAATTGAGGTGGAAATAAGGGGAAGGTGGAATGAAAATAACAACCATTGTATTTTTAACCCATCAGAGTCATGGGGAATACAACATACCCAAAATATCTAACCACAAATTAAGATCCCTAAACAAAAAAGAAACTGGCAAACTTTCTGGCCTTTTAGCTGCAGGTTAAAGCAGTAACTATAAACTTAGAATAAAAATACTACTGAGGTAATAGTACAGCTCATGTAAATGGACCCAAGCAGAAGTAACTTTCTAAGAAAAAGACCAATTTTAATATGAGCTTCTTGATTTTTTAATAAAGCACACAGATTTCTTAGTATATAAGAAAGCCTTATATCATGATATCTCCTTCCAATTTTTAAATCAAGAAAGTTCTGATCCATATTTGATAGATGCCAATGCATCAGGATTTCAAGGCAATAAGAAAAGAATTTGGGTTCATTTTACTTTCCCTAAGATTAAAGCCAGATGAACTGTTAGAAGTCACCTTGAAATGCCCAAGAATTGAGTCAAATTGATTTTAGGAAGAACTGCTGCTCTGAATGTCAAGGTCAAAAAGGATTCTAGTCACCACTTGCAGTTTAAGTAATACTCACTCCGCTTCTCCTTTTAGACCCTTGGTCTACAACAGGATTGCCTTCAGCACCAGCGATAATCATGTCCTTTTCTCAGCAGCTCCTGAGCCCAGGGTTTGATAGAGGTGGCCAATGAAATGCTCTGGTGAGAGGACAGAAACTGCTATCTCAGCCCAGGAGCTGGAGGAAGTGTGTAGGCAGGAAAATGATCACTACCTGTCATTCCCAGCTCTCTCCAGCTTACATGGGGTCATGTGCGCACACATACTCATACACAGAGGCAAAATATTGTGTGATCACCATTGTCTGAGGTTACTCCCTTCTTCTTTCTGGAACTTTGAGTTTTAGCTGAAGGTAGCTCAAGACAGAAAGTATAAATGTGAAAGTAAGAGTATTATAAAGGAGCCTTGGCAGGGTGGCTCCGTCAGTTGGAGCATGGTCCCATACACCAAGAGATTGTGGTTTTGGTTCTTCATCGGGGTATATACCTAGGCTGTGGTTCAATCTCCTGTGGGGCATGGATGGGAGACAACACATCAATGTTTCTCTCTCATATCGATGTATGTTTCTCTCTCTCAGGGAAGCATAATCATGGCTGAACACTCATTTCCGTGGAAGTCAGCTGGCTCTGTCCTGGTTCAGGATGACTCACCTGGAGCAAAGACTCTCCTCTCAGGTCTCTCATCCTCTAGCAGGGTATTTCAGCCTGTAAAATGGCAGGAACAGAGTTGGAGACAGAAAGGGAAAGGGCACACATGACCTCTTACTCCCTTGTTCAGAACTGGAAGAGTATCATTTTGGCTGCGTTCCATTGACCAAAACCATACAAGTTCCTCTCAGATTAAAGCATGGGGACACAAAGACCATGTTATAATGGAAGTAACTACAAATTCACATAGGAAAGAGCAGGTTCGGATGAAAAGGTAGAGAACTGAGACCATCTTTGCAGTATATCTATCATATAGAGAAACATTGGAAAGAAATGAAAATGACAGAAACATCAGAAGGAACTAACCATGGCATCAAAGTATAATAATAATAATAATAATAAGTATAATAATGGTCATGACAGGCATTATAATTTAGTAAGTTCAAGTCAGTAACAAAATATTTTGCATCCAGTATTCTTTTTAATAATGTTTGTTGAGCCACAAACTGTTTTAAACACTGGGCATACAAGGAAAACAGAAAATTAAAGTTTTTGCTCCATTTTCCTTTGAGGGAAAGTTAATAAAGACACATGTAGTTGTAGATGAGATAATTTTAGATAGTGCTGAAAAGAAAATCAAATAGGACATAATATGGTAGGTGCCAGGTTTGTGGTATGGGTGAGGCTATTTTAGCTGAGGCAATCAGGACAGTTCTCTTTAAGGAAGTGATACATGAGCAGAAAACCAGATGATGAGAATGAGGAAGCATTATGAACACGTAGATGAAGAGCAGAAATCAGTAAGCACCAAGTTACTGAGACAAGAAAGAGCTTCACTTATTCACAAGAGAGAAAAAAAGTGCTTGTGAGGTTATTGCTCACAGAGCAATACCTAAGAGTGAAATGGCTGGATCACTTTTAGGCATTTACTTAGGATAAAAGATTGCAAAGATTGATACATGAGTGATCATAGAAGCTTTATTTGCATTAGTCCAAAACTAAAAAGGCAACACAAATGTCCATCAACAGTGAATGGATAAACAAATTGTGGTATATTCATAGAATGGAATAATACTCAGCAATAAAAACAAATGAACTGTTGACTCATGCTATAAAATGGATAAATTTCAAAATAACAATGTTGAGTAAAAGAAGACAGGCAAAAAATGCACACATCTATTATTCCATTCATATAAAATTCCAGAAAATGAAAACTAATCTATAATACCAGAAAATAGGTCAGTGTTTGCCAAAGGATGGATGTTAAGGGAGGAAATTGAAGGAGGGAATGATTACAAAAGGGCATGAGCAAAATTTTGAGGGTTCATTATCTTGACTGCAGGAATTGTTTCACAGTTGTTTCCACAAATCAAAACCTATGAAAATGTATACTTTAAGTATGTGCAGTTTATCATATGTCAATTAAACAATAAATCTGTTTAAGAATAATTAAATAATAACAATGATGCCAGTACACATGAACCTTTCAATAAGCTCAGGTGGGAAAGAGCTTTCTTAGATTAAAGGACAGGACAATATAGAGAACAAACATTAAAAAAAACCTTATATTTATAACTGTTGCCTGGAAGGCAATATAAATCGAGGTTACAGAAAAAAAAAAACTCTAATGAAAAACAAACAAAAAGAAAATAAAAATACAAGGATATGTATATACATATATAATTTTCCTTTCTCACCAAACATACTAGTACAAGGAAGTGATTGGTTCAAACCTTAAGACCAATGATATTATTAAATGACAAAAAGTGAAACTCCTTATGGTTTTTCTCACTTCAAATGAATATATATATAACTTTGGAATTAAACCCATGAACATAAATGAGTTCTCCCAAAAAAAAGTTATAGAATAAGTGTCTTCTCTCCAACTTTCAGACTGCAGATTTTAGAACCCCTACTTAGGCAGAATTCTATGTCATTGAATAGTTTTCTTACCTACGGAAGACCAGAGAGTTTATAAATGTATGCATTACTTCTTCTGTCTCATCCCTCTCATCCAGTCCATCTAGTGGATTCTACCTCCAGATATATGAGCTAAGTTTACACATTTCTCAATCTCTGCTTTCACACCTTTACACATCTTCATATTCTTTCATCTGTTACAATAAATATTGCATTTTCTTAGAATAATGGCCAAGAATAACTCATATGTATAGACATACAATTGACTATTAGTCAGGAATAAAAAGGAATTAAGTACTGATACATGCTATAACATGGATGAACCTTGAAAACAGTATGCTAAATATAAGAAGTCATCACAAACACCACATAATGTATAATTCTATTTATATAAAATGTCAAGAATAAGCAAGTCCATGCACTAGCAGGTTTGTCTCAGTGGATAGAGCATCAGCCCACGGACCAAAGGGTCAAAGGTTTGATTCCAGTTAAGTGCACATACCTGGGTTGCAGGCTCAATCTCTGACCCTCCCTGGGAGCACCTGCTGGAAGCAACCAGTCCATGTGTCTCTCTCACCTCCATGTTTCTCTCTCTCTGTCTCTCCCCGTCCCTTCCACTCTTTCTAAAAATCAATGGAAAAATATCCTCAGGTAAGGATTAACAACAACAAAAGCAAGTCCACAGAGTCAGAAAGTAGATTAGTGAGGGGCTGAGAGGTGGGAAGAGGGGAAGCAGAATGGGGAGTGACTTCTAATCTGTATAGGGTTTCTTTTGGGGGGGTGATAAAAATGTTCTCATATTAGAATATTTAGATTTAGAATTAGAATATTGCACAACTTTGTGAATATACCAAACACTTAAGATTTTACATTTTAAAATGGTGAATTTTATGGTAAGTGAATTATATTTCAATAAAGAAAGCTAATATCCATGTTCTTAACTTGGGGAAGAAGGCAACGAAAATCTTTACTAGAGTGATAGCAGTAAACAGAAGGGGGCAATAATGATTATATGGCTAAATTTGAAGGAAAAAAATGAACCAACTTAGTGACAAACTAAAAATAGAGCAAGGGAAGGAAAGGAGCCAGGACAATTTTCTTAATGGAATGAAGTACATAATTTGAAAAAGAATTCCAATTGTGGGGAGAAGATCAATTCAGTCTTGAATAAGTTGAAATTTGCACCAATATGACTTTTTTTTTAAGTGAAAATGCCTTTAGGCAATTGAACATATGGGACAAAAGTTCAAGCTGCTGGAGACACAAAAATGAGAGTCATCAACTTAGAGGAGGCAGTAGAAGGCATGGGGATAATGCCGGGGAGTGGGGGGAAAGACAGAGAATGAAGGAATGAAATTCTTGCAGGAGTATTCTTCATTTAAGAGATGGTTTTACAAAGGAATCTCAGAAAAGAGAAATTAACACTGATGTCAGAGAAGTGCCTTATCCCAGAGGTTAAGAGAGCAGAGTTGTAAGAATAATGGGAAACACAGGAGCTGTCAGCGCATCCGGGTGCAAGAAAACAGTAAAGCCAGCTGTTAAACCACATCATTAAGTTGTGCACACTGAAGGTGAAGAGCACATCAAATTAGTATCCAGAGGAAGCAAGGGGGATTTGAAACCCATTAAAATGAATAAATAATTTTCCCCAGCCCGACTGGTGTGGCTCAGTGGTTGAGCATCAAGTTATGAACCAGAATGCCACAATTCAATTCCTGGTCAGGGCACATGCCTAGGTTGCAGGCTTGATCGCCAATAGGGCACGTTCAGGAGGCAGCCAATCAATGATTATCTCATCATTGATGTTTCGATCTCTCCCTCTCCCTTCCACTCTGAAATCAATAACATATATTTAAAAAAATTTTAAAGAATTTCCCCCCAAGACTCACAGTGTATGGCCACAGAGAAAGTAAGGGTAAGGAAAAGCCATTGAGCTTTAGAACATAAATGACTTGCAGAAGACCCCAGCCTGGGGAAAGGTTAATGGACATGGCAGGCAAGAGAGAGGCAGAACAGTGATATGACTCAATCCCTTCTTGAAAATTGAGTTTAAGGAAGGTTGTTTTAGCTGTTTATTTGTAGAGTTTGGAGAGAATAACAGTGGGTCAGGGAGATGAAAGCTTTATATTCAACTAGTGGAATAGTTAGCAACACACACAATGAGAACAGAGTGATGATCTCAAGTGCAGATGCATATATATATATGTGTGTGTGTTTTTTCATGGTAAAAATGAGACTTCTAATAACACTCTTAAGAGCAGGTGCCCATTTTATAGAATCACCCAGATACAGTTTTTCTCTCCATAAACTATACATACTGTTGGCTACACATTAGCAGAACACAGAAGACATCTTATGGATTTCTGATTCCCCAATATTAATGGTTTGCTAATGCCTCTGACAGTCTATCTTCTTCCTACTTCGCCCCTTCCTAATGCCCCACATGAAAAGACAGCCTGTCAAAGAGTGAAAATGATTTTATATTTACAAGGCAAAGGAACCTTAAAATGACCTCAGAGGTTTACATGAAACAGTCACAGCTCCAGGATGATCGGCGAGGTTGCTGTTGACAGATAGGACTTGATGGACTGGAAATCAATTTGATCAGATGTTTTTATGGATTATAATGGCCTTAGCTAATTACAAAAGATTGTCTTCCTAGATCCCACAGTTTTCAGAGCTGACTTTGAGCAGAAGTACACAGGATTAAGCTGCAGGCTTGACAGTTTTTCCTAATTATCTGCCGCAAGGGCAACTCTTGGATGGTCTTGACACTTATGTCAAAAACAGGCTGAACTTTTATTTCTTAGGCCACATGCCTTTCTGTCACAGTCATCTATATTTAGGTGATGGGGCTGATCAAATTATCATCACTTACCTGGGCTTGGAAGACTGGGAGAGACTGCAAATATAAAGAAATGGATATGTAAAGTTCTGAAAATTTGACATAAAGCAGATAATGTAATCATTGACATGAATAGAAATAAAATGGATGTTGTGTATTTTCAACCACTCAGCTAACAACTAGAAAATACGGGTTTATAACAATTTTTTAAAAGGAGGCTGTAGCCCTAGCCGGTTTGGCTCAATAAATAGAATGTTGGCCTGTGGATTGAAAGGTCTAAGGTTCAATTCCGGTCAAGGGCACATGCCTGGGGTGCGGGCTTGATCCCCAGTAGCGGGTATGTAGGAGGCATAGGAGGCAGTCGATCAATGATTCTCTATCATCACTGATGTTTCTCTCTCTCCCTCTTCCTTCCTCTCTGAAATCAATAAAACTATATTTTAAAAAATAAAAATAAATAAAAGGAGGTTGTAAGATGTCTTATTAAAAGAAGAGAGTAAGCAAAAAAAAATGGGTTATACGCCTTAGATTCTTACTAAGATGTCTTACTAGAACTGATCATCCGTAGGTTTTATAAAAATTTAGATTCCCTATCACGGCAGTAAATTGTGTTATTTCAGGAAAAAATTGATCAATATATAGTTGAATTGAATGTTTTGCTTTCTACAAGGTAACTGTTTCAAAAGAGAAAGCACTCTTTTGGAAAGAAAATTATTACATATCTGTTCATTTAAGATGATACTAAAACTAAGCTAAATTACAATGTATATATTACTGAATATGAGGAACAAGGGTCCCTGTTGCAAGAATTAATCTGCACATGTGTAAGACAACCTGCCCGGTGATTGTTTTATGTAGAAACAGTAGGTAGAGAGAAGAGAGAAGGGATGGTGAAAGAGGATATCAAAGAATTGTATCCATAATTTAGCTGCATAAATGATGTCTATGGCTTTTGAGAGCAAAGTTTTAGATGGACCTGAAGAAATTGAAATCACAAAGATTTATGCAACAGAGATCCAAGCATTTTTGCTAGAGCCCATGAGCAGCAAGCTATGTCATTGAACAGGGAGGAAAAAAAAATATTTCTTCTTTATCCTGTCTAGAACCCAGCATATGCCTTGTAACAGTAGGAGTTTGGGATGTCTGTACGTATTCTTGGGAGCAACTGCAGGGTAACGGGAGAATGAAAGACATAGTGATAATGCTTGACCAAGAATTGCCATTCAAAAAATCAGACTCTTTTGAAACATGCACTTATAGATGAACTTGGCTGGCACAGCAGAGCGACTTTGTAGAAGGTTAAGAGCCTATGCTCTCATTCATTCAACAAATATTAATAGTACATGCTATGCACACTCTTGATTTAGGTATTAGAGACTCATCAGTGAAAAATAAAGCAGATGATAGACCCATACACATGTGAAATTTGAGACACAATAACATTTTTGCACAAATAATATTGTGAAGTCTGGAAAATATTAGGTTACATTAACACAATGCTAACAAAGCATAAATTCTATTATTACCTCATTGACTAGAAAAAAACTACTTAACTGTACTTTATTTTTAAAAAAAATTGTATCTGTTCTGAAGGCTTTACTTATTGAAGAAAGGAAACTTACATGTTATCTTTCAAATTCTTATCTAATTTTAAAATCTTATAATTTTTGTTCAAATAATTCTAATATTACAAAGAAAGTTACAATGGAGACCAGAAATAGTAGGGAAAATAAACAAATATATTTAAAAGTTTATGTTTTATAAGATAGGCTTACTCAGAAGGGACAGTGGTTTCATTGAGCCATTTTGGATTGTTCCTTCAGATGCTAGACCATAAAAACAGATGACATGTAGAAGAAACTAAGACTAGTGGCCCATAAAATCGCTGTAATCTCATCAAACACCAAGAACAATTATAGTCCAAACTTATATCACCAGACCTATCAAGTTATAATTTGTATATATCTATTTTAGAAACTGCATCATTTAACCTCACTCACAAAGGTGTGAGGAAGATTAACTAACTAGATAATTTCACAAAGTGCTTAGATAATAAAAGGTAAAGGGATAAATGCCAAGGATTATTGCTTTAGACCCTCTGCCAATGCTAAAAGACCAAAGTTAATGTTTTGTTTCATTTTCCAATGTCTGGGTAGCTCAAGTTCATTAGTTCCAAGAATGGGGGCAGTGGGAGGTGAGAAGTGTCTTTCCAGGAGAAAGAAAACATAGATTCACATCCCAAGGGGAAGCAAAGTCATGGGATTTAACAGAGCATTTCTCCACTTAAAAAGCATTGGAAGACAATTTTCCATGGGTGTCTCATGCTTCTTCATGCCTTGCAAGAAAAGGCAGTGATTGCCTTTGTTTTGGATTATTTTTCAAGAATGTTTATATACTCAACCTTGGAAAATAGAGATATTGTCCCCCTCCAAAGCCAAGAGCAGGTTCCTTGCAGCCTCAGAATATAAAAATAGAGTCTCCCTCTGGAACAAAGGGTTGGCAAGTTTACTACCCATTTTAAAGATTTAGATTCTCTATGCTCAGGGTCCCTCTCATGTCATATAACTCACCTGGACCTCTTTGTGTCATCTGTCTATGTCATGCTGTGCAAGCTGAGGCATGGGGAACTGGTACAAGCAATACCATTAGCTGATAATCTGGCTAACAGTATTGTCTTAAGTAATAAAGTCCTTTGTCTCTGACCCAGGAGTCTCATGTCTTCTGTTAGCATCTATGAAAGTATGGTTGGCTAAAGTGCTAGCCTGATAGCAGGATAAAATCTCAAATCTTCGACAGGATATATATGCATATGTATATTTATATTCATTTAAAACAAGTATCCTGTGGCAGAAAGTCTCTGAAAGGATTTGAGATTTATAGTCAACATTGTCCTTAGACCCCAGTAGAGAAGGAATCATAAGAGACAGGGAAAGTAATTTTAAAACTTGAGCAAAACAACACGTAACCATGAAACATGATTTCACTTGATGTGGAGGATTAGCTCATCAAGGTCTAGCTCAGACACCCTTTCCTCTTGCCATTCCATTTCATTTTCCTTCTCAATCCTGCACAGTTACTCACTAAATGACTGCCATCCTGACCCCTTCCTCTTCACCCCAAGGCTGAGACTGTGCTTCCCAAAGCTCATTCTCTGGCTTCTGATTTATGATTCTGACAGCACTTCACTGAGTGAGGCTTCATGGCAATTTATGT
This sequence comes from Cnephaeus nilssonii, assembly GCF_951640355.1. Lineage (NCBI taxonomy): Eukaryota > Metazoa > Chordata > Mammalia > Chiroptera > Vespertilionidae > Cnephaeus > Cnephaeus nilssonii. Next base: position 78,256,480 of record NC_137082.1, read on the forward strand.
CATTACACAAATTATACAAATTGCCATTAACTGATGTAATGTACTATAAAGAACTGGAAGCACACATTTAAAAAAAAATATCTGAATTTCTCTTCTACATGTTTGTACTACTTTATCACGTATTTTTCAATTCAGTTAATACATATACATACTATTAGAAGAAACAACATTGTTTACCACATTTATTTTATTCTTTCTATTTTCAATTATTTACTTACTTTTCTTGTTAAAGTACTTCTTTAGTAAGAATTTGGAAATCTAAAACATTTCTGAAATATCAAATCTGCCACTATATCTAAAGTTAGAAGAGGAAAAATTAAAGGTTGAATGCCATATTTTTAAACAAGGAACTTTTATTTAGTGTGATCGCATATGGAGTGAAAAAAGTTCAAGGCAGAAAGGAAATCAGGCTGTGTGTAACTTCTCTGATGGATGATATGAATAAAAGCAAAATGCGAAGTAAGATCTCTCCTGATTTTCCTCTTAGTATTAGCCCTGACTGTTGACTTCCAGACAGACATGTGAATTTGGATTCTAGTCTACCTGTGTTATGTTTACTGATGACAGCAAAAGTTTGGAGAGGTAATCCAATTACAGTGTCTCAGAATTGTCCTGGATCACCTTATGTAAATGCGGGAGTTCTTTAGTTGCTAGGTAGCCTCTTGGTTGAAGTAGAGGTGAAACAAAAAGATGGAAACAGCCAATCAAACAAGCCTCACTGAGTATCTAGTTCACATTACAGGTCTAGAAGTTGAGGAAATTTAAAAGAAGGAAGTTGTAAATAAAAGAAAGGGAGCAAAAGGGCATTGGAAAAAATGTGGAATTTAGTAAGGGAATAAAGACAGTATCGTATTACATAACTTCTCTTACTATAATTTCCTCCTCACCCAATTCCACTTGCCATCTCATACTTCATCCAACTTCACCATATGCTGACCTAGTCATGCCCCTCCCACTTGCTTTCAAAGCTTAATTTCTCCTGTCTAGAATCTACAATCCAGTCTTACCAGATCTATAAAATATTTTCTGTTATTCTCCCAAAACTAATCTCTACCCAGATGGGCTGGTATACTAAGTCTATAGGTAAGTTCAACCACTAACTGTCCTTCAAGAACACCTTCCTTATCTTCTTCATACTCATCACTCAAATTACATATGCTCAGGAAAAATGACAAATCAAACTACATTAATGTTAATGTATAAGTACCTCATGAGATATACTTCCCTGAGAGCAGAATTCATTATAAGGAGAGAATAAAGAACATCAATGCATCTAAAAAGGACAGAGAGAAAAAATGAAAGGTAACATAATTTCGGAGGGACGAGCATCAACCTCAACAATGCCTATTAAGCCAGAGAATCTAGATCCCTGTCCTGAATCTTCATTTGCTATTACAAATGATAACATAGTTACAGAATCAGGTAATACCAATAACATATATAGAAAAAAAGTTATCTATATCTATATCTATATCTGACTCTCAAAAGGAACCTATGACTTGGGTTTATGAACCATCAAATGTTAGCTTTCATAAGAGCCCAAAATTGTTACTTCAGGACAAATGGTATCCTTAACAATCAATAACACTGATATGCTATGAAGGGTGAATATATAAAGGCTTAGAAATTGAACAGGTCAGGATGAAGCCTGAGGCAGTTGTTTTGATGTTTCCACATAAGCCCCAGATCTCACTGTTGTTTGTTGGTTTTTATGTTAATAGAAAAATTGCTTAATATTCTAAAAAGTTTTTTTCAGAACTGAGTTGGCTTATATGCCCATGATTTCTAAGTGAAAACAGAGTTATGAACAGGACTTGGAAGTTCTTTGTAATAGAATTTGGGTATTGTCCTGAAGCTCAACTCTTCTCCCTAGCAGAGAATCCCATACTTGCTTATCACTGTCCCTGATTTAGAGAGTATGAGAATGAATTGTAGGATGATAGGAGTTGATAGAAATGCACCTGGCCATAGGAACAAAATAAGAGAGCACAGAAGTTAGGTTAAAAAAGAGAGATCATATAAATAACACAGGATTTTGTTTTTGCTTCTGTTTTTATCAATTCCTTTTTATCAATTGTAGGGTTTTTAATTCAGCACTATTGATATATTAGGCCTTATATTTCTTATTGTAGAGGCTTTTCTGTGCATTGTAGAGTATTTACTCACAGCCTTGATTACTATATTCTAGTTGCCAGTAAAACCCTTCCCCCAAGTTGTGAAAATCAAAATTGTCTCCATACATTGCCAAATGTCACCTGACAGGCAAAATCGCCCCTGGCTGAAAACCATTGCTCCAGGGAGACCCAACTGAATCTACACAATTGCTAATACAACCATTAAGATTTTGAAGAATTGAGTATGCACCCTTAGTCAATTCATTTTCCTTTTCTGGGCTATCTTTTTTGCCATCTGTAAAATCAAATGCTCCAAAATATTTTCCAGGTATAAGACTGAATGAGTTTAAGGGTTCTATTCCATGAAGGTGCTTCACACATTTTGTGGTTTCAATAAGAAAATTCAGTGAATATTTTGTTATGAGTTACCTGAGATAGAGGTAAAACTTGCATTATGGAACCATCTCTTTTCTGGAGAAACTTGGAGTAATTTGGAGTTATTAGAGAAGGAAATACATAGATAGTAATGATGATGATATTTATGGTTGTCATGATAAATTTTGGATACATCTCTTTTCTGGTGAAACTTGATGTTATCTGAGAAGGAAATAGTAAGTAAGGATGGTATTTATGGCTATTTGAATAGATTATAAACTACAACAATAAGAACCCTTGAAATGTGAGAACATGAAATTTATTCAAAATATTACAGAAGACATCAACTCATGGAAGGAGTCTGTGAGTCAAGGAAGGAGAGCTCCGTGAAAATCAAACTCCTTTGCACACTGCGGGCCATCCACAAATGAAGAGAGTACACCATCCTTTTTGTTTTTTAAATATGTTTCCATTTCTATTTGTAATATGTTATTAAGGGTCTTCCATTCTCTAAGACATCAGGTTTCTCTCTCTTTTGTATTAAGATATAAGCAAGACTATGTTATTCAATTCAGAGAAACAGAAGCTCCTCAGGCCCATACAATATCTCCAAGGCCTAGCTCACTCACTATGAAGGCCACAAAATAAGGAGAAAAATGGAACATAAACTCTGTCACTAAGAAGCTTAAAATACAGTTAAAGTTACAGGATTAACCCAATGGATTTAATAACGATAATACGATACTATATATTTAAGTACTAAATTGTACTTAAGCATCACAGGAGGGATTCAGAAAGAAGAAGGTGTCGCATTAGGTGAGAGGCAAAGCTTAGAGAGTCTAGGATTCTATGTTTGAAAAGAGGCATAAAACATATGCTTAAATAACATTTGAATAGTATTTTGCATCCTATTTGACCATAAATAAAGGTTGAATTAAATAGGTACATGATTTAGAGTTGCCTGACAGACTTTTAAAGACTAGGAATGTTGTAGCTTACCTAGATTTCACTGACAGCAATAAAGTCATTTGAATGTGTATAGCACTTTTAGAATTTGTTAGTATTTCTGACAATTTCACTTCTACAATATGAGCTACACATATTTATTTACATGCCATTTTAAGTAGAGATGCTTCTTATTTTCCCCATATATGCTTTTTTGAACTTCATTTTCTCAGGGTGTAGGGATTTGGCCTAGAGGCCAAAGAGAGGAAGCAGTCGAAAATGTAGGAGTTGCTGGTAAACAATGAGTCACATGAACTATTTCTCCTCAGATCACTCTGTATTTCTCATGACAGGTCCCTGCTAGTGACTAAAACTGCCTATTGGAGAAGGCCTATTCTTATCTTGTTTCTTCCTTAGTAACACACAGGACTAGCTTTTGCTAATAATATAGAAATCTAAAAGTTGTCTTCTAATTCATCTTAATAACTAGGACACCTATTTCATAGATCTTCTAGTATTTCTACTTTTCATCCCGTTTCCAAAGAGGTTCTGATTAACGGAAGCCCCAAAACACCAAACTTTGATGTCAAATATCGAATTCCTCCTGGTCTAAAGCAATAATCAAGTTGAAAGTTCCTTTTGAAACTAGTAATAGTGTCTTTGAACCTCTGTATCTGTGGAATATCCCAGCCAAAGGGGGTGACAGTAGTTAATACATATCTCATTAGGTAGCTTTAAAGATGAAACATTCTCCTTCATACAACACTAAAAATACATTACTCTCTGTTTGTTTAAATCGTTTTAATGTTCATGTCACAATCAAATAGAATAAGTTTGAAAAGTAATTTTATTTTGGCCAAAGGGGTATATTTGTATACTAAAGCTATTAAGAATGAATTAAGTGGAACTGGGACATGTACTCTTCCACTGAATGTAATTGGGTGACATTACTTCTATAGCTCCATCTTCTGCTCTTGCTTCATTTAATTGCTCTGATACTTACTAATGGCATGACTTAGACAAATTACATCATGTCTGAATCTCTATCTCCTCATTTTCAAAATAAAATAATCACTTTGACCCTCTCCACCCAATTCTAAGAATTGGTAAGTATAATTTTAACCTCTATTGTCACCAATCTTGTATGCATTAATATATGTAGTGGTCGTACCTTTTATGATGCAGTGTTTGAAATGCTAATTAGGTTTTGGAGACATTTATTTTTTGTAATAAATATCATTATTTCTTTGAACATCTAACTTTTTCAGTTAAATTTTAAATATTTTAGGATAAGTTTAATACTATGTATATTTTAGATATTTTCAATGCAATGACTCATAGCTACATCAATAACATTTAATTTATTAGAGCACATGATTCCATAATAGGATGTCTCTAAGGTCCAGGGAATGGAAGAAAGGAACCAACATTAATTAAGCATTTACAGTGCCGACACACTTGTAAGGTCGGTAACATGTTCCCTTATTATAGCAAAGAAAACTAAAAGGAGTATTAAGTGTTGGATCCAGAATGTATCCACTTAAATGTCTGATTTCAACAGCCATTCATATTTTCTATTAATCACACAATTGATTTTTTTTTTCAGAAACAACATCTTAACCTTACAATTTTGCCTGGGTTGTTTGTTTTTGTTGGTTTGAGTACAGTGTCATGGCTAACTCTGAAATCAGTATGCCATGCTTTCTCTTCCTTATCATACATGCATGCATAAACACACAGCACACTCACATACTCACCAGAAACAGAACTCACCACTTAGGGTGAAAAATAAGTACATAACAAACAAAAGTCATTTCACTTGCTCTGCCTTTTAATCTTCATTTTATCTCTTTATTTTTCTGATAGAAAACTAATCATTACGAAACAAAAAATGCTTATACTGTAAAAACATAATAAAACTAAACATTTATTAATGATCATTGACTAGTCCTTTAAATTCTAGAATGTAGAGGACACTTGAGAACTCTTAAGCTAACATGCACAGGGGAAGAAGGAAAAGTAGTTTACAATTAAAGAAAAAACTAAGACCAAGATCTTGCTATAACTATTGGAAATGGAATTGTGACCCTGGAGTTTGCAACTTGCTATAATGCTGGTAGATGCTCTGGTACTGACCAATACAATCACAAAGGCAATTAACATCATGGTGTGGGGAAATAAAAATGTAAGAGAAATTTGCCGATGTCTCTCTCTGCTGTCTTGGTCCTTCCACTGGTGAAATCTTTTAGGTGTTGACACCAAGAGCCCTCAAATTGTTCTCATGTTTTATTGATGTGCCCTGTTTCTTTCTCACCTCCACTAGCAACTGCAATTGGCCAGGGATTTAAATATATAATTGTGAATATAACACTTTAATTCAATCCTTAAATTCCCTAACTGCATACTTAGATCAATCTCAGAGTTATATGATATATTTAATGCAAAGTATCCTTTGTAAGTAAAGAAGGGGGCAAGCAAGAATACAGTACAATTGTGAAGTTTCAAAAGATTGGGACAAACTTGAGCTTGGCTCTTAGTTTGCCCATGAGCTCTTTCCCATCAATGACATTGAAACTTTGATTCAAACTCTATTCTTGCTTCTTTATCTATTTGTGATGATGTTGACATTTAAATACTAACCATGTATTTAAAAGTTTTCTCTGAGAAAATACATTGGTCTTAGTACTAGGTGCATCTATTCTCATATCATACACTAATAAACCACATAATCCTGAGTAATTTATTTATGAGTGTCAGTTATTTTATCCATAAGTAAGTACATTGAAATGCATGTGCCTTTCCTTTCATCTCTAAAATGCTAAGGATTACCACTCACTTGCTCATTCATTTATGCATTCTTGGTTATTCCTAATTATTAAGGGTTTTTGTTGGTTCTTTGTTCATTATTTGTTTTTACATAAACTAAGTATTGTCACTGGTCTTTTAAGACAACTTTGAAGAGGAAGGTGCTCACATTATTGAGAACTCACTCCTTATTAATGTACATACTAGATTTCAAGCTGCTTACTCAAATAGCTCAGCTTTAACCTCAAAGTTACCCTAAAATCACTAATGCATTCCAAATCCCAGCTGCCTACTTCCTTGTCGTCCTCACTTTCAACAGCTTTTTGCCCATATCATATCAGTCGTTCACTTCCATGGTTACAATCTTGACCTTACCATCATCAATACCACTGAAATACTGAATCATAGTTATAGTTACTTTCTAACCATAATCTTTTCATCCCAAATAATTAATTCTAATCCTTCATATTCAGTCAGTTGATTCTGCAACTTTTTTATGCCGTGACATCCAAATTAAATGTTTATCTCTTTTCTTAACCTACATAGGTTCTATGGTGCAGCCATATAAACACACACTAGGAAATACCCTTGACACTCCTGTCCTATGCCCTATAAATCCTCTTTCAAAAGTCCAATCCTTGTGAAATCTAGTTGACTTCTTACTCTATGTGTGTATCTGAAAAGCTGAATATGATTATAGAAGATCACATAACTCTGTTGACTGGTTTTACGATGAATTTATCAACATGTCAAGATAATCTTACTATACCTTCCCAGTAAATTTCTTTCTCATTGTAAAAAATATTGTTATACATTCTACTTTCCTCTCAAATATCCAAAGCCCCATCTTTAGTCCATCATTCATAGCTCATGACATCATCATATTTTTCATTAAGAAAATAGACAAAAAGAAAAATGATCCTGTCTATACATCAAGTGGTCCATCACTTTGCATACATCTCTGTCCAGATTACTTTACCTCCTCCTTTGTTATAATAAAGCAATTTGTGCTTCCTTTATCTAAAACCAACCCCCCCCCCCCAGATGTACCTTGAATCCTCATCACCTTCCTACTACTCCAGGCCAAACATTGACTCTACAATTCTTCCCTCACCCACCTCTCTTATATTATCCCTTAAAACAGGATCTTTTCCTCAATTACAAAAATACACATGCTTTAGAATGTTTTAAGATTCCTTCAATCTCACTATCTTCTCATTCATTTAAGAGTGAAACTAATAAAATATTTTCTTTACTCCATGTTCTCACCTCCCATTCCCTCTCAACTCACTATTATCTTACTGAAGTCTATACTACTCTACAAATAGCTCTTAACAAGGTAATTGACTCCCTTTTTTATATATCTGAGTGGTAATCTTCTGTTCTTCACCATCAGCAAGTTTTTTCAATCTTAATTTCAGAATATATCTGGAATATGTTCAGTTCTTACCATATATATTATTATAACTCTAATCCAAGCTAGATCACCTGCCATCCAGACTATTGACATTGCCTCCCACCAGGTTCCTCTTCATCATCCATTTTCCACTGCTTTTACAAAAGCCAGAAAAAGCTTTTGAAAGCATGCGAGTTTATCAGCCTCTCCCCAACATGCATACTCTTACAACCCAAAGGGCTTAGAGGAGTTTGTGTGTAGAAATGAAAAATGTTATGGTTTCTTCTAAGTGGTTTGAATCCTAGGAATGCAAACAGATCATTACAGATCACAAGTTGTATGATCTGCCTTGATGGAGCCATATAGAAACCTAGAAACGGATATGGTTTCTAAGATAAGAGAAACTCATCAAATGAGTCACACTGATGTTGTTGTTTTGTTTTGTTTTGTTTTGTTTTTCCCAGTGGTATTCACCAGTGCTAAATAGGATAAAGTCTAAATTAAATTTTCTTAGTCTAAATGAATTTAAATGGTCAATTGGAGGGAGTGCATGATATAAATACAGTTCTTTTCAGGATAGTAAAAACTTAAATGGAAATATTTTCAAAGTCCAAGTACATCTCCAAAGAATACAAAAAAAAAAAAACAACACAGTTTCTATTTGTCATTTAAGAAGTACTGTACAACTTAGTCTATCTCAAACTGTGCTTTTGTGTCTAGAAAAGCCTGGCTACGAATTAGCACTGACTTGCCTTTGTTAGGCCCAGAGGTATTTAGCCCACACTAGAATGCATGGTCTTTTACTTGCATGAATACGTTTAAGAAGCAAAACAAAGTGAAATTTTAAAAATAGAGCTTCAAAGCCTAAGTAACAAAGCAAACAGAATGCCCATTTGATTTGGCCACTTCTCTATCTTAGGGATCATGCTATCGATCCATCGCACATAGATAAACTGCAATGCATGACCACTCATTGTCTGAGATAATCTTGTATTTGCGTGCACAGCACCTCACCTGGCTTCATGCATAGCAAGCAATACCTAGGAAATGAGGGAGGCTGTGGCAAAGTCCTGGATAAAGAGAGGCACTGCTCTTTGTTTCTGATACCTCACTCTCTTCTCGGCTTTTCCTCCCTCTGCCTTTCATTTCTGTGTTTGCCAAAGAAAAGAATTAATAGAGTGGAAGTTTTAGATCTGAGGCAGGTGTCATGGGCATCGATGCTTTCTCCCAACCTATTCTCAACTAAGTGTCAGGTCACTGGGAGACTGTCTATATGCTAAGTTGCTCTTTTGCTGAAGGCTTTTCTGAGAGGCGAGTCATATTTGCCAACTGCCGAGATGCAGACATTTTATCTGTCCTAACTTTAGAATCCCTTTAAAGCTGTTTATTCCCGTGTTGGGATTAAACGACAATTCTAAATGACCAGAAAAATAAGTAACACTCTGAATGTGTACAGTAAGTGTGCTCCCTTGTATAGTCCTATACGCAACTTATTTCCAGCCTCCCTCTTTCCTGTGCCTGTAGAATGGACATCGCTCCACAGTGTGCTGAGGAGGAGGATGTAGGACCACTTTTTAAAATATATTTTGATTGATTTCAGAGAGGAAGAAAGAGGTAGAGAGAGATATAAACATCAATGATTAGAGAGAATCATTGATCATCTGCCTCCTGCACACCCCACACTGGGGGCTTGAGCCTGCACTCTGTGCATGTGCCCTGATCGGGAATCAAACTGTGACCTCCTGGTTCATAGGTCGATGCTCAACTACTGAGCCACACTGGCCAGGCGACACATGACCATTTTTTTTACATTTTATGAACCTTTAACATGTTCTTGTAGCCTTACAATTCTACCTGAACATAGCTAGGCATTCTCATTGGTTATCCCTGAGTCTCCTCCGTAGTAGTCTAAATCTTCTTTGAAAGACAATAACTAGTTCATTTAAAGAGACAAAGATAAACAGAGTAGGTATTATGTATAAGAGTTTGCCACCATTGAAATAAAAGTGAAAGGTCTTCAGGAAGAACCTTTTGGCCTGAGATTTCACCATAAATATCTATTACTTATGAAGCTATTGGGCTGGAAGGTAACACATTTCATTTCGGCCTCTGATCCACCATATGCACTGTGTGATCACCTGCATAATACTGAAATGTCTTGAAGTCAGAGATTTAGCCATGATTTTCAGTAATCTATTTAAATCCTGAAGAAATGTTAGTTATCACCAGAGCAGAACATTTCAGACATCTTTTTCTGACAACCACATTTTGTTCTGGTAACCACTAACTATAGCATTTTGTAAAATTTTGTTCTGACATCAGTTGCATTTACAAAATAATATCTTCCTTACTTAAAATTTAGGATGAAAACTTTATGATTTCTCATAAGAGTGGAAGATTCTGGACCTGAACATTGTGGACAAGGCCATATATAGAAAACACAAAAGGGAAGTGAAAGAAATAAAGAACAAAATAGAGAAATGTAAACATATTAGAATACTTTCCTGCCATTTAGAGCCAAAAAAGTAGTTTATGAAAATGGAATATGATTGTGAGGATAAATGTCAGAAACCAAGGAGAATAAGTAGTAAAATCAGGCACAGGCATTTGGTGACTAAAAAGTCACCTGTAATCTTTGTGAAACTGATACCGTTGTAATTAGCTAGTTAATAATAATAGTAAAGGAGCAAAGGAGGAGGCCAGACATTATAACCATGGTCATTTGGGCAGCTTCACCAGAAAGTTGCAATTTCACACTCCCCAGGGAACCACCAACTCATTCCCCAGAGATCACTGGGGAAAGGGGTCCACCAAAAGGGAGAAAAAATCATGCATAGTGAGTCAGGGAGACTAAGCACAGTGCCTATTGGTCAAGCTTGGGAGCCATGGATTGTCTAGAGTAGGTGGGGCTACTGCGCGCCCATGCAAATTTGGGAATACATAATCCTCTAAACAAAGGAGTTCTCTTTCTTGGATCTTGGGTCTCTTGCATTTGACCATGTGCCCCATGGCCATGTGGACCCCACATGCAATGGACTGATGGACTGCAATGAAAAACACAACTAAGCTAGCCTGATGCTATACTGGACACTGCTCCAATATGGAGTGAAAATTCTGGACACTGGCTTTTATTCCATTGAAGCCCCAGTTAACCTTCTTCCTTGGGGAGGGACAAAAGGACATGGGGCCTTGGAAACTCAGAAGTTTGATTCCACATAAATAAAGCTTCTTACAATATCTCATTCTCTTGTGCAACTTCAGAAAATTATTTTCTCAGGATATCATAAGAAGCCCATTACCCCACTGATAACAAAACCAGCATCAATTGAGTGATGGGGACAAAATCTAGACTTCAAAGTGCAATGGAGCAGCAGGATATGAAAGGTCTTAATAATAATGATGTTTGCCTTGGCATATATCCACCATCCAGCTCTGGATAGCTATCAAAAGTCATGAAGAGAGAGATATAGACATAGATATGATGATATACATATACACAGATATGACTATAGACATAGATTAAAGATGACAGAGATAGAGATAGAGATAGAGATAGAGATGATAGAGATGATAGAGATAGAGATAGAGATAGAGATAGAGATAGAGATAGAGATAGAGATAGAGATAGAGATAGAGATAGAGATATGTATACACATATATTAAGAAATATATAGGATCTCACTTAACATTCAGTACATCTACTCACCTGCCTTAGGAGTCATTAGAGATTGAGATTGGGTTTCTTCAATTCCAAACAGTATTCCTTTCTTCATTTGTGTCACCACCTTCCTCTGAGTTTTACATATTCAATCTTAATACCCCCACAGTGAGGAACAAAGTGTTTGCATTTTACTGGCATAAGATAGTAAGTGCTTTAGAAGTCATTATACTAAATACAGAAAGATTTTGAGTAATCCTTCAAAATGTCAAGGCACATATCACATAAGCAATTGTTAAATATATTTTGTAGGGGAAGAAGTTAATTTAAAGCACTTGTGATATTTAATGCCACTCAGGACAGTTGTGAAAAAATTCTAACACTCCGATGTACTTATCAACCCATAATGTCCTTTCTGAGGTTAGAATGAGCCCCAAGCAAAATGCTGCCACCATGGAGACTCATTTTGGAAATCCTCAGCTCCCAAGTTCTCAGTATGTCTCTTCCTAACCTTGGTACCCCTATTTCTCTTTTTTGTACCCTTAGGTAGCTATATGCTCCAAGCTCATGCTTAAATAATACCAGGGGATTTTTAGCTAATAAGGGGCTTAAAGTATTAACTCAAAGAGTGTATTTGCACTTCAAAAGAGAATTCAGGAAGACAAAATACTTTGAGTTCCAAAGTGGAAATATACAAAGATTTCATCTGAAGCAATGTTTATATTGTTGGGAAAGATTTTTGGAATGCTGAAGACTTTTGGCACCCCTTAAATTTTACTTGAACGGTCTGTTAACATACTAGAAATTATTAATATTTGGGGAACAATATATCACTCTCACCTGGCCATCTTTGAATACAATTGAGGCCATCTTTCAAAAACTAATTCCAAACAGCTGAGCTGAGTTTACATAAAATGGACCTGGAGAGTATTATGCTAAGTGAAACAAGTCAGACAGAAAAAGACAAATACCATATGATTTCACTTAAATATGGAATCTAATGAACAAAATAAACTAGCAAACAAATAGAAACAAACTCATAGATACAGAGAACAGACTGATGGCTTTTAGAAGGTAGGGGGGTGGAGTTCTGGGTGAAAAAGGTACAGGGATTAAGAAACAAAAGTCATAGACACAGACAACAGTATGGTGATTACCAGAGAGGAAGGGATTGGGGGGAGGTAGAAGAAGCTAAATGGTGGAATAAATGGTGATGGAAGGAAACTTGACCTTGATTGGTGGGCACATAATACAATATACAGATGTGTATTATATAATTGTACACCTGAAACTTATGTAATTTTATTAACCAATGTCACCCCAATAAATTCAATATTAAAAATAAAGATAGAACAACAACAAAAAGTAATTTCCACCTCTGTAGATGTCTATCAAAAATTAAATTTTTTGCATGGCCAGTGTGGCTCAGTAGTTGAGTGTCAACCTATGAACCAGGAGGTCATGGTTCGATTCACAGTCAGGGCACATGCCAGGGTTGCTGACTCAATGCCCAGTGCGGGGTGTGCAGGAGGCAGCTGATCAATGATTCTCTCTCATCATTGATGTTTATATCTCTCTCTCCCTCCCTCTCCCTCCTCTCTGAAATTGATAAAAATATTTTAATTAATTATTTTTCAAATAAAGAAGTCCACGGCATTCCCTACTCAGTCAAAGGTTTTGACATTTAGTACAATAGGCACTGACATATATTCAACGGATTCATTCACTGGTATCTCTTGTTTTACCTTTCAAGGAGTTTCTGGCTTCTTAGATACCAAGAAAATTAATTTTTATTATATCCTGTACAAGACAATGATATACAAGGTTGATGCAGCATCAACAGTAAGTTTTATAGCTTTTACATAAAATCCTCATACTTTTCCTCATATCTTTAGGGGGGAAAACAGTATTTCTTCAGGCTTATTTTAGAGACAGTGTATCACAGTGGAGTATTTGTCTGAAAATAGTTATTAGTTTGCTGTCACTTCATGTAAGTCATTAAGCTTTTTTGTGTTTCAGCTTCCTAATTCCTAAATATAAAATCCCCTCAATATAAAAATAGAGAGTTGAGATAGTTACTCTCCAAATTTTTTTTTTTCTGCCACCTGGATATGTCACTTTTCTGAACTCTAACAGTTCTAACAATTCCTCCTCTGGGGTAGGGGAAGCTCTTAACTCTGGTGATTGCGTGTCAGTCGCTTGTTTGCTTGTTAATATTTTGCTCAAGTGGTGACTGTGCCCCAGAGTAGTTATATAATGCAACGCTACTCTAAACCTAGATTAGGAAGAATGAAATAATTTCTGAATCTCCCAGGCAAGACTAGAAGTGTGAAGTAAGGATGCTATATGACTAGGGATTGCTTCTTCAATATTATTTTTTTACATAACTGAATTTGTAATTTTCTGAAGTAGCCTTCTCCTGCTGCCATAAACCTTGATGTTTACAAGAAACAGAACAGAACCTGGATACTTTGTCACTGGGTAAACTTGTTACATCATGACTCCCTTTGCCAATTACTTTTACCTCCCTATTACCACCCTTCTCCTGAGTGTCTAGTGGCCTGGAGGTTCCTCCCCACAAGCTCCTCCAGTCCCCACTCGCACGTCTGGTGCTTACCCACAGATGGTGCTTCCTCTAGGCCTGCCAGGACATAAATGATTCCGTTAAGGGGGCTACCTCTGTGTTCTCTTCTCTCATGGAGCTTGATTAATTATACTAGGTAAATGGAAATATGTTCCCAATATAATACAAATGGTGAATATTAGGATATGTCTTATTTTATTTATTCTCCCTAAGATGCTAAAATGGCAACTGTGTATCACTTTAGTTCAAATCATTCAGTAGTTGAAGACCTAATAATGGGGTCAGTGTATTTTTTTTGAGCCAAGTGCTTGTTTTTAATGGGCTTATTATAGTAGTACATGTGGTAGAAAGCCTTTAAGTTCTCTGCTATGTTTACCTCTTAAAACTCTGTACACTGCCTATATCCTTCAGTCAGACTAGACTAGTCACTGCTCTGAATAGCTATTATCCATTTAAAAAGTCAGTTCCCGTTGATTCAGGTTTAAAACACAGCTTAAATTTAACATTCCTGATTCTTCACTTCTATAGAGTTTTGTTTGTGTCTACCTCATTGGATTATGAGAATTCAATGAAATAAGTGCAGGTAAAGCACTTAGCATAGTGAAATTGTAACCATTATTACATTACTTGTTTTATTCTCTTTTCATCTCTTTAGCACTGAAAGAAATAATTGACAAAACTATTAGTCAAATTAACAATGAGTTAAATTAAACTAAATTAATAATCATTAATTGGATAGTGTAAAAATATAGAAAATAGAGCCCAAGAGGAGAGATGGAGAAAGAAACAGCAACAGTCCAAAGAAACATGAACAAAACCAAGACTAATGTAGGAATTTCAGCAGATCTCTGGCAGATTCTATGGTGAAATCACCCAAAGAAGTAACTGTCTTTCCTATTTCTGGGTCAATTCTCTTTTCCAAAGGAATATTTAAAAACTGAAATAAAGTGTTGTAGACATGGCTGCTATAATTTGCAGGAGTTTTATGCCTTTACATTTTTACATAACTCAATCAACGTTTCAGCTTTTCTTTTAAAATCCTTTCCTTTTCCCATTAGTCTGTTAATAATCGTTGCTTCCTGGCATCCCCATTTTGTCAGGTTATTATGCATTCCTCAGCATTGTGAAAAATGAAAAGTGGAAAAATCACATATTTTTCAGCTGACTTAACACTCTGTAAAGTGCTGAAATTATTAATTGAACATCTTGATTATAAATTAGGTGGAAATAATGTTGAAGAAGCAGCCCCTAGTCATATAGGATTATTATTAGGGCAAAACACTGAATGATTTGAATTTTATTCTGGTAGTAGTAAATATAGTTAATACCAGTGAATATGAGCTCATAGGTTTTGGCTGAATATCAACCAAATCAAGTAAGCAATTGCCTTCACAATTTTGAGGTTTACATCCTAAAACCTTGTGACTGCTGCCTCTTTGCCCTCCTAACTACTTGAGAGCTGCATCCAGAGTTTAGAGCCAAGCTAATGGCCATCTGCCTCCTGGAAACATTTAATCCAAAATCACAACATTTTTAAAAGCAGTAAAATTTGCTCCAGTAATTTCAAAGTGGCGATAATCCAAAACGAAGCTTGCTGGATATTCACCTTTAAATAGTAGCATGAAAAATGTATTCATCTTGGGCAAATTAAAGCATCATCCACACTTTAACAAGTGTTTAACTTGCTAAAGATACTAAACTTACTTCAATCTCAGTAAAACTTACTAGCATATCACATTTAATGCAGATATAGATATAGATATAGATGATATAGATATAGATATAGATATAGATATAGATATAGATATAGATATAGATATAGATATAGATATAGATATAGATATAGATATAGATATAGATATAGATATAGATATAGATATATACACATTTGCATGTCCTACTAGTTCTTTTCTAGAGAACCATGAATGATGCTGATCCCCTCAACTCCTTTCCTCTAGTGGCTCTGCCGTTGTCATCTTCCTCTTTTACTTGTCAGAGGAGAAAGCACAGAAAGAGGATGCCAAGAGGCACATACCTGAAAGGGTTTATGGATCTGGAAGTGGCATATAGCATTATCTGTTCATATTCCTATGAGACTTAGTCACCTGGCTATGCCTCACTGCTAGAGAAATGGGGAAATGTCTTCTAAATGGACTCCAAAAGGGAGAGTAGCTTTTGGTGAACAGCTAATGTTCTCTACTAAAATTTTCAATAATATGATTTATAACACAATGTTTGTAAAATTGCATTTTATTGTTCAATCAATCATTATATTGTTTAATGAGGGATCTAAGGTGTCTCATGTTTGGATGGAGAGAAATGGAGGGAAGGTCATTGTAGGCTGCTTGAATAGAGCAAGTTTGAAGAGAGTGGAAAGAGAGGAACCCGTAAGGTATGAAGAAGGAATATATCTCTCTGGATATTGTGATCTAACCTTCTCTTCCTATCCCCTTCCGTTAGTGAATCATTGCCTTGATAAGCCACCATTAAAACTGGAAGTTGCATATTTCTCAAGCCTGTTTGAGCAACAATAACACAAAGTTTTACACACTGACCTGGATCTTAGAGTGAGAGGATGAAGCGAAACTAGGTGGGAGAGGCATTATCAGTTCAAATGCATGGTCAACTACTTGGATTTGACTAGTCAGACAATGAGGAGTTAATGTAAAGTTTTTACACAAGTAGTGATGTCATCAATGTCAATGTCAGGCATGAGACTTACCAGGTGGCTTTATTTAAAATATGGATGGGATGAGGGAGAGAGATGAATTAGACAGGCCAGTTAAGAAACAAGATTGCAATAATGGTATATGGCAGAGCTAAACACCTGATTGTGGCAAGTGGCAGTGAGAATTTAAAGGGAAGGGGGAGCAATATCATGGCCATAGTATGGACAGAATTTAATGCTTCATTGCAAATAGAAATAAGGGGGAGGAAATATTCAAAAATAGAGCCTAGGTTTAAATTTCAGGTGATAGGAGACTGGTGTAGTCTAATTGAAAGTAGGGATATTTTATCTGTACTCTGGGAAATACTAACCTTCCCAAAAGAGATGATCAAAATATGTGGTTCCACTTATGGGACCCAAGAGGAGGGGGTGGGTGACCCCTACAGAAATGCCCAATTCCCTTTGCCATCTTCAGACCTCTTGTATTACCATCCCCTACTTCATCACTCCAGAAAGACATTTAATGTTCATTAAGGAGATATAAATAGGTTGCTCTCTTATCAACCAGGCAACTGGGTCAATTTCACACTGAGTCATTAAATGTCTTAAGAACTGGTAATCTATCATGTTTTAATGACAACTTTAAAATGGTATTTCAAAACCAAAAGATTTATATCCCATTAAAAGATTATTGTAATATACTAATATAAGACTTGACTCACCCATTGAGAGCTGTGTTTTATAGAGGGAGGAGGGGGCATAACTACCTTACAATATTGAAAACCGCTGACCTTTCTGGATATTCAATATAGAGACAGCATTCATTTAACTTGTGTTTTGGCAGATACATATACCTATGTAAGATAATTATATATAATAACCAATATACAATAACTTTACTAATATTTGAATGGGACTTTTTAACACAGAGATGTGATCAAAATGTTGAGCAAAACAAGCCAGACACAAAAAGTATAATGTGTATAATTCTATTTATATAAAGTGTGAAACTAGCAAAACTAATGCATGTTATTAGAATTCAGAATAGCGATTGTCCTTGAAAGGAAAATAGTGACCAGGAGGAGGCAAATAAATGAATGTTTTAGGCAGGATAAATGTTGATGGACAGAGACTTGACTTGGGGTGGTGAACACACATATTAGTACAGTGTCCAGATGATATTTTATAGAATTGTGCACCTGAAACCTCTATAATTTTGTTAAACAGTGTCACCCCAATAAATTCAATAACTAGTAAAACAAGTATATATTGATTTGCATGCATGCACATAGTGTACTGTGTATGCATGTTTAACATATTCTAAAGTAACATCATTGGAGACTTCTATTTCCAACATCAACACAGATCCATCTTCCTTTGGGATGTAATAAAAGTGTAACTATGATTAGACCAACAAGCATGGTCTATATAGGCACTCATAACACCAACCTCAGAGTTAATGTACACTTGACAGTTGCATATATTTTTTTAAGAGTTAGGATTTGAAATATAAATTAATTATTTCAAGATTCTTAATTCACTGCCACCCTCTCCATTCTCCATCATTTACATCTCTTTGGTCAGATTTTGCAATATAATTCACTGTGTAAAATAGCAGTTAAAGTTAGCCATAGAACTTTTAATGTTAATTAATGCAAATTAAATAACCTAGGTTGTGAACAAAATCAATATGGAGGGTTTAAACACTGTATTAAAAAGAAAGACAACCAGGTATTATGTATTTCCTAATGGAAGTACATGACACCATCTAAACAAGTATGATTTTCAGAAAGATCAAACCTAAATCTGATTAAATATCCTTATCAAAACCTGGTTAATTTTTAGAAAATGATAGAGATAGAGAAAAAAAATGAAACTATGCTATGGAAAATGTGATCCTTAAAATTCAGACTGTGGGGAAATTTACAAGCCAATGATTCAGTTTCTTAAAAATTTTTCAATGGAAAAAAAAATGAACAATTTATAGATTGGAAGAAGACAAATCAACTATTATAGTCAAATGACCTTTCTTGAATCTGAATTAAGTAAATACAATTTTAAATATTTATTATAATAATTGACATAAATGTGATCATAGAAAGGACATAATTTTTTTAGGTAGCATAGATGCATAATTTTTTAAGACTCCTTATCTTTTAGATATATATGCTAAAATACTTACAGGTGAAAATATATAATATCTGGGATTTGCTTTAAAATAATATGGGATGAGGGAAAGGAGCAAGAATGATATAGATGGAAATAGATTTGATGTAAACTGAACATAGGTAAAATTATTAATGGTTATTAATTTTACTATTCTCTGTATTTTGTTGTTGTTTTTAATCCTTACCAAAGGCTATTTTTTCCAGTGATTTTTTAGAGAGAGTGGAAGGGAGGGGGAGAGACACATCAATGTAAGAGAGAAAGATCAATTAGTTGCTTCTCAGGCCAATGCTCTAACTACTGAACAAACAGTCAGGGCTATACTCTGTACTTTTAATTATGTTTGAAACATCAGGAATAATAAGTTAACGCAGAGAGGTGGATCTTTGAGTGCATTTGATTTTATACAACATTATCGAGGAAGCTAATTATAGCAGCAAAGATATGAAGACAGATATTAGGCTATAGAACAAATGCACAAGGTGAATCTTTGATTCGGAAACATCCTATTTTAAAAGTGATTACTCATAAAAACCCAAGAGGTGAAACCAGGGCAGGTGAGCATCTACTTAGTTACAAAAGCCAAGAACAAAACAACACTGTTCCTCACTTGATGCCTTTGGGAATTAGTCACAGTATCAAGATGTTGGAGAAGCACTTTAATTTGATACCTTTTGTGCTTTGGGTATACTCTTTACTGGGTTAAAATTGTTGCTGTTAGAAAAATCAGTGTCAACCATGAAGTTACGTTGACCCTCTGGGCAAAGGTGAGATGAGAGGGTCAGGCTGAGAAATGAAGACAAGAGGGGAAACGTGCAAGGAGGGGAGCAAAATGTCAGAGGAAACTTTCCTTTTTTAATGAGCTGGATTTTCTCCCTTGTGCCCAGGAAGGCAGGCATGCTTTTTCTCAGGAGAGGCGTGCAGAAGCACCTCTCGCTGCCCTCTGCTAGCGTTCTGATCATCAGTGTCAAAGAGGAGCCTTGCTCTGCCTTTAGTAGCGGCAGAGAAATTGAGAACAGTTCCAGATCCACCCAATTACAGTTTATGGAGCCTGGCCCTGAGAAAACAAAAGATCAGCACTTTCTCCATTCAGAGTCTGCACGGTTCACTCTCTCCCAGATACCCTGCCTCCTCAAAGGGATGCCTTGCAAGATGCTTTTATTAAGACTCAAAATATTTTGGTTCTACTTACAAATCTGCCACTACCCCCACCGCCCTCAATGCTTGGATTGCTCATTTTGCAAATGAGAGACCTGAAACAGACAATCCTGGAGGTTTTGTTGAACTCAGGCAGTCTCTTTCCGTTTACATCCTCCAATTACCTCTAGTAATAATAAGCTTCTCTATAGCTCTTCTTTTCAAGATAGAGTGAGGACAGAAGTAGAGGGATAACTCCTAGGGTGATTCTCATATTTGTTTAAGTTGTACAAGGTTTGTTTGGGTTCTGTTCTGTTTTTGTTTGCTTTATTCTTTTTTGTTTGTTTCTCTATTTTCTATAACTACCTTACATATAAGATATTATAGAGAAAACAGAAGGTGATTCTCTTGATAGGGAAGTAGCTTATTGCAAACCATCTTACATTGTGACTACAGAAATAGCCCTCCTCTGTTCATTCTGATGCCCACCCCTTTGCATATTCATCCTATACTAGAGGCCTGGTGCACAAAATCCATGCACAGGGCGAGGGGGTCCCACGCCTGGCCTGCACTGTCTCCAATCTGGGACCGCTGGCTCCTAACCGCTTGCCTGCCTGCCTGATCATCCCTAAACACCTCTGCCTGCCAACCTGATTGCCCCCTAACTGCTCCCCTGCCAGCCTGATTGTCTTCTAACTGCCCTCCCCTGCCAGCCTGATAGCCCCTAACTGTCCTCCCCTGCTGGCCCGATTGCCCTAACCGCCTCTGCCTCAGCCCCTGCCACCATGGCTTTGTCCAGAAGGACATCCCGAAGACATCCAGTCTAATTAGCATATTACCTTTTTATTAGTATAGATGTCTCACCCCTTTGCATATTCATCCCATATGCACAAAATTATATACCTTATACACAAGTCTAATCACAACAATTCCCTGTTCAAGCATATCTCTGGCTCCCCATATGTATGTATATTGCCCTGTGCTATTTGTACCTTTCTATTGAAATTTTCCCAATTCATAATTCAGTTGCTATATTCTACTTCACTAATTTGGAATACAAAAAAACTATAATGTCACAATTATTTTTGCACATGCTTTTCTTTACAGGAAGTTCCCTATCTTTCTCTTAAGACTGTTTTTCTTTAAATTACCCGAGACCCCCAAGAGTTACTCAGTCTGCAGGAGTCATTCCAAAGGCCCGGCTTAAGAGACAATGAGATGTTCAGGCAGTACTGTCATAGCATGAATCGGGTTGAGCCAACTGGTATCCTTGTGAAACATGGGTCACACACAGAGGGCTACAGTTATATCCCTCTGGGTCAGGTTGCTGTTAGCCCATAACTGAGCCACAAGATTATACTCATGTTCCCTAAGATTACACTCACAGGCACACAGAGGATCTGAGTCTATATGTTCTTTCAGAACTACGCTAGTCTCATGAATACTCAGCCCTTGTTTAGTGACCAGTTTAGTAGCTCAGACTCGATTCCCTCACAGTGTGTTCCGCTTGAAGATCTTCCTTTGTCATTGAACATCAGCCAGGATCAACCAGTCACCTCTGACAAGTTTCTTGAATTTTAGTTCCCAAAGAGAAGCAGTTTCTATTTAATTCTATTCCTTCTCAACAATGTCCTCAGTTTCTTAGAAAAAAAAAATATTGTTTCACCCTTCCCCTGAGTTCTGTTTACCAAGATCAGAGGACACACACACACACACACACACACACACACACACACTCACAGAGTCAAGATCCATTTATGCACTTTCACCATGCAAGGGAGTTCCTGCTAGCATTGGGTTTACATATTTTTGGAAACCCACCAAAGTCAGTAGATACAAAGGTTACTGGTATAATGTTTCCAAATTATATTTTATCTCATAGTTATTATAAATAACTATTTGCACAATTATTGATATCTTCACAGTAAATTTATAGTTGTGCCCATGCGAGAATAATATTGTTCTTATTCTTGTTCACCAGCACAATGCCCAGACACATGATACATGCTCAAATGTGTTTATAGAGTAAATTAATAAAGACCATATAGACACCAAAGTCTATGACATATAAACTAGGCATCACTAAATGAAGAAGAGCAGCTGATCAATGATTCTTTCTCATCATTGATGCTCTATTTCCCTCTCCCTTCTTCTCTGAAATCAATGAAATATATATATTTTTTTAAAAAAGAAAGAAGAAGAGTTAGTAGGTAGAAGAAATACTGTGCACAAAATATTGGAAGTATTCGGAGCATAGAGTTGAATGGGGATGGGAAGGATGGAATGAGTGTAGAAGGAAAGAAGATCATGAAGGTGCTTACAAACATTATTATGAAACTGGATTTTAATTGAAAGGCAATGGGAAAATTTTACAAAGCAAAAAGCAGAGAAGTGTGTTTTAGAAATACCACTCTGGTTTCAATATGGAGGATTAATAAAAAATGACCAAAATGAATTGGCTTTACTAATTGAGACAAGCAATCCCAGAACCCTGAATCAAAATAGTAACAGTAGAGTAGTAGGAGACCCGGAAGTGACAAGATTTTTATAATTGATTAAAAGTGGGAATGAGAGGAAAATATGAGCCAAAGTTAATGTTGAGATTGTTGCCTAGACCGCTGAAAGGATGGTGGTATCATTCGTGATGGCTAGAGAGAAAACATAGGAGAAGAAAGGTAAGGATGAGAGGAAAAGACTAAATTCATTTCAGACATTAATTTGGGGCATAAACAGGAAAGAGAACTAGTGAAGATACAGACTTGGTGGCATTTAATATACAGCAAAGAGATGGCAAAAAAAAAAAGGTTTATCTTGTGTTTCTATTCTGAAATATTGTAGCATTTTCCTAGTGAGCAGAGTTAATAAAGGATGTTGAGGCCAAATTCTTTCATGGTGGCAAAAAGAAAAGTGTTACTTGATTAGTGAGGTCGGAATGCATAGAGAGAGACTGGGAAATAAAAGCATATTTGTAGCATTTGCTTTTCCTGATATGGATGGTAACTTATGTCATGGGAGATATGGGATTCTATACAACATGCCTATAGAATGAAGTGAAAACCAATTAGAGCAACATTCTGAAGTAACTACATATCTTGGAATCATAAAGAAGGCTGGTTTTTGTTGGTTTAGGGAATGGACTAGGAAGTTCTTTTGTTATCAATTTATCATTGCTACAAGCAGAATGGCATTAGAGCAGGCAAACACTGACACTAAAAAAATATTTCAGAATTTCTTATCTTAAATGTCCTCCTTTTGTGCCAATCATGTTCCAACATTCTCACCCTTGGAGGAATTAAAGACACTCTAACTAAAGCTGCATAACCTTCTAGGCTGATTGCCATCAACATGCTTCTGCCTCGGTCCTGTAACCAGCTGTCCATTTTCGCGTCAGCCCCCATGCCCACCTCTCTGCCTTCCCACTGCACTGCCTGGGAAGCCTCTTTGGTATTTGGGTTCTCCCTCCCAGCTCTTGTTCTCATCACTGGCACTGTTTTGCCAGCAGTGTAAGTCACATTACAGGCTACCACGTTTTTCTGTGATGGACTACTGGCTTGCCTACTTTCTTGGACTTTTCTATTAATAAATTAACTAAGTATTTATTTTTAATACATTTTATTTATTTGGGAGAGGAAGGGAGAGTGAAAGAGAGATAGGGACATCAATGATGAGAGAGAATCATTGATTGGCTGCCTCCTTCATGCCCCCCACTGGGGATCAAGCCCACAACCTGGGCATGTGCCCTGACCAGGAATCAAACTGTGACCTCCTAGTTCATAGAAAGATGCTCAACCTCTGAGCCACGCTGGCCAGGCAACTCACCATTTATTGATTGCCTTCTGCATGCCAGGGCCTCTGTCACTTTGTTAATTTTCTGGGTACCCCAGTCTTATACAGTGAGGGAGAAAGTCAAAGAATCCAGTGATCATAATACTTCTGTAAATGTTGTTGCCGACAGAACAGAGAAAGGAGAATGTAACTTGTTTTCTGGAATCAGTGACTGTGTCCCAGATTAGAGGTCACCTGGGTTGAGTTTGAGAAATATATAGGGATTATTTCTAGTTAATTCTCTGATCCTATTGACAGGTCAACTACAATGAAGTTTGGCTGTAATTAACTGAAAGCTCAACAGTAATTTTATTTAAAACACTAGAGGCCTGCTGCATGAAATTCATACATGGGTATGGTCCCTAGGCCTGGTCAGTGATCGAAGCGCGAGTGTCTGGTGTGGAAGGGCAGGTCCCAGCTGACCTCTGGGCCCTGGGCAGCACCTGGGCCCCTAGGCCCCCGTGAGCCCACCTCTGCCTGAGTCATGGCACCTGAGTCCCTATGCAGAGATGCAGTGAGCATGGCTGGATGCCACAGGCTAGGGCACAGCATGGGTCTCTGGGCTGCCAGCACAGAAGCTGGGAGGGCAGCACGCTCTCTCCCATCTGGCCTTGCAGATCAGCTCCTGTGCAAACCCACGGGGAGCCTGACCAGCCCCTGCAGTCCCAGTGGCTGTGGCCCGGCTAACCCAGAAGAGGCCGCATGGTTGTGGGACAGGCTCCTCAAAGTGTCTAGCATCTGAGCGCGGGGGCTTCCCTGGCACATGAGCCCTGGCATCCCAGGGTAGGGTAGCAGGGAGAGTGAGAGTGAGCTTGGCGGACACCCCGCATTCTCACAGCACCTCCATCCCCATCACCCCTGCCCCCAGGTAGCCGGCGAAAGGTCACAGCATGTTGCCGATGCCCACCATGTTCTGCACCACCCCCTGATGGTCAGCGCATGTCATAGCGAGCGGTCAAACTCCTGGTCTCCCAGTCAAACTCTCTGTCGCTCTGTTGAAGAACCACCCGAGGGAACAATTTACATATTAGGCTTTTATGATATAGGATTGTTTATGTCACTAGCAAATAAAAGAAGTTTAAAAGGGTCTTTCTAGGACTGGCATGGTGGCTCCCTAGTCCCCAGTAATGGGGGTTCCTTTGCTATCATTTTCAGTGCTTGGCTTTCATCCTCAAGTTCACTTCATAGTATAGCATTGCTGCTAAAGATCCTACTGTCATGCCTGGGTTCAGGCAATAAAAAAAGGACAAAAAAATAGATGCATCACGTGAGACCATAAAGAATATAGGAGAGGGGTCAATGAATAGGGACAGGGTAGCAAAGAAAGTGCATGAAAGGGGAGAATAAAGAAGGTAATCAGTGAGGGAAGGAGCAAGATATTGGCCCTAACAGTAATACTGCTATTTTAGAAAGATCAATATATACAAAGTGATATATTCTCTTGGGGAAAAGCAACAACAAAACCAAACCCAACAGGTACACAATAATATACTAGAGCCAACTGAAGCATGAGTTGTCTCGTGGATTAGAATAATTATATCAGTGATGCTCTTTTCCATACCTGTGTGTTTGATTTTCCCCAAAATTGATTCCCCCAATTGGAAGTGGTCCAGGAAACCCTCATTCACTTAGAAGAAATTGGACTGTATTTTGTTTCTGAACTGAAGAAACTGCTTGAAAGCTTGGACTTTGTATTTATGGGTTTCTTTGCCAAACTGTAGCAGCAATATCTTTTGAGACACTATGCGGGGTTGATTTTGTCTAGTGTAACAAAGAATATTTCAAATATCGGGGCCTTGGCCAAATCTTCAGTGTGTTTGCCCGGTGCTAGTCCATCAATTTTTAACACCCATTTTTTGGAGACATTTAATCCATACTTATTTCTTACTGCTTTACTTCTTAACTCATCAGAATATTACATTTCAAGAGCCCTTTGATGTGTGTGATACCTCTGGGCTTTTTTCCCCCTTCTTCAAAACAGGAAGTTGTGTTAGCCAAGGGGATAAAAGAGGGAATAAAACCCTTGAATTTTGAAAGGGGTGTTGGTTCTGGTCTCAAAAGCCTTGAAGTTTGAATCAGTGCTGAACATGATTGAAATTATCCTAACAGAAAATAGGAAACTGTGAGTGGAATTTTTCTATATGTACAATATATAATCATAGATATAGTGTCAGAAGATATCTAATCCCATCCTCCACTGAATAGTTGAATCCCCCCAGTGCACTATTGTCCTGGCTTGGTTTGAAAACCTCAGATAACAAGAAATTCAGTGCCTGCTAAATTCAACGTATTTCCCCCCCCACCCCCACCCCCCAAAAAATGCAAGGGGTTATAGCTGTGAACTCTTTTCACTGTAACTTTTCATCCCTCTCTCTGACAGGTGTTTTCAGCATCTTTCTCTCTAACTTCACACCCAGGACCGCTCCCTCCAAGGGTGTTCCTATCTCCCTCTTTGTGAGGGGGTTCCAAGCATCCCTCTCTCTCTGATAGGTGTTCCCATCCAGGGTCCCTCTTTCTTACCTTGTTATAGAAATATTTCAATGTTTAAGGAGAGGGCAGTGAAGGTATAGAAATCTATAGGACTTATTAGGCTGGGTTTATGTACCAGATTTTATAGATGCCGCATGGACTTCTCAAACAATCTCTTCTCTTGATAAATATGTGTTAATGGGATTCTAAAGTTATAATGACTAACAAAGGGGGGGGGAAATGCCCTTAGTTTTGATCTACTGAAATCCTTTTTAGCATCCAAAATTGTAAAAAGAAGTCTTGAATTTCCTCAGTAGACACTACTCTTTCTCTCGGATATCACCATAGCACTATTTGTACTCTAGTTTTCATATAAATCCAATGTGGTGCATTGGCAGGAAACTCATCATACAGTGAGAATGACAGAGTTTTGAATCCAAATACCAGTATTAATAGCTACTAAGTAATTGTGTACAAGTTACTTTAATGTCTTTTGGCTCTAAATTTGTAAAAAGAAAATATAGTATATACTTGTCAGGAGTGTATGTGTGTAAGCATATGTGTTCATGTGTGTGTATGAGTGAGGAATCTATAATAATAAAACTGTAATATGGAAATCTACCTAACAGCCAAACAGTGGAATGACCATCTGGACGACCTTCCAGACGAAACTGAGCTGCGAGGGCCAAGGCAGCCGGGGCTGTGAAGGCCTACTCTTGCACTGATTTCATGCACCGGGCCTCTAGTTTAAAATAAAATGTAGTAAAGATTTGAATTCTCCCCAGTACATTTATAAGTACAATGTAGTTTCAAAATAATTAATCAGGATTATTTTGGAAGTTGATACAGTGATCATGAAATCCATATGGGAGAAAAAATGGGTAAGGATAGTGTGACAAGGAAAAAAAGTTTGATGACTACATATTAAGTGATATTATAAAATCACTAGAGGCCTGGTGCAAGAAAGGTATGGATGCTTGTCTCTGAAGAACAGGGTGGTGATGTTAGCCTAACACCCCCAGGGAAAGCAGAGCAAAGAAAAAGCACCTCAGACTGGGGCAGGTTGGTGTGTATGTGGGGGGAGTAATAAATTCCAAAGAAGAGTATTTAAAAGCAAAGTTTTATAATTGTGAATAATTGAGATGATATTGGAATTTTTCTGAACAAAAAGTATTTCTGGGCCAGCATGAATATCCTGAAATGGAATAAAATATATTGCTTATGAAATACAAAATTAGATAAATTACAGAAA
Source organism: Cnephaeus nilssonii (assembly GCF_951640355.1). Lineage (NCBI taxonomy): Eukaryota > Metazoa > Chordata > Mammalia > Chiroptera > Vespertilionidae > Cnephaeus > Cnephaeus nilssonii. Next base: position 78,283,874 of record NC_137082.1, read on the forward strand.
ATCAAAAACTTCCACTCAGTTATGACAGTCCAACATATGCCTCTTACACATGTATACCAAATTCATTATAGCAATCATATATCTCTTCCGTAAAAAATGTAATATATGTTACATGAAAATTATGAGAGTTCTCATCAAGAGAGCAAATCTAATTAAAAATTTTAAACTTTCACAACTAGGAAGATGAGGAAATAACTGTTATATTCATAAAATAGTATCAGAGGGAGAAAAATAAGCACGTAACAAGCTTTTGCAAAACTGTTTGCAGAGTTGTTACATTTGAGTAAATGAATTAGAGGAGTGGATAAAAGGAAAAATGCTTTTCTGATACATGCATTTATTTATTAGGCTATCAGAGAGAATTAATCCCAGTGGATTCCCTTAGTAGTAGAAATTACTGCAGAGCAGAAAGCTTACATAAGCCATTGTGAGTCAGAAATTTTATCTAACCACCTAATTAAAAGTTCTTCCTTCCTTAAACTGCTTACTAAGGAGCTGCATCATGGCTCCTGGAGTGAGTCAGGGGTTTGCAAGGACTTAGGGATGAAATGAACAAATGCACAGCATGATATATCCTTAACCATCACACAGGTCCATGGGGGCAAAATAACAGAAACATTGTGATTTGTTGCAATAAAGTGTAGAAGCATCGGCTACTATCATTACTGATCTCTTTAGAAGCTGCTCTTTAAATATATATATATATATATATATATATATATATATATATATATATATATATATTGATTTCAGTGAGGAAAGGAGAGGGAGAGAGAGAGATAGAAACATCAATGATGAGAGAGAGTCATAGATCAGCTGCCTACTGCATACCCACAACTGGGAATCGAACCCACCCACAACCCAGGCATGTGCCCTGTCTTGGAATTGAACTGTGACCTTCTGGTTCATAGGTCGACACTCAACCACTGAGCCATGCCGGCTGGGCAAGAAGCTGCTCTTTTTAATGATATTTTCTTCCCTCAGACACATATTTTTAAAATTTACTTTTTCTTGTTATGATCATCCCCTCCTCCATTCCTTTCTCTATGGTCAATGGCTCTAATACAGTACACCATTATGTTGGTAGATTTTCTTGTATAATGTGTACTGTTTATATATGAACATGACTGCATATTATACTCTGCTATAGATCCCAATCTGTTACTAATGTCACCAGGCATCCATGTTGCTTTGTGAATATCTGGTTGGTGTCATCTAAATGCAAAGTCCTCCATCAGGTTTAACCTAGTCATTCCCCAGGTTGTAGATGTTCTCCAACCTCCCACTATCATGTACAATAATATTGTGGTCAGCATCCACTTGCATACCCCCTTTTGGAATGACTGAAAATTCCTTCAAAATATATGTTTAGGAGGCAAACTGCTACCGAATAACGTGTGTAGCTAATGCATTGGGAAATTTCTGCAAGAATGCTGTGCTGTGCACAATTCCACTCTAATTCACCTCCCCTGGCCTGGGGCTCTGGAGTTCCAGCTCCCTGTCTGACACCAGTTGGGATTGGGGCTGCCTCCGCCAGAATCTTCTCTTCCTTTAGGAATTGACTGCAGAAGGCAGTGAGGGTGGGGTGGCTCCCAGGGCTCCTGGAACCTGGTAGCACGGGTGACCTGTCCCAAAGAAAAGGTCAAATAAGCTGAGCCACACCCTGTGTTTCCTCCAGGTCCAGGATGAGGCCAGAAGGGCCCAAAGTTGTTTCTGCTTTTGCCAAGTCTCTCTATTCAATTACAAAAAGCAACTGTTCCCCTTGAGACCCAGGCAAATGAGCAACAGTGCAGCACCTCCACACCCTCAATTACACCTGGAAACACTAAAAAAAAAAATCTTAATATCTACACACAGGTACAGAGTGACATTCTTTGGTCTTTTTGATTGTGCTTCTCTGGTTGATAATGAATCTGAGCATATCATCATATGCTGCTGGCCTTTAGGATTTCTTCTTCCCAGACTGGCCATTTTTCTTTTGTGTTATTGACTTTTTCTTGTTTATTTTCAGGAAACCCTTTATATTCTACATATTCGTTTCCTGTTATTTTTTAAAAATAGAAAATATATTTTCTAACTTGTTATTTATTTGTAAACTTCATCCATGATGTTTTCCATTGAGTAAAATCCCAATATTTAAAATGTTGTAGTTTATGATTTGGGCTTTTTTTTTTCCTTTGTGTTGAATTTATTGATATGACATTGGCTAACAAAATTATACTGGTTTCAGATGCACAATTCTACAACACATCATCTATACATTGTATTTTGTGTTCCCTTTAAGAAGTTTTTCCATACAACAAGACCACAAAGATGTTCTTATATATTTTCTCTCATTAATTTAAAAGTTTTATCTATCATGCATAAGACTTTAATCCATCTAGAGTCCACTTGTAAATGGCCTTTATTAGATAGCTAAATTGGTCTCCATATAGTGAGGCATACAAACATTCATTATGTTTGCTATTGATTTAAGTAACAATTTTATTATGTAGTAGAGGCCCAGTACACAAAATTTGTGCACCCGGGGGAGAGGGGTCCCTCGGCCTGGCCTGCACCCTCTCGCCGTCCAGGAGCCCTCAGGGGATGTCTGACTGATGGCAGTTTAGGCCCATGGGGAGCGGGCCTAAACTCTCAGTCGGACATCCTTAGTGCTGCTGCAGAGGCGGGAGAGGCTCCCTCCACCACCGCTGCACTCACCAGCCATGAGCCTGGCTTCTGGCTGAGGGGCACACCCACTGTGGGAGCGCACTGACCACCAGGGGACAGCTCCTGCATTGAGCATCTGCCCCCTGGTGGTCAGTGCACATCATAGTGACTAATAGTTCTGCTGTTCGGTCGATTTGCATATTAGCCTTTTATTGTTATACTAGAGGCCCGGTGCATGAAAAATTGTGCACTCAGGGGGGTGGGTATCCCTCAGCCAGGCCTGCACCCTCTCATAATCTAGGACCCCTCGGGTAGGGTCCCTAGGCCTGGCCTGAGATCAGGGCATTCCTTCCCTGGACTGCAGGCAGCTGGCCACACCCCTGCCGCTGCCACTGCTTGCCATCTGTGCAGCACTGCCCTCCCTCCCCTGCCACCAGTGGCCTCTGTTTTCAGATGACAGGAATGGGGTGCAATGGCTTGGCTAGCCTGGGCCTCCCTCTTTCTTTGCTTGGGGGCGGGGCCAGACCTGCAAGGGGCCGTCTGCCTACCTGATCACCCCTAACTGCTGGTCTGCTTATCTGATTGCCCCTAACCACTCTGCCTGCCTACCTGATCACTCCTAACCACTCTGCCTGCCTACCTGATCACCCCTAACTGCTGGTCTGCCTACCTGTTCACCCCTAACCACTCTGCCTGCCTGCCTGATCACCCCTAACTACTTGCTTGGGGGCGGGGCCAGCCCGGTGAGGGGCCATGGTGGTTCTGGTCTCTGGTGGTTCTGGTTGTTACCCTTATGGTGGCTGGCCTTTTATTATATACGATAGGATTAAGTTGCCATACATAAGTGGTCTGTCTCTGAACTCTACTCTGCTCCCTTGGTCTATTTGTACATTTTTGTGCTAATACCACACTAATCTGTAGTGCTATGTCATGATTTTTGATAGTCAATCTCCCTACACAAATTTAAACTTTTTCAAAGTTGATTTTATTCTTCCATTTAAACTTCAGAATGAGTTCATCAAGCTCCTAAAAAAATCCAATTGAAAATTTGATTAAGATTATATTTAATATATACATAATTTGTTAGAACCAGCACCTCAAAAAGTTAAATCAACTATCCAGGAGCATGTAATTAATTTTGATCTTCTTAATATCTTTTATTGAGATATTACATTTTTCTACATAGGACTCCTATATAATAAAGAGCTAATATGCTAATTAGACTGGACGGCAGAAGGACTGTCTGGAAGACCTTCTGGATGACCTCCCAGATGAAGCCAGGGCTTTGAGGGCTGAGGCAGCTGGGGCTGTGAAGGCTGAGTCCCTTGCACGAATTTCGTGCATCAGGCCTCTAGTTATGATATATTGTTGATTAGAATAAATTATACGTAACTGATAGTTTATGCTATTTTATGAATAATACTTTTTTATTATATTTTTATTGATTTCAGAGAGGAAGGGAGAGGGAGAGAGATAGAAACATCAATGATAGAGAGAATCCTTGATCAACTGCCTCCTGCACACCCCCTACTGGGAATTGAGCCCAAAACCCTGGCATGTGCCCTGATCAGGAACCAAACCTCCTGATTCATAGATTGATTTTCAACCACTAAGCACACAGTCCAGGCTGAACAATATATTTTTTACACTGTTTTCTGGTTATTCCAGCATTATAACAGAAGCTACTGCCTCCAATGTTATGCTAAACAGTTATTTTAGCATCATCTGTGCATTTTTCCAAAACTTAGAGAGCATCTAATATTTTGCCTTTCAATATTTTGCTATAAGTTTGTCGAAAAAAATGTCTTATCAAATTGAGGAACTTGTTTCTATTCTTTTTTACAAATAGTATTTTTTTTTTTGCTTTTAAATCATAAATGGATGTTGAATATTTTAAGTAAACATTTAGCTGAAAGATAACATACCTTTAGAAAAAGGTATGGACAAAATCACAAGAGCACAGCTTAAAGATTTTATTTCTTTTTTTTTTTCTTTTTAAATAAAGTTTTATCTGGAGTAATTTTAGCTTTACAGAAAATAGCACAAAGAGTTCCCAGATATTCCTATAACTTTAAGATCTTAATTATTGTACATTTGTCAAAAGTAAAAGCCAACTCTTACAGATCACTGTCTTTCATTGCCTGATGTATAATATCTTGAAAACTATGGTATTTTTCTTATTTTTTTATATCTTCTTATTTTAGGTGGGAATGTATATCAAGTCCCCATTTTGTTTGGAAGGAAAAGTTGAGTTGGATAGTGACAAAAATATTTTAATTACTGATGTTCAAAAATTCAAGTACATAATAGATTTATTGAGGTCATGAAGAATATTATCTATATTATGTCACCTACCAACATAGTTATGCAAATCAAGATGATCTCATCAGTCTTACCTGACTAATTGAGACAAGGATGTTATACATTAATTGGACTTAAGTTATTATTTTTTAAAATCTATATTATCTACACAAATTGACTATACCGTCTCAATGCCCACCAGCCAATCAGGAGTGAGTATGTAAATGAACCCAACAAATATGGCAGGTTAATTTGCATACACAGGTGCCAAGCAGCTGGGGTCGGGGCGGGACACCTGCTTCCCACACTGCCCAAGCCGCTCCGGGCCTCTGGGCAACGTGGGAAGGTGGAAAGACAGCTTCGGGCCAGAGCAAAGGCAGAAAGGCGGCTCCGGGCTGGAGCGAAGGTGGTGCCGGCAACCAAGGGAAGGAAGGCCCATTCTTGCATTGGGCCTCTAGTTCAACAATAATAACCTTATGTTGATTATGGACTATCCTTCCCTCTGACTTCTTTGCTCACTAGAGAAAGTAGATTCATTTTATTATGGACAGTTAGACATCTCCCATGACATTATAGACAATTAATTGTGTTGACTAAACACATTTTGTTGTTGTTGTTGTTGTTAATTTCCCACATTTGCAGAATGATACATTTTCTCTTTTGCTTCGTTTTCTTTGTCTTGCACCTACTTGTGAATTTCCGTCAGAGAGTGTAGGGTGGGTTTCAAGCTGAATATAAAATGACTCCCTAATTACATTTTATTCTTTGCTTTCCACAAAAATAAAACTCTTAAGACAAGTTAATGGTCTTGACGGTAGATAGGAGCTCACACCTCCCATCAGGGCCAAGCACAGTGAAGTGTCACCCTCCACACTGGCCAGTGTGAAGGAGAACTGCAGGCCGCCACCTGAGGGCATTTCTCCAGAGTGCAAGGCGGGCGGGCATGTGGGGAAGAGGTGAGCTCATCCATATTTGATCTGTATTGCCTGTGTTTCCTAGTAATGATGACATAATATTCATGCATGATGTGAGGTGTCCCTCATCTCAGCACTTAGTGTGCTTCTGTTTCTGCATGGGGGCAGGCATGCCATGGTGGCCACTCCTGCAAGGAAGAGAGTGGACAGGGAGCCTGGATGACCTGAATACAAATGTCCCATCAGGAGCTCCAAAAAGAGAGGAAAAACATGGATTTTTATGGCACTTTCCATTTTCTTTTCTTTTTTGTTTTTGTTTTTATGTATTGCTATTGTTTTGAGAAGATTGGTAATAAAAATTAAGTTGTGGAACAATTTAGTTAAAGAATATAAAAAATGACATCTCAGTCCTATGGGGGCCCATAGGCTACTGGATGAGAGAGGAGAACAGGAGAAATGGAGGCAAAATCTTTGCTAATCAATGTTCTTCTTTACCTCTTTTTGGTTTTTGTTGTTTGTTCCTAAAATTCCAAGGAGACCTCAAGATTAGTTAGCTTCCCAGGCTCTTGTGGGTCTTATAAACTCTATGTTCTACCTTTTCTCATAGCTCAACTTTGGACAAGTTAATTATCGTCTCTGTATCTCATTCACCTTGTCATGAAAATGAGAATAATAATATATTTTTATAAGATTGTTGTGAAGATTAAACAAGATTACTTTTTTAGTAGAGTAGTATTTACACCCCTTATCCACAAGAGATATGTTCCAAGACCCCCAGTGGATACCTGAAACTGAGATAATCCTGTAAGCCAGGCCCAGTGGAATAGGGAAACTGAGTCAGATAGCTGAACAAAGTAGCTGAGCAATTTATAGCAGATACAGAAGGTCACCTCTCTAGAGATAACACCTAGGGTTCAGTTGTATTTCAGTTTGTGACCCAGAAAAAAACAACAACAACAACAACAAAAAACACAGGTGAGTGATACCAGGACCAGCTGCAATGTCTAATGACCCCCTGCCCTGACACTGACCAATCAATGGAGACCAGGACCCTGAAGGAGCACACCTAGAAAACAGATGAATATTCTGTTGAAACCCTCCCCTTTGACCTCCCCTATGATTTCTACCCGTATGAGAGATAAAAGCCTCAAAACATAGGACCCAGTGCTTGCTCTCTGCTCTCCCTCTACAGAGTAGCCCCCACCACTCCCTTTCCCCCACTTCTTGCCACACAGGCATGCATCTCCTAAATTCTAAGGGAACCCAGTAGACTTGCAACCAGGGGAGCATTGGGCAGTGGCAGCTCATCACAAGCTAAACCCCTGAACCTGATCCCAATGCCTCCTTTTCTCTGGCTTCCCAGAGAGCTAGGACAGCCCAGCCTAGACTCTCCTGTTGCTTCTTCTCTTCTAAGCCCTTTCTTGTTTTACTGTCCCCAGCTTTAATAAGTGTTCTCATATAGCCATCTGGACTTGTGTTGTGACATTTTTCCTGCATGAAGTCAAGAATCCACACAGCACTGGCTGGCCCTAGGCAGACCTGCCAAGGACCAGGTGCCCTTTCTGGTAACAAAACCACAGATGGTATCGAACTTGATGTATATTATACTTTTTTCCTATCCACACAGACCTATGATAAAGTTTAATTATAAATTAGGCATGATAAGAGATTAATAATAATAATTAATAATAAAATGGAACAATTATAAAAATATACTATAATGAAAGTTTTGTGAATGTAGTCTCTCTACTTGCCAAATTATCTTATTAAACTGTACTCACCATTTTATTAAAGGAAGTACTTTCAGCTTCTCTTGGGCATATCCAAATTGCCAGGATCGCTACTCTTACTCTTTGGGGCCACTATTAAGTAAACTAAGGGTTATTTGAACACAAGCACTGTGATACCATGACAGTTGATCTGACCATGAAGGCTACTATGTGACTGAGTGTGGGCACCTCTACAGCGTGGATATGCCACCCACAAAGGGATGATTCACGTTCCAGGCAGCAGGAAGCAGAAATAACACGAGATTTCATCATGATACTCAGAGCAGGGTGCAACTTAAAACTTACTGATTGTTTATTTATGGAATTTTCCATTTAAAAATTTCAGACCATGATGGATAATGAATAACAACTGTGCACAGGAAAACCACAGATAAGGGGAGGGAGGGGCTTCTGTATTTAACATAATATTATATCCTTATGGCATTCACTTAAGAGAAAAAAATGTTCCTCTACTGCCCTTTCTACAACCTGAGAACGTATGAGATTCACTGGGGTAATTATGAGCTTGAGGTTATATATAAAACAAAAAATATGCAATTTGCATGTGGTCTATGCTGTATTAAGTTGGAATCGCTTCCGCACTATGGAGTATTAAAGACAACTGTCTATCATCTGCCTGCAGAAGGGTTGCCATAGCTGAGCTACTAATTAAGCTCATAGTGGCACATCATAAGGAATAGATGATGCTTTTGGCCCTGGGGATGCTTCATTTCTTGTGCTAGTTGGACATTAAAGTGATGTTTTTTTAAAAAATGAAAGAAATAGAACATTGCAGATAAAGTTGAAATTCCTTTTATTATCTTCTTCTTAGAGGAGTAATCACTTATTATAAATTTGCTGTGGACTCTCAGTCTGTTTTTATACTGTTCATATATGAATATATACCTAAACCCTATCTCAGATTGCTCTCTATGTTTTAAAAAGTATATAATATCTATAACACTATACATGTTATTTAGCAAATTTAATATTCACTTAGTATTTAGAAATCTATCCCATCCACCTGGATAGGTATATATTTACAGTTTCTTTTGAAACCAGCCATACAGAATTTTGGATTTCTGGGCCTCGTTTGCGGAAATGGAAGAAGAGTCACTCTAATCGTTGCAAGGAAATAGAGCTGGATTAACATCAAATTCATGCATTTTTGAACCCATTAGAAAGCCAAAGTTGAAGAGCAAACAACTCTTCCAACATCTAAAATGAGTTGGTGTTTGTGGGGACAGAAGTGATGCAAGCATGTTGTCATGCTCGGCAGAAGAAAAGAGTGTATACAGAGTTAAGCTGAAAGAGTTGATGACTTCATGAAGACCAAGTGTGAGTGGACAGGACAGCATGAAACCCTGATTGTAGCAGAAACTGGGGGTCCACACTCTCTTGTAGGTTCTTCTATCACAAACAACACCAAACATTATGTCAATAAAGATCCTAAAAAGTACCCATTGTGGTGCAGAGCTAGAAAATATAAATAGCAACCATGCAGGAGGGGCAGGACATAGCCTACCTAGATCCTTCTCCCCTATTTCCACTGCAGAGCAAAGCCTTACACTACAAGTGAAAAGATAACAAGTAGTGTGGCCATCAGGACATAAGGAAATTAATCATTACAGCTTGGAGAAAAGAAGAGGGGGTTGGCGGGGGGGAGGGGGGGAAGAAGCAGGATTATGAGCTGGACCCACAACTACAGCTGAGGGAAGAGCAGGAGAACTGAGAAGGTCACACGCCTAAGATCCAAGGGAGCAATGTGTCCCTGTTAGAGGCTGAATCAGAATAACAGAGCACATTGTCTTCATAGCCTCTACCACCAAGTTAACAGGTTTCAGATCAACAGAATATTGCTGGAAGAGAGACAGGAGAGAAAAAGGTATGAACCAGGATTCTCAGCACAGAATGGAGACCTAAACTTTAAAATTGAATAGACATTGTTCTGATAAACCAATGTCTACACTGAATGAAGCCCGAAGCAGTCCACAAAGGTGAACTATAGCAACAACAAACTCACACCCAGCCCAATTCCTACTAGACTAAGTCAGTCTACATCAAAGACTAGCAGAACTTATGCTCCTTTCCAGGAATGAATACCATCTCCCTCTGTCCCTGCTGCTTTATATAACATGTCTAACTTTCAACAAAAAGTTACAAGGCATAGAAAGAGCAAAAAAACATACTCAGGAAAGACAAAAAGTATTATCAGAACTAAACTCAGATATGAGAAAAATTAGAACTATCTGACAAGAAATTCAATGTAATTATGACTTATTGTTAAAGGGCTCTAATGGAAATGCTGGGCAACATGCAAATCAACAGGGTGATTGCAGTATAAAAGTTAGGAACTGTGAGAAAAAGACTAATGGAAATGTTAGAACTGAAAAATACATGATCAAATATAAAGAATGCCTTATGTGAGATCATCAATAGACTCAAACAGAGGGAAGAATCAAAGTACTTGAAGATAGAGTAATAAAAATTATACAAATTGAAATGTAAAGAGAAAAAAGTGGGAAAAAAATTAGAAAGGAAAAAAAGAGCATCCAAGTGTTGTGTGCCAATATCAAATACTCTAATATACATGTGCTTATATTCTCAGAAGAAAAAGAGAAAAAATAGGTTAGAAGGAAATATTTGAAGACATAACGTCAAAAAGATTTTTTTAAGTTAATGATAAATACCAAACCACAGATCCTGGAAGTTCAAAGAACACCAAACAGAATAAGATAAATACAGATAAATACTACCCAGCCTCCAATAAAATCTTATCGACATATCTTATCCATTGCTGAAAAAAAAAAAATGTAACCTCTCTGATATTCAGGGAGACAAAGGCATGACCTCTCCAATACTTTTGGATCTTAGTCCTGGAAGGAAGGTTCTTCCTTGTGTGTTTTACATCAGCCCTAGCGATTCAGGCTACTTTTTGTATTTGTTATCCCTATACCCTTTATAATTCTCAATTCTTTCTAGCTAAACTCTTGTTTCTCTGATTACCTAAGTTAATAATTCTTTATATTCAAATGTACCTGTTCCCGTTACTGTGTGGTTTCTGTCATTTTGGATCCTGACTGATACATAGAATCAGGTGGCCCTTCTGAGTGGTTCTCTTCCATGAATGCCCCTTCCATAGGTTGTCTCTTTCACACTGAGTCTTTTACCTTCACGTGTTCAGAAGAGAGACAAAGATTGCTCAGAAGTGACTTCCATCACTTCTTCCCACATTTTATGGCCCAACCTGGATGCCAAATAGGCTAAATTATATAGTATTCCTATATTTCCTGGAAAAAGGGATGGGCGTGGTGAGCATCTAGCCAGTCTGCATCAACTTATGAAACGTCTTATTTTTTAAACTGAATTATATAACATCTCTCTCCATGATCCACAAATCTTCCCCATCCTTCATCTCTTCCACATTAAATGTCATAATCACTCACCTATTTACCAAGGAAAAAACCCTGGGGTCATCTATGAAGCTTGACTCTCTTACATGTCACATCTATCAGTGATTTCTGATGCAAATCTAACTACCTTCATCTTGGTTAAGCCTTATAAATCTTCGTCCTGGACCATTGCAATGACCTCCTAATTCCTATCTAGTCTCTCTGCTGTCACTCTTTTCCCTACAGTATATTCTCCTCAGAGAAGCCAGAGGCACCATCTAAAACTAAAAAGGTCATGTGATAATCCCACTCTCATTCCATCAGTGGTTTCTTATCCCACACAAGACTAAAATGTGAAGTCCTTTCCAGAGCCTACCTGTTTCCACAGAGTTTGATCCCCAGATGCATTCCCCAACCCTATTGCCTTTGTTCACTTCACTCTGATTATGCAGGAATTATTGCCATTTCTCGGGATTTTCCAGATCTCTTCTCTTGCTGTCTAGTGTTCCAGGAGTGCTCATTTCTCTATTTTTAATTGGCACATTTTCTACTTTCAAACTTAAGAGTCACCATCTAAGAAAATCCAATTTAGACATCAATCTAACATATCACCTATTTTGATTTATTTAAATTTTGTCATATTACTAATCACTAGTGGACATTATTATATTAATCATCTCATTTTCCTAATCTCTTAAAAACTAGAATATAAGCTCCATGAAACAAGGATTTTCTGTTTCTCCACTATTAAACCAGAGCCTTTAACAGTTCTAGGAAATGAAAGGCATAATTAATATTAGTTGAATGAATGCATGAGTGTTAGAATTGAAGAGAAAGCATCAATCAGATTATGAGGGTAGATGTGAGGTGGAAAAAAAGAAACAGCATTGACAAAAACCTTGAATCTTTTATAAACAAGGAGACGATGTATGGCACTTCTCAGAAACTGTAAGCATTTCAGAAACGCAAGAAGAAAGAATGTGAAACCACTAATGATAAAAGTTGAAAACCATGGAGTAGGAGTCAGATACAGTGCTGGGGAATTTGGATTTTATTACAAGCAAAGCAGGAATCCATTAATTGTTTAACATTAGTAGGGAAGTCACCTGATCAGATTTGTGGCTTAAGAGGATTATGCCTGGTGCACTGTGAAGAATAATTTAGAAAGAAAGGAGAGTGGAGGAAAATGGCACCAATATTAATAAGCAGCCTAGGTCAGATGTGACTATGGCTTGAACCAAGATGACGGCAGTTGGAATAAAGAGGAACAAGAAGATCCAGAGATGTTTCAGAAATAAAATCAACAGAATATAGTTGTTGTTTCTGAATGTGCAGAAGGAGAAAATACTCTAGTGATCTTTAGATAAAGAAAAGGTAAACACCAAGTCCCCTGCTTATATCTGTTTCTAGTTTTTGCCCTCAATCATGGAGAAAAATGCTAATAATTAGTCTCTTTAAATTTAATAAAAACATAGTCTATAGGTTGACAATGAAAGTGTTTTGGGTTTGTTTGTGTTCTTTTTAGAGTTATGAAAATGAAGACAGTCATTCTATTTATTGTTAGGACTTTAGGGCAATACAATCCTTAACAGCCACTTGTAAGCTTCCTGCCACAGGAGGACAAAGACCAGGAAAAACTTGCTGGACACCAGGAGTCAGACAATACAAGGAAGTGAAACTGTCCAAAGACATCTGATCGCACACCTGATGAGCCCACCAGCCCACCAACTCAACCCCCAGACCCACTGCGGATGAGAGCTTCCCGCCAGTGACTGCATAAGGATGAAACTCCAGCTCCTGGGTGCTGCCATCTTCAACCCAATCTCCCCTTGGCTCGGTGCTATGCAGCCCTTCCCTTTGGGTACTCCAACCCACATCCTCTTTCCTTAAATAAATTTAATTTTTCTTTATCCACTACCTGAGTTTGCTATTTAGCCTGCCCACATAACACCATGTTAACCTTTCATTTATTCTTTTAAATTAGTGAACATTGAGTAGGTCAAGGAACTACCCTTCCCAAGGACTCCTCAACATTCCCACATCTTGCTACCTAAAGTGTTCACAGGCAGAACAACATTCACAAACCCTTGAGAAAATAGCAGATAAATGCCTGTCAAACACTGGGAGCTATTTACACATTATTATATCATGCAATGTAATTATGACAATTCAATCTCCTGGAAAATGCAATAACCAGTTTCCTTTCTTGGTACAAGGAAAGTGAATGTGAACTGCCCAGGTTGTGTAACTTTATCTCTGGAATTCTGCCAAACAAAGAACTGCTACTACATAAAGTTTAAGGGGAAGGCTTTAATGAAATTTTACATTCATAATTCCTATTTTGTTTTTTCCCACACACAGATCAGAAGAGCTTTATTAGTACAGTAAGTGGTTAGGCCTGGGAGGGAGTGGTGTAGATTTTGAAGCCAATTCCATCATTTTAGCATCGTTTCAATCCTCTTTTCCTGCACTTCCAATGGCTCCCCCATGCAAAACTGACCACAAAATTTGTGGAGCCCAGAACAAAATGAAAATGTGGATTTTCTTGTTTAAATATTGAGAATTTCAAAATGGCAAGAGCAGGACATTAAACCCAAGTGTAAGGCTCTTCTAAGCATGGTTTCTGTGAGAGCCCACAAAACCAGTCCTGCTTCAATGTTTGAACAAAAATAAAAGGACTTTGATCATTATTTGTAAATGACTGACAGTTCAGATGAATTTTCCTTTCAATTTAGATAGTTCATCCTATAACCTGGCTTCTCCAGCCAGGCAGGCTGTGTCCCTGGGATCACAGTCTGATCTAATGTGGTTGATCAGAAACCTGGGCACTTCTTTGTCTCCATAAAAGCAAACTTTAATAGGTTCTTATGCAATGAGTCATGTAAAAATATTGTCATCTTTTTAACAAGACTCTCACTCTTTAATTTGCCATACTGAAAATCCACTTCTTCTTTCAAATCATTGGAAAAATTTGACCATTGCTGCTGGTTTAGCAATTTTAATGGGCATGATTAGTCACTTCAGCTAAAACATTGCTTGATTAAGGGGTGGGTAGGTGTTAAAAGTCAGATAAGCCAGTGTTTTATTGAATTTGCTGATCGATACAATCTATCAGTCCTTTGTTATACCAGAGCTGGTGAAGTCATTGGCTGCTGTAGTTGCTCAGAACTAAGGAAGGTGCCTGGTGAAGGCACCAGATCCTCTCTCTGCCCTTTCCACCAGTTTGAGTTTCTGCTTCTCTTGTACCTCTGGACTGCTTGTCATTTCACAGGAGACCCACAGAGCTCTGCTTTCTCTACATCCAAGACTATAGAGCCTCTTTACCCTCTATATTTTTGTTCTTAGCAGTCAAACCTCTCCATCCACATATACCACCCCTTCACCCCTCTTAGGTTGTGTACACACACTCACACACACACACACACACACACACACACACACACACACACATATACACACCAGTCCTGCAGTAACTTTTCCAGTCTAACTGAAATTAACTATCTGACTGGTGAAAGAACAAGGACTCATGATGAAATTCAAATATAATTTTCAAATAGCCACAAAGGATAGCAAGTGTGTGTAGCTTTTATTCAGCATGAGATACAGCAGAAAAGAAATCAGCCTATGAAATTATCTTTCTGCTTCTTTATTGTTGAAACACCAAAATAGCAGCTTTACCACTGTTATTTTCCTATAGCAAGCCTCATTTAACCAATGTCATACTGGCTTTGAAGCCAAGCTTATTCAATGTGAGATGAAGTAGAGATGTGTAAGTTACTTAGTGTCTTTGAATATCATTGATAATACATCTTTTTAAAAAATGTATCAGTATTGTTGAAAGTATTACAGATACCCCCTTCTTCCCCCCATTGATCCCTTCAACCCCAAACCCAGCCATCCCAGGCCTTCACCACTCTATTGTCTGTATCATGGGCTATGCATATATGCATATAAATTCTCTGGTTAATCTCTCCCCCACACCAACCCACTTCCACTCTTCTCTCTGAGGTTCCTCAGTCTATTCCATTCTTCTGTGTCTCTGGCTCTATTTTGTTCATCAGTTTATTTTGTTCATTAGATACCACATATGAGTGAGATCATGTGATATTTATCTTTCTCTGACTGGCTTATTTTGCTTATCATAATACTCTCCAGGTCCCTCCATGCTGTCGCAAAGAGTAAGAGATCCTTCTTTTTTTTAATTAAAATTATTCAGCAGCTTCTACTGATTATACTAGTTCTAAATGATTATAGTTGTCTGTTTTCTCTTTTTTAAAAGTTTTGTTAACTTAGCTCTATCTCTGAGCCATTATGTCCTTCAAGCACAAAAGTCAATTTCTGTGGTCCATAACTAAAATTTCTTCTTTTTCAAACTACTAAACCTTCCAAAATAATCACTAAAACATAAGAAAAAATCAGCCTATGGAATTATCTTTCTGCTCCATTATCCTTCTGCTCACTTGTAATCTATGTTTATTCCTCCTTTTTTCAAAAACAAAAGGTCACAACATCATTCTGACTTTAAGATAAATCAATCATTAATAATTCATGAGAGTTAGGAAAGCTATTAGTGTGCAGACCAATCCCTTACAAGTAAATCATTTATTTAATTTTATCTTCTATCATAGTTGCTTAAATAGATTTGCTTGACTCAGTTATTGGGAATTTCTTTTACCCTTATTTATACAAAATATATTTTGTATATATTTATTGTGTATCTATCAAATAAAATCCTTTGAAAATGCTAAACCACAAATCTAATTACATCATTACTTCTGTAGTCATGCATATATAAATATACACCCTCAAAACAAAATGGAGAATTAATTCAATCTTATGTTTGCTTCAGTTAAATCTGAGCATGAAATGTAACATATCTTTCCCATCTCAAGTTCTGCTAAATTATTCAATTTCAACAGTAAAGGAATCAGTTCTATTTCTTTATCACCAGAACTAAAATACAAAGGTTGGGGGCTTTGGCAAATGTTATAGAATTTAATATGAACTTTGTTTCTCAAAATCACTATATAGATAAAATATTTATTTAAGAGTTTATCAAATAACAAATTAATGAAAAAATCTCACAACACTTTCATTAAGATTGAGATTATGTTCTTAGTTGAAATTCTTTTGGGTTTTGTAAGAAGTATGGTCACAGATGAAGATGCTATCATATGATAAATGCTAATTTGTATTTTCAGCTGAAAAGGTATAAAAAAAGTTTTCTGTTGTTTGTTTACCACATATTCATAGAGTTGTTTTCTGCTTATAATTGTTAATCAGGAGTACAAATTTTACAGGTGATATTCTTAGTAAAAAATTTGTTTTCTGTTCAGTGTTTTCTACTCATTACTACCATATTACTATATTTGATTCAGTCTGTCAATTTGAAATAATTCATACTTCAGTTCATTGTTGTATCAAATTTCCTTTGTGAAGAAAAAACACAATGTCATGTTGAAACCTATCCCCATTTATGGATAAATATTTGGGATTGAGCCAAGTAAAAGCAGTTAAGTTTTACTTAAACATTTTATTATTTTTTTTGTTTTCTGGTAGGATTTTAATTAGGATATTTCCCAAATTTTATGTTCTTGATATACTATGGCAGAAAGAACCTGTGTACATCCATTTTGGCTACTTTAACAAAATACCACAGACGATGTGGCTTTAAACAACAGAAATGTATTGCTTATAATATTGGAGACTAGGAAGTCCAAGATCAAGGTGCCAGCAGATCTGGTGGTGGCTGGCAAGAGCCCACTTCCTAGATGACCAACTTTTTGTTGTAACTTCACAAGGTGGAAGGGGCTCTCTTGAGTCTCCTTCATAAGGGCAATAATCCCATTCACCAGGCTCACCCTCATGATATAATCACTTCCCAAAGGCCCCACCTCCAAATTCCATCGCCTGGGGGAGACAAAATCCCAACATATGAATTGAGGGGGATATAAAAGTGCAGACCATAGCAGAGCCCAAAAATTAAAAAGAGAGAAGAGAAGAGAAGAGAAGAGAAGAGAAGAGAAGAGAAGAGAAGAGAAGAGAAGAGAAGAGAAGAGAAGAGAAGAGAAGAGAGAAAAGAAAAAAGAAAAGAAAAGAAAGAAAAGAAAAGAAAAGAAAAGAAAAGAAAAGAAAAGAAAAGAAAAGAAAAGAAAAGAAAAGAAAAAAAAGAAAACATGTGGTGTGATTCTGGGCTATAGTACAGTCCAGCTCTGTGACCAAAGGTATCATGTAAATGTTCTGATATTAGGCACCAATGCTGACAAAAAGCGATGCTAGTACTGACTTCACTAGCTGGTTATGAGAAGGATTCAAATAAAGAAATTACATTATGGTTCTCTTATCAACTCTAAACCTAATATATAAATGGTCTCCTAGAGGCCATTAAAATATAAAGAGGAAAGAAATGGTTGTTCTGGAGAAAGGGACTGGCCATAAACAAGATTCTCCATTAAACCCATTAGCACTTATCAATCCGACTGACTGCCTGTCCTCTTAGAATAGGAATGAAGATGATCCCAAGTTCAACCACTGCATTAAAAGGGGAAAATGCATTTAATCATAACAATCAAGCCAGAGTCACAAAGATTAGTTTTGAAAGCTGAGCCTATTAGCTGTGCAACTATCTGCAAGCTAATTAGGCTCTCTGCCTCATTTTCCCCATTTGTAAATGGTGGCAATAAAACTACCTCAGAGGGTTACTGAAAGAATTGAAGGAGTTAATATATTGAAATACTAATACTAGGGCTTGACATATAATAGGTTCTCAGTACTGGTCACAGTTATTATTATCAGTTAGCATATGTGATGGAACATATGCAATCTGGCTGAGACCTGGATTGTGAAGAATCAGGCCACAGCTAGTGGGACAGTCAAATATAGGGTTTGTATATGTGACAGGAAAGAATAGTTTTTGATATTTTTATTCATTATTCATTGTCCAATGCTGTGAATAATTTACTTAATAGTTGTGGACAAAACTAATAATAATTGTGATAATTAATATTGTGCATTCAAGTAGATGTTTTAAGCTAAGAGAAAAGATAAAAATTTAGAGTTGAACCAGGATGGTCTGTCTTTAAATTTTAAAATCTTTGTATCTCCATGGACAATAGATATGACATAGAGCCCAGCATACTGGGAATAATGAGGACACGGTCTTCCTAACTCTGTTCTGTGAACATATTCCTCTGATTAACAGAACCTTAAAGCCAAAACAGATCGAGACAGTAGGGAACGTATTGTGATAATGACTATAAAGTGTCGAGAACTTTAATGATACTTTGTCATTAGAGCTGTAGGGGTAGTCATTAAAATTTGTACCTCTAATTCCATAAGGTTAGGAACTGTGTTCTTAGACGTATATGGTGATGCAGTAACAAAAATCAAAATAAGATTTCCAAAAAATAGAGGAATCTTTGTGGAAGTCTCTTAAAGGCACTTCAAAGAGGGATTTTAATTCTCTGACACAGAACAAATGCCCAAAGACCCTTTTTCCCCTTCTCCTTATGCCTCTCACAATGTACTTTCTCTAAATCTCTTCCTGTCTTCAACCCCAGTCTGAGTTGGCATTTTCCTCCTCCCTAGTCTTTCTAATCAAAGCAAACATTGTTTTTCTCAGCATTGTACACTTCCTCTTCCAGAATTCTCTTTAGGTGATTGGAAGAGGAAACACTGTAAAAACATAGGCCTACATAGAATAAAATGTGGAATACACAAAAATTTAGAAGCATAAATTTCATTCAGCGATGACAATATTTGAGTAGTTTGGCCTGGATGTTTGGAAGTGAATTAAATCCCAGTGACTGTCCCAGAGAAGGACAGAATGCCTAAAAAAATTAGACAGGAACTCAGAAGATTATTTCATATTAGAAAAAATCTGAATTCCAGAACCAGTCTTCTGGCCTTGGTTCTCTTGGTCTCTCGTCTTTTCCTCTCCGATATCTTACTGAGTTTTCACCTTTCCCTTTGATAAGCTCAAAAATCCCCAATTGCTCTTTAACTCTTCAACTGTGATTGGTCTGTGTTTGTTTCCCTTTTGGATGTGTTGCTATGAAAGAATCATTCTAAAACTCTCCTCATGGAATGCTTTTCTTTTTAAATACAAAAGCCACAGCTTACTTATTATTGCAGTTTTTAGATACACCTGAAAACCATGTTCCTCACTTAAGACTCCACAGAAAGCCTCTTTTATCTTAAACAGCTAAATTGTTCCAGAATTTGGTCCAAAAATTAATCCAAGTTTTAATTGTCTTTATTATAAGGCATTATTGGTGCTTTCCCTGGAACAATATATCAGAAGAGCCCTTCAGTAATCTTAACCTAAATTCAAGAGAGAGGAAGGAGGCAGAAGCATGATGAGAGAGCTTTAAGCCATCCCAAAACAACCAATAGGCCAAGAAACACGTTCAGGTAAAAGAAAGATCCTCACCTCATACACAGAGCAACAGAGCCAGAGAGGGAAAGTATTTCAGCTCCCTGATTACCAGCCCTTGGGCCTTTCCTATTGGAAAAAATAGACTCCCCTAGGTTCCTTACATTTGGTCCTTTGATCAAGTTTAGTTAGAAAAACTTGGATGCTTAGTGCATCCTGAATGTTTGTTTTTATTTCATTTTCAGCCATGACCACTGGACATAGATTTCCTCTTGCATTTTATTTCAAGTAAATTCACAATGTGGATGGGAACACCAGAGCCAAAATCTTTGCCCTGAGCACAAACCAAAGTAAAATCAAAGCATTTCTGAGTGTGTGAGTTGTTCAGTTAAATTTGCTTTAAAAAAAAAAATCATCAAGCAATTGCCCTGCTGAAATGAATCAGACGTGGAGGCAGAAATCAGGCAAGGAACTCTGGGTGCGCCACCTTGTGCAGTGTAATTTTCACATCAAAGAACTTCCAAATAAGATTTCTGCCAGTATTTTGACTTTTAGCTAGCTGACTTGAATCATTTTGGGAAGTAAGCAGGTTATAAATTATAGCTACATAAATAAATAAGTCTCGTGGTGGCATCCAGATATCATCCAGTTTGCCTGCTCCTTCCCCATCCCATCCCACACAGTTATTAGAGCTGTTTTTACACCACAGCTCTCTTCCTTCACAAATCTGGGTGAGTGTATGTAATATCCATGCACAAGAAGCGCTTCCCAGAAGAAGGACCAGGTAGATCTATCTTCATACAGTCCCACTGACTCTATTTGTGAGATGTGGCCCAGACTTTCTTGATCTTTTGCTTTTCCTGACTTTGTGCCCTCTTTATGCAACTATACTGACCCCAAAACATCCATTAAAGTCATCATTCTTCCTCAGATTCCTGCATAAACTCTCTCTCTCATTCTAGATATATTTATGTATCCTCAAGATAAATTTAGATTTGTCTTTCATCAAATCCCCAGAGTATATTTATGTTGTTTGTACCTATTCTGTCTACACTTAAAGCTCCTTTGGAATTAATATCCTTTACTAGATTACCACCTACTACAGAAAGGGACAGTTATTCAGGGCTTCACTAAATTAGTTTTCATGCCATACATAGAAAAGCATAAATAAACAATAGTTATGGAGCAAAAAAGACATTCTCAGCAGATTGTAACAGGGAGAGTGTATATTTTTCTCTGGGGAGTTCTATTCCTATTTTATGAACTAATCACCTTACCTTTTTATCATAATCCATCTTTTCCGTGAAAAATGAATTAGTGTTAAGTGGTGCACATATAGAGTGCTAAATGGGAAATCCAAAGACCACTCTTCAAGACAGATCTTTCCACTATAGTTTAACTTGGGCATATAACTTAGCCTCTGGAATTACCATGTCCTCTTTCATAAAAAGGGAAAAATAATGCTTGTGCTTTCCATTTTATAGGGCTCTTTTAAAATCAAGAGATGAGATATTTAAAAACAAGTCACAGATTTTATTCCATCCAATTATTTTCATTTTCTGAGTAGGCAGTGGAAATTAAGCCTCTATAACTATATGCATGATTTTTCTGTGAGTAAAATCCATTCTCCTCTCTTACATGGTCAATTCTATTTTTCCTTATAACATGCAGCACAGTGATCACTTCCAGGAAGATTTCATAGATGCCCACACTTGCTATATGCTCGACCATAGCCCTTCCTGTGCTAGACCATCCCCTGATTTAATTTCCAGTCTCCATCAGGATGATGCCAAATCCTTGATTACAGGAACTAAAACCTATATAACCATTAAATCTTCAACACATTGCTGTTCAGTAAATGTTTATTGGCTGAATAAACTTTGAACGGCATCACAGACTTGACTCAATCTCCTATGAGTTTGGGTGCAATAGTCTTCTAGTCTGCAATTTTGTGAAAATTGCGTTCCAGCTTATAAAATTAATGGTAGTAGACTTTGAATCTGAGGTCTAGTCGAAAGCCCAATGTATATTTATGAGGGCATCTTATCTCCAGAAGATTTTTCTTTTTCTGTTATGTTCTACAAACACTTCTCAAAAAATATTTTGCAGGAATGATAGTGAAAAAAAATAATCTTGGACATAGGACCTGCTCTGTACAAAGGCATGCTTCATTTGGTAATTTATTTTTCTTAAATGTCTCCCTAATCCTGTTTCAATATGCTAATCCCCCTTGTTTCTTCATCAAGCCTGCTTTAGAATTATTTTATATACAATAGCCTCCCACTCTGGAGAGATAACTAAATTTAATGGTTGCCTAATGTCCTACCCCCACCAAATTTATTCAAAGACACAAAAATAGAAGAAATAAGCCATAAAGATAAAATACATTATTAAAGGACATTATTGTCATTGTTATTATTCTCCCATCAACAAGGAGATGAAGAGCTAAATTACACACCATATGGTAATTGCTTGGAAGATAACCACAACTTACGGTCACACCTTCAGCATCCAATGACATTGTTTGCTGTGTTTCAGGTGCCAGTGTGGCAGAGGGCCAGCCTAGAAAAGATGAACTGGCAGAGAAAGAATGACAGACATTAGGCATAAGTACTTTTCATGTCAAGCCTTTGGCATGTTCATTGTTGAAAAAATCTGTTCGCAGAAATGCCTTCCAAAATACGCAAGTTATGCTATGAAGGCATATGATAACTTCTGCTGTCCAGGGATATGTTAATATGCATCATCCTGGGAGATGCCAAGTCATAACCAAGATAATAGGTGATTCCAGATGTCTGTCTAATCCAATTCCTACTGACCAAGGGAAGTTCAAAACATTTTAAAATTTTTATTTTTATTGAATTTATTGGGGTGACCTTGGCTCATAAAACGATATAGATTTCAGGTGTACATCATCTGTATATTGTATTGTGTTCACCACCTCCAATTCAAGTCTCTTTCTATTACCATTTATCCCCCCTTTAGCCTCTTTTACTTCTCCCCACCCCTCTTTCCCTCTAATAATCACTGTACCATTGTCTGTGTCTATGAGTTGGTTTTTTTGTTTGTTTTTTTTGTTTTGCTTAATCCCTTCATCTTTTCTATCCAGCCCCCTCAGACTCCTCCCCTCTGACAGCTGTCTACTTCTATTTTGTTTGTGAGTTTATTTTGTTCCTTAGCTTCCACATATAAAGGAAATCATATGTTACTTATCTTTCTCTGACTTGCTTATTTCACTCAGCATAACACTCTCCAGGCCCATGAATGCTTTTTTTTTTTTTTTTTTTTTTTTTACAGTTGGGTAGTATTACGTAGTGTAAATGTTCCACAGCCTTTTTATCTACTTAAGTAATGACTAGAGGCCCAGTGCATGAAATTTGTGCACGGGGGGGGGGGGGGAGCGCAGGTGGGGGGGGGGCTGTGCCTCAGCCTAGCCTGCACCCTCTCTAATCTGGAACATCCCTCTCACAATCCAGGACTGCTGGTTCCCAACCACTCGCCTGCCTGCCTGCCTGATTGCCCCTAACTGCTCCTAACTGCCAGCCTGATAAACCCCTAACCACTCTCCTGCCAGCCTGATCGATGCCTAAATGCTCCCCTGCCGACCTGATTGCCCATAACTGTCCTCCCCTGCTGGCCTGGTCACCCCTACCTGCCCTCCCCTGGCAGCCTGATTGACCCTAACTGCCCTCCCCTGCAGACCTCGTTGCCCCCAACTGACCCTCCCCTGCTGGCCCAGTAACCCCTAACTGCCCTCCCTTGCCAGCCTGGTCGCCCCTAACTGCCCTCCCCTGCCAGACTGGCCACCCCCAACTGCCCTTCCCTGCAGGCCTGGTCACCCCTAACTGCCCTTCCCTGCAGACCCAGACACCCCTAACTGCCCTCCTCTGCCAGTCTGGTTGCCCCTAATTGCTCTTCCCTGCTGGCCTTGTTCCCCCCAACTGCCCTCCCCTGCTGGCCTTGTTCCCCCCAACTGCC
The DNA here is from genome assembly GCF_951640355.1 of Cnephaeus nilssonii. Taxonomy (NCBI): domain Eukaryota; kingdom Metazoa; phylum Chordata; class Mammalia; order Chiroptera; family Vespertilionidae; genus Cnephaeus; species Cnephaeus nilssonii. The sequence goes on from NC_137082.1 coordinate 78,307,251, forward strand.
CTCCCCTGTAGGCCTGGTTGCCCCCAACTGCCCTCCCCTGAAGGCCTGGTCCCCCCAACTGCCCTCTCCTGCAGGCCAGGTTGCCCTCAACCTCCCTCCCCTGCTGGCCTGATCACCCACAACTGCCCTCCCCTGCCGGCCTGATCACCCACAACTGCCCTCCCCTGCCGGACATCTTGTGGCCACCATCTTGTGTCCACATGGGGGCAGCTATCTTTGAGCACATGGGGGCGGACATCTTGTGTGTTAGAGTGATGGTCAATTTGCATATTACTCTTTTATTAGATAGGATGGACACTTAGGTTGCTTCCAAATGTTGGTTATTGTAAATAACTCTGCAATGAACATAGAGGTTAATATATTCTTTGGAATTAGTGTTTGGGTTTCTTCAGATATATTCCCAGAAGTGAAATTGCTGAGTGATAAGCAGTTCTATTTTTAATTTTTGAGGTAACTCCATACTTCTTTGCACAGTGGCTTCACCCATCTGTATTCCCACCAACATGCATAAGGGTTCTCTTTTCTCCACATCCTCCCTGGCACTTGTTGTTTGTTGATTTATTGATGACAACCATTTTGACTGATGTGAGGTGATATCTCATTATGGTTTTAATTTACATTTCTCTGATGATTAGTGAGGTTAAACATCTTTTCATATGCCTATTGGCCATCTGTATGTCCTCTTTGGAGAAGTATCTATTCAGGTCCTTTGCCCATTTTTTTCTTTATATATTTTTTCTTGACTTTTAGAGAGAGAGAAAGGGAGAGGGAGAGAGAAAGAAAAACATAGATGTGACTGCAGAACATCGACTGGCAGCCTCTTGCACATCCTCTACCAGAGATTGAGCCTGAAACCATGCAACCTTTTGGTGTTTGGGACAATGATGTCTGCTTTCACTACTTGTATTCAACATAGTACTAAAAGTCCTAGCCACAACAATAAGACAAGAAGAAGAAATAAAAGGCTCCAAATCGTAAAGGAAGAAGTAAAACTGTCATTATTTGCAGATGACATAATATTTTATATAGAGAACCCTAAAATTCCACCAAAAAGCCATCAGAATTGATAAATTTAGTAAATTATCAGGATATAAAATAAATATCCAGAAATCAATTGCATTTATATACACCAATAATGAACTATCAGAAAGGGAAACTAAAACACAATCCCATTTATAATTGCATCAAAAAATACCTAGGGGTAAATTTAACCAAGGATGTAAAAAAACCTGTGCTCAAAAAATTATAAGACATTGAAGAAACTGAAGAAGATACAAATAAGTAGAAACATATACCATGTTCATGGATAGGAAAAATTAACATTATTAAAATGTTCATACTACCCAAAGTAATCTACAGATTCAATGCAATTCCTGTCAAGATACCAATGGTGTATCTCACAGAACTAGAACAAATATTTCAAAAATGTATATGGAACTACAAAAGACCCTGAATAGCCTCAATGTACCTGAGAAAGAAGAACAAAGTTGGAGAAATCAGGCTACCTGATATCAACCTATATTACAAAGGAAGCTCAAAAATTTAAAAAGATAAGTTTATACAGAATTTTTCAATGTGTGATGACTTTCAAAACCAGTAATCAATTTGAAAGTGATAAAGAAAGACTTGAGCATTTACATTTTAGTATGTACAAACTTTCATTTTCAGAAACTGTATTACAATCACAGATTGAATTATCACCTTTTCTAACAGTAAGAGGGGGAACTTTTTCAAAGGTAATAAGGGTGAGACTCCTACTTTAGATGATTCTTAAAATACCTTAGTTTGAATAGTATTAATTTAGCTTACTAAATGTTATTTCACACATTATGTTATTTTATTGAATTTTCCCAAGAACATCATTAGGCAAATATAATTTTCCATTTTATTTCCAAACTAGAAGCCCGGTGCATGAAATTCGTGCACGGCAGGGGGTTGTCCCTCAGCCCAGCCTGTACCCTCTCCAATCTGGTACTCCTGGAGGGCAGTCGGACATCCATCTCACAATCCAGGACTGCTGGCTCCCAACTGCTTGCCTGCCTGCCTTCCTGATTGCCCCTAACCGCTTCTGCCTGCCAGCCTGATCACCCCCTAACCACTCTGCTGCCAGCCTGGTTGATGCTTAACTGCTCCCCTGCCAGCCTGTTTGCCCCAACTTCCCTCCTCTGCCAGCCTGGTCACCCCTAACTGCCCTCTCCTGCAGGGTTGATCACCTCCAACTGCCCTCCCTTGCAAGCCTGGTCCCTCACAACTGCCCTCCCTTGCAGGCCCGGTCCCTCACAACTGCCCTTCCTTGCAGGCCGGGTGCCTCCCAACTGCCCTCTCCTGCTGGCCATCTTGTGGTGGCCATCTTGTGTCCACATGGGGGCAGGATCTTTGACCACATGGGGGCAGCTATATTGTGTGTTGCAGTGATGATCAATCTGTATATTACTCTTTTATTGGATAGGATAGAGGCCTGGTGCACAGGTGGGGGCCAGCTGGTTTGCCCTGAAGGGTGTCACAGATAAGGGTGGGGGTTCTCTTGGGGTGTGGGGCGGCCTGAGCGAGGGGCCTGTGGTGGTTTGCAGGCTGGCCACGCCCCCTGGCAACCCAAGCAGAGGCCCTGTTATCTGGAATTTACTTTCCTTCTACAATTGAAACTTTGTAGCCTGGAGCGGAGCCAAGCCTGGGACTCCGGCAGCCATTTCTGTGGCAGTTAATTCACCTTCTACAATTGAAACTTTGTAGCCTTAAGCGGGTGAGCCCGGCCAGGGTGTGCGGAAAGCTTTGCTTCCCCTGTTGCCGTCGGCAACCCTGGCCTGCTCTCTCAAGCTCCATTCTGCTGCCATTTGTTTGAATTTGTTTACCTTCTATAATTGAAACTTTGTAGCTTGAGTGGAGGCTTAGGCCTGCAATGGCTATGGAAAGCTTGGCTTCCTCTGTTACCTGGGAAACCTTGCTCTGTGTGGCTGTAGCCATCTTGGATGAGGTTAATTTGCATACTCGCCCTGATTGGCTGGTGGGCGTGGCTTGGCTGGTGGGTGTGGCTTATGTAGCGGAGTGATGGTTAATTTGCATATTACCATTTTATTAGAGAGGATAAAGCAACTTAAGGAAACAGAGGAATGACTTGTTCAAAGTAATTCATCTGGCTTTGAATATGAATAGAACCCAAATCTATTTGTTTTCAAGTCAAATGATCTCAAGCAATTTTGGCTATGTTAATGAGTTACCACTTACAATTTTCTTCTGGAAACTGGTTTGGTATTTCCATTATTGTTAGAGTTGGGAATCTAATGCTTTGTACAATTTATAAAATATATTTATGGATGCATACCATATCTGCTTTATTGCTAAAATAAGAATGATTCTCTCACATATCAAAAGTTAAAAAAATATTAGCTCTGTAGAGATTTTCAAAGGCATAAAGCATGCCTATAAGGCAACTATTTTTCTAGCTGATATCTTTGACTTAGCTCACATGCCTGCTTTAAAAGAATCAGCAAATCAAACTCTCTTTTCTACAGTGAGCTAGTTTTCAAGATATAATAGTACCTTAAATGTAAAAATAGTCTTGGAACTTACTCAAAACTGAAATCTCAATCCAAAAGCACAGCTGAATATTCATGGAGCATTTTTATTTATCCAGACTTATCCTTGGAAAACACAATTTTGGAATGATCACTATATCTTGGGCAGCAGAATTATGCTATGCATAAATGTTTACTTCTGTCATAGCTGTTGTTCTATTATGTGTACACACAAATACACATGTGAATATGCATATGTGAGATTAAAACACACTTAGAGCTTTAGTTGTATTTTGTGAATTTTATTATATCCTGGCTATGAAAGCTTTCCTAATGAAGAAAGAAAACATAAAGTATATCTGTACTAAAGGCATTTATTGACATTTCACTGTGAACTCAGCCCTGGCCTAGGCACTGTGGTTGTTAGGAAAAAAAATCAAAGATACCTCTATGGGATGGTGCACTTTAGTGGGGATCCTCAAGGCATACTTATAAGGAACACAAAACATGGATACATGATTAATAGGGCCCTATAGGTGTTTTAATAAATAACAGAGGGTAGCAGATTCATTAGTGAATATACAGGTGTGTTGGTGAATATGCACATGTACAAGCAACTGACTAATATGCTCCTGACAAACCACTGAGGCCAGACACACGTTGCCCTCTGTCTGCTTGGCCTTTGGCATTAGAGGAGACATTCAGTAGCTATTTGTGCATCACAGAGAAGTCCAAGGAAATAGTGCCACCAGATCTCTCAGAGTGGCCTCCCTTCTGTCTCCCCCAAATCTGTACATTGAAGCTCTAACCCCTAATTTGACTATATTTGGAGACAGGGCCTAGAAGTTGGTAAAGTGAAATAAAATCATCTATGTATATAAAAGGCTAATATGCTAAGTGTCCGACCATCTGACTGGTTGCCATGACGTGCACTGACCACCAGGGGGCAGGCACTTAGTGCAGGAGCTGCCAAGCTGCAATAACTTGGCAGTGGAGGTTCTCGGGTGACACATCCCGAAACCAGAGGAGGGAGCCCGATTCCTCGTGGGGCCTCATGATTCCACCTTTGGCCATGGGTTATGTTGTTGCCAAGCACTGTCAGCCCTGAATCTGGTTTATTGCATACTTGCGTTTGCATTCCACATCCTGTACGACAGCAACTTTGCAGAGTGCCCTCTCGCATTCCGGGACCTTTGGGGGATATCAAAGAGCCGATTTCTGGCCCGATCCTCACAGGCCACACCGAGGGAACCCACCTGCTGGAGGGACCCCACTCACTCCACAGATGATGGGAAGGGACCATGGGAGGTTGGATCCAGGGCATGTCCTGCCTGTCTCACCCAGTCCCATCCCACCGGTCACCTTCTAATTAATTTCCTTTCAATGTGCATGAATCCATGCACTGGGTCACTAGTAAAATCATAAAGGTGGGCCCCTGATATGATAGGCTCGGTAGCCTTATAAGGAAAGATACCAGAGAGCTCTCTCTCTACCCCATGAGGACACAGAGAAAAGGTAGCCTCCTACCAACCAGGAAGAGGGTGTTCATTGGTATGGGAAACAGCCAGCACCTTGATTTGAACTTGCCAGCCTCCAAAACTCTGAGAAGAATCTTTGCTATTTAAGCCACTAAGTCTATCGTATTCTATTATGTCAGCCTTAGTCAACTAAAACAGGCTTTACCACTAAGGAGACCATAAGGACAAGACAAACTTTGCTATTCCACTCCAGCCATATTAACTTTGGTTTCTCCTTATGCCATTCAGACTCTGCCACAGGCCGTTGGGTTTGCTATGTCCCCCGGAACCAGCACAGCCCATTTCCTCTTTGTCTTTAAGCCATTTTGTAATTGGCATCTTCTTAGAAGACCTCACTGAACATCTTAAATCACAAGCCCTTTCAATACTTCCTACCCATTTTTTTCTGCCTTTCTCCTTTATATTTACATCCAATTTACATACTCTATATTTTACTTGTTAATTTTGTTGATTTTGTCTCTCCTCAGTGGGATAAAAGTATAAGATAACAAGAACTGTTTTGTTATTGCTACATCCTCAGTACCTGACACATTATAAGTACCTTATAAATATAAACCATGTAGCATATAATGTTATCACAGACCTTATAAAATTCAGAAGGGATAAGCAGTTAATAAGGGTTAGAAATCAATGGCAAAGGGGCAGATGGGGTGTTACACATATAATCCATTTCCTGATTCAACAATCAGTTCTTAGGCTCATTCTATATGCCTGACACTGAGATTAGTGACCTTTAGAAGCTCAGCATCACAAAGGAGAGAGAAAAAGAGTGAAAAGAGAAAGAACAGAAAAGTAATAATATGAGACTAAATGTATGATAGAGCATTTTATTATCTCTTCTCCTTTACTAGAGTTACAAAAGTCAATTTAAAGATAATCTTGGGCTCAGCTACTGTGGCTTAGTGGTTCAGCATCACCCCATGAACCAAGAGACCACAGGATCAATTCCCAGTCAGGGCACATGCCTGGTTTGCATCTGGATCCCCAGTGGGGGGCAATCAGGAGACAGCTGATCAATGTTTATCTTTCATCAATGTTTCTATCTCTCTGTACCTCTCCCTTCCTCTCTCTCTCTAAAAATTAAAATAAAAAACATATTTTTTAAAAAAGATCATCTTTGCTATCATTGTCTTCTTTTTACAATTGTACTAAAGAATATACACTGTGTGTGAACAGAATGTCAAAGGAAAGGGAAAGGATGAAACAGTCTATTTTTGGACTACCTACCAAACAAGTTTAGATTTACTTATTGATAAATATGTGAAACCATAACTAAAATTACAGCAAAAGGTACTGGGGTGGGGGAGGAGTCAAGAGGAAACTGTAAATTATATAGGTTAAGAATCAGTCAAAATGACTACTCAAAACTAACATAAAGAGACAATAGAAACCAAAAACAAATTGAACATCTGGTATATCACATCAATAACTGGGGTTTACTCCAAATGCATCTCAGGAAAGATACCTTACAGAGTGGGAACTAAGGCCATGAAGGAGAAGTTGATGTTCTTAGAATTTTTTTTTTTCACTTTCAGGGGAATAAATTAGGATTAGCATATAGAGATCTAATATACCATATATTCTCCTCTCCTTGATAAATAATTGTTATTCTTTCAATCCCTGTCCTCTGGGAATAGAAAGCTTTATGGAGATATAGCAGGAAGAAAAGCTGCTTAATGGGGCACACTACAGCAAACATTATTGATCAATTTGGTTTTACTTGTAAGAATGATTGAATGTGCAAGTAATTGAGATGTCATTTTGTAGCTGGAACATTTTATTTTCTAGAATGTTTGTTTTCTCTGAGAGAATTTATTTGAGAGAAAACAAAGAACCAGAGATGATGTATTGAACAGGAAAAACATACTAGTTGACAAGAAGATTTATCTGGGTCACCCTCTTGATTTCATGGCACCATTTTGTATTATTGGTGGTAAAATTTTGCCAGCTCAAGGCTAATGCAAAGATTCTCTTCCAGCATATGCTATTTTTTGCTTCATTCTTAAATTCTTTATTTTAATCTATCAAACCACATCTTTCTGCCTCTTCCAGTGCACTGTGACTTCTTCCTTGAAATTTGCTATAATAAAAAGATGGAGCCCTAGCTGGTTTGGCTCAGTGGATAGAGCATCGGACTGTGGACTGAAGGGTCCTAGGTTCTATTCCAGTCAAAGGCATATGCCCAGGTTGTGGGATCGATCCCCAGAAGGGGGCATGCAGGAGGCAGCTGATCAATGATTCTCTCTCAACATTGATGTTTCTATCTCTCTCTCCCTCTCCCTTCCTTCCTGAAATCAATAAAAATTTATTTAAAAAAAAAGATGGAATAAGCTCATTTGTATTAAGGTTTAAATAACTGGTACACTTTACTTGAACAGTACACGCTCTCTGCCTACACCTTATTCATCTGCAAGTACACATGCAACCATCCCCAAACAACTCAGTATTTTGTTAGAGGACAATAAAGAAAGTGGAAGGATGTTCAGATAATAGGCAAAGTTAAACAGGGAGAAAAGTACCCTTCTTTCTTTGCAGATGTGGAGTTAGTGAAGATTTATTGACTGCTGCTGCTGAAATTATGCAAGAATATCTTAAACTATCTAAGAATATAACCAGCCTGTTTCTTTCTTCAAACTTTTAGAATTTCAACTATTTTATTTTTAGACACAATATGGAGACAATTATTTGAAAACAGATAAGAAAAAATAACAGTGAAACCATTTGATATGAATGTGGTTAAAGGAATTTCACTCAAAAACATCTCCCCATCTTTTTACCAAATTATTTAGTATTACTCCATTAGAGATTGTTTCCTTAGTTTACAAGACTGTTTATAGTTAAATTACAAACTTCCCTGAAAAGTGAAACACAATAAACATAGCAGGCATTCATACTTTCTGTGACAGGGGTTCAGTCCCTTTTCAGTGTAATTAGCTAATATCAGCTTTCTCAAAATAAAATGCACAGGTGAGATGTGGCTGGAAAGAAGAAGATAGTTAGAGATTTAAGACAAGTGACATCCTTGGTTTACTTTTACAGTCCTGGGTGTTTAAAGAAAGACACTGGTATTCAGGGATGAAGTGGCACCAAAACAAAGGATTCTGACAGAGAGCAACTGGAAATGTCTGCTGACAGCATATTGGTGTCTAAGCACATAATGAAATGATGCAAGATCATCAGCCTCAAAGGTTGTTTTTTACACAAAATGGCATGTCTTTTGAGACATATATGGACTGGCTGCCATAAAAGCCTGGAGCCATGCCAGGAGATCTGGGCTCAAGGTTGGCTCTGCTTTACCAGCTGTGAATCCCTGGGCAAACCATGTAACTTCTCTGGAGCTCAATTTCTTCATCTAATGCTAGATAAAGTGTATTGTTTAAATGAAATCTATATTTTTGTAATCTCTAAAGCAGTATGTCATTCAGTGCTGTTGTGACATGAAAAAAAAAGATTGACTGTTTGGTCATGCTGATACCGTTGATAAGCTGATTATTATTAACAGGAAAAGAGTAAAGGGAAGACTAGATAATATACAGTAGGCATGCCATTTATACAGCTTTGCCAGAAAGGTATAGTTTAACAACCTCCCTCGCAGATCAGTGGGGAAAAGGACTGGACAAAGTCAGTTTAGATGTATGTCTAGTAAGGTCTGGCTGATCTGGGAAGATGCTTGTGAGTCAATGGCCAGAGTAGGCTGTGGTCACTACAAGGGCACGAAATCTGAAATACTTAACTTCAGAACAAAGGGAGTTCTCTCTCTTAGCTCTCCCTCTTGCTGCTTGTGGGGCTCTCATGCTCTGCATTCACCCACATGGCTCACAGCCACATAGGATCCACCCAATGGACTGCTGGACTGAATCTAGCCTGATGCTCTGCCAACTCAACCGAGGAACGGAAGCTCTGGACACTGGCTTTGCTTCTAGCTCTACTAAAGCCCCAGCTGCACATTTTTCAGGACTAAATTAAGTGATACAACCCAAGGAATGTAACTCCATGAAAATAAAGCCTTTTACCAAATCTCATCCTCCTGTGGGAGCCTCCAGAAGTGCTCATTCCAGTGGTGCCCCAAGAACCCCACTCCCACTAGTAACAGAGAAGTTTGATTCTCTGGTAACAATGTATCAACCCCCAAAACCCACCATCCAGAGATGATATTGGATACCAATTGTTTCCTGTAGGTTAATTAATGTAAAGGTAGGGGAGAGAAAATCACTACAGTAAGAGTCCTAGGGATTGAAATAGTCTTCCTGGGTGGGATTCTTCATCAGTGAGGACTTCCCTGGAGATTTAGGAACTATCTGGGTCTGAACATAAGAAGAAAAAAAACTTCAATTTTCAGAGAGAATTGAGAATATTTTCATAAAAAGTAATAGCATCTGGGTTTCTTTGGAGTTGAAAGAGAAATATTTATGAAAACCATTGTGGAAAATATGGAGAGGGACAATGTACTATAGAAGAATTTGAATCCAACTTATAGTTTAATTTTATCTTAAAAGCAAGGGGATCCTCTTCACAAGAGTAAGAACGTCAGGTCCACCAGCTGGTTTGAAATATACCGAGGCTAAAAAGAACCAGGGGATTCAGTATGGAAGCTAGTGTGATTGCCCAAGGATGGAATAAGTTTCAGTTTTAATAGGGGGGGGGGGGGTCATGCATGGGGAGTCAGTGATGTAGGCAGGGGGTAGTAGCAATGAGAATAGAAAAAGAAACTTGATTTGATATAAATTGAACTGAAAAAAAATGAGAGGGTTGAATGAAGGTGATGAAGAAATAGTTATAGAATAAAACATTTAGAAATCTAAGTAGTCATGGTATAAGTTTCCTACCTCAATTTTTCATTATGTAAATGATAATAGTAAGGTTCAGAAAGCCTAAACAATTTTACTGGGTAGCAGCACAACTATCTGAGGTTGATTTTCTGCTTTTCACTTTATGATTTTTCTACACTTCAACAAAAACAAAAATTCAATCCTGAAATACTAGGAACAGAGAACCACTCTGAACTGAAATAGGGTCAGACAAGGACATTGTTAATGAGTTTACATAACACAGGACTATTTTGATGTAAAATAATATTTAAATGGAAATTGCCCACAAGCAGATAGAAATGAGAGATTAAAATTCAGAAGACAGATTAGCAATTAGGACATGTAATTGATCTTAATTTAAATCGGCTTTCCAGTCCAACCCTCAAAACACTCTGACTGGCATTTTAGGAAAATATAAACTCAATCATGACAATGTACGAGGAGGGTGAAGTACAATTGGCTGGAATGTACCTCCCTTGCTTAAAAATATTCAGTGTCTTTTAATTACTCACAAGATAAAGTTCAAATTTATTAAATTGAATTAAAAGGCCCAGTCCTATAATTCTAGGCTAATCTCTCTCTTACCACTCTCTCATCATACTCTGTGATTCAAATATAGGAAACTGTTGATGGTAAAGGAAAAAATCAGAGAGGTGCTGTATGAGTTTTGACTAATATGTGGAGTGAGCTGATAAAAGGGGTTGGGAGTGGGATGAAGATGAAGAGAAAGGGTTCCATACAAAAGAAGAAATATAGGCAAAATCATGGGATATAAGAGAGTAACTTCTAGAGACTCAATAAGTGAATGAGTGATAGAATAAGATTTTGAAGGGTTTAGTATATCACAAATCATTTTCAAATGATTACTATCTGTACTTCTTCCAAAGAATAAGAAACCCACAGAAAGTATGTCATATTTATTTTGGGCTGTGTTCCAAGCCTAATATTTGCCTGCCCACAAAACATTTCTTATTAAACACTAACTGCTAATTTTGAGTAGAAAAACAGATTATTTGGAGGTTCCACAATTTTCAATTATTTCATCAATTTAAATAATCACATATTCAAAACACTATGATTTTGATGATTTGATAATATATTCTGTTTAGGGTCTGGTATGGATACCATGTCTTTGCTACTTATGTAATCCATTTTCAAGATTTTATTTTCTATTCCTAAGAGACAACATTACATTGATCTCTACCACCTTTTTAATGGGTATTTTTATATTCATTTGGCTCAAGGTAATTCAACATTGTGTTTCAAGGTGATATTTATATATTTTGTTGCTTCACAAAGCTATGAACTTATTGAAGTCTTTATGTTTCTTTTATGTTTTTAAATCCAAATAATTGTGAAATGCATGAAATATAGTAGGAATTAATAAATATGTGTTGTGTAAGAGAATTTAAGAAACTATGTGATCTCATTCTGGAATAAATAGCAGAGATAACAAGAGGTATATAAGAGAACCAAAGGATTAACCAATAAAAATTAAAGGAAAATTTAATGATGATGTATGTTTTATTGAGTCTTGTACAAGTCATCAGTCCCACTAAGAAACAACACAACATCAGAGGCCTCCATTTGCTTACCATTTAGTAAAAATTAATAAAGTAATTTAGGGACATTGTGAGGTAATTGGGACAGATGTTAGTTATCATAAATTATAGTGGAAACTAAGTGAAAAAAAAAATTAGCGAACAACCAAAGTGTGAAAATACTAAGAGAAATAGGGCTGCTCACCTTGTGAAAAAGGTTGTACTTTTGAGAATTTATATGAGAATAGTTTTTCAATAAAGCATTAAACAAGTGAAACTATTTGAAATTCAATAATTTTACATACTTTCAATCTGACTGAAAGAAAAAGTTCAAACAATTATCAGAAAGTGTGACAGATTTCAAAAATATCTTTTTTGGAAGTTTCTGAACTCTAACTTTTGTCCCAATGAGTCTAAAGAAAATACCGTTGAGCTTCCTTTACAACTCAGCTGTAGCTTTAGGAATAAGAAAGTGATTGGAGAGAAATGAGAATGCCAAAAACTGGGCTCACTATTGTGGATTTTACTTTTCTCCAAGATATTGGATCCCCAAACTGTCACTACTTTGAATGTTCCCTAACATTTTCCTACAGATTTAATATTTTGTTCAACATGTCCAATTGTTCTCAGTAGGAATCATAATCCAAAACATCCAGTCTGCTATTGCTGAAAGAAGTACTTTCAGTTGATGTTTTTAAGCTTTTGATTTTTATAAAATTCTGGTGCCGAGAATTCCAGGGACCAGATTCAATGCCTCAGGATGAGTCTCCTACCTTTGGATACTAACAAAAAACTAATTATCTACAGACAGAAACTTCTCTAAGAGTTTATCCAGAATCAGAACTTATGTTCACAGCCTATGTCAGTAAGTAGTAATTCCACTTAGATCTCACACACTCTAACTTAAATTCTGTTTTGGGCAGAAAAACTTTTTGAAATCCAAACTCTTAAACCCCATCCAAATTCCTGGAAGCAAAAGCAGCCTGGGAAAATGTTTGGTCTTTAATGCCCTTACAGCTCAGGGTTCTATTTCCACAACTTTTGTTCAATCTTTATAATCCCAGACACATTTGTTGTGTCTCCTGAGTGCCCAAGATATTTTAATGCCCACATCTTCTCCCCATCGATTCCATGTTCTGGAATTTTAAAAGTTTCTTCGTTTCTTTCAAAAACCTTGTTCTGTCAACTAGCATTTTGGGATTTTCTTTTTCTCTTTTTTTATGAGTGACTGTTGGTACACATCGCATGCTCACTAGCATCCTTGACACCTGAGCACTAGATGTAGTAGCAAACATCAGTCATTCCTCATAGTAGATATTTGGAACTATCTATCCTTCCAACTTAAGATGCAGGCATGTTTTTAAATGGTGTAGTGTTTAGGAGTTGAACATGGAGATTGGATACACTTAGATTTTTATAATGCATAGCTTTTTACCTGGGGTTGTAGGTTTGCTTAAGTTTCTCAAAAAATAGTGTTTCTAAACTCAATAAAGTGGAAGAAGAAAAACAAAAATCTCAAAAGTCTTTTCCAAAGTACTACAGTTATATGATACACTATTATTTCAAGCACTTGTGCAACTGTTTTTAGACAATCTCAAGAATAAAATGTCCTTCCTTAATAGGAATAAAAGGTGACACACCACTGCTAAGGCCAACTTCTTGAAGCATGAATGACTAGTGGTCTATGCTAGCAAAACATGCTGGGCTTGCAAATATTATTTTTTGCCTTTCTTTTTTTCTTTTACATTTCCATTTATAAATGTATATATTGTGCTTGGTAAAGCAGACCAAAGAGTGCTTCTTGGCCAAATTCCCATCTGTTTAGAAATACATTCGGTTCCCAGGAGTTTAGTTGAGGTCAGATAAGGTACTAGATTGGTTTAGTTTAGAGATCAAAATAAATAAATAAATTTAGTAAGTACATCCATTCAGCTTGATGTCCAATTTGTTATACATCATGGCTATATGAACAGAAAAGTAATCATTTAAAGACTCCAATATGTATACCACTGGCCAAAATGGATAAAAGACTCAGCAGAAAAAGACTTGCTGTATCAGCATTATTTCATTTCCTCTACACTGAAAACAGCTCAGTGCTAGTTGATATAAAGTGAAAAATGGCCTTGAAAAATGTATCTCAACTTCAGGAATAGTTAAAGATTTAAATGCAGCCATATGGTAAATAGAAAATAAGTTGTTTTATCACAACCAATAAAGAAACATGGCAATGTAAAAAGGTAATTGGGGGAAAGAAAGGAAACTCTTTTTTTTTTCAATGCCAACCATACAAGGCGTCGCTCATACGGTGAATACAATAGAAATTTGCCAGTCTAAGCTTAGAAATTAATGATGAAATTCATAATAAAGTCATCACAAACTTCACTACCATGTTAAGATAGAGCTCTCTAAGCAACATTTGATATTTCTTTTTCAGGGCATGGAAACATTATTATAAGTACTACTGCACATTAATACTCCTAAATTATTTTGAATTTTGACTATTACTTTTAATTTTTAAAAATTTTAATTGATTTTTAGAGATAGAGGGAGAGAGAGAGAGAAACATTGACTCGAGAGACATCAACCAGCTGCCTCCTGCACACCCCCTACTGGGGATTGATCATGCAACTTGGGCATGTATTCTGACCAGGAATCAAACTGGCAGCCTTTTGGTACAAGGGATGATGCCCAACCAACTGAGCCACACTAGCCAGGGCTATTATTTTGAATTCTGACTAACTCTCCCTTGACAAACTGCAGTTAGTATGCTTATCTCTAGCAAAATCACTCTATTTTTTTTTTAATCTTCTCCCAAATTTTCCATTGATTAGTGGAGAGGATGGAAGCGGGGAGGGGGAGAGAAGGAGAGAAAGAGAGAGAAAAAAAACACACAAAAAACATTGATTGTTTGCTTCCAGCACATGCCCTGACCAGGACAGGGATTTAACCTGCAACCCAGGTATGTGCCTTTGACTGGGAATTGAACCTGCGACCATAAATTTATGGCCATAAATATAGGGCTATAATTAATAATCTATATTATCTTTTTAACTCTTGTTTCACATGAAGCTAACAAGAGTCAGAATATAAATTAAAAAATATGACTCTGATACAAATATAAAATAAATATATGTGAAAGATTTTTTTAAGTAACTAATGAGGATACCAACAATCTCATAAGGCTGGTTCCAAAAGCATTTGATGAACTAAATATTATAGATAATTTAAAAATGAATTATTAGAAATACAATTGCTATACTAACTACAAAATTGTTTAATGTTCTACAAGGAGATATTCTTTAAAGTTCTCATTCCTATCAGAAAGAAATTGTAGGTTAATATATAACTTCCAATTGTTTGATTTTTAATTAAATGGTAAAAAGCAAAGTCAAAGCAGGGGTATTTACTTGGAGAATTAAATAATCCTTATGTGAGCATGTTAAATGATGTCTCCAAAATAACATTGAAAGCACCAGCTCCTTTCTTTTTTGCTTTATATCCAAGTTTTGCTTGACTTCTCTTGACACAAGGGTTTACAAAATTTAAAATTTTGGAAGATGCAACAAAGAAAGTATAATCCTACCTGCAGGCATTTTTCAAAATACAGTAGTCCCCACCTTATCCATGGTTTCTCTTTTCATGGGTTCAGTTACTCGCAGTTAACCACAGTCTGAAAATATCAAATGGATGCCCAGAAAGCAAAAATTCTGTTTCATTAAATAGTTTTCTGTTATTTTGATCAGATCCTTAATTACTTAAGAAAATAATATTCTGAATTCAAGAACTTAATTTTTGCTAAGCTGCATTTTTATTTGATGCCGTTTTATGTCACTTTAGGTAAATGAGTAATTTAATATAGTTTCATAATAATATATAATCATTTTGGCCAAGTGTGCTTGACAAACTGTTCCAATGGGCACCTGAAACATAATAAGATTTGTTTTCTCTCCTTGCAAAGTAGATACTTTGAACTAATTAGGCATATATGATATGCTTTGTCAACTAAGTTGTGTTGTATTTGTGTGCATATATTCTTCTTATTAAATGAATATTATATATTGGACATTATATAAATATCTCCAGGAGTCTACAAAGTCCTGATACAATACTCATTTGTAATTCTTGTTATCTTAAAATGTGGTGTTACAGGAAAACAAAGTTCTTTGTCAAATGCATTATATTCGGGTATTTTAAAAAAATAATAAAGAAAAGAATATATTAAGTGAAAAATTCCATAAATAAACAACTTATAAGTTTTAACTTGCATACCAATTTGAGTAGTGTGATGAAATCTCACGCCATCCCACATTGCCCCGCCCAGTATATGAAGCATCTCTTTGCCCAGCACTCAGTGGCTAGGGGCTGAACACACTCAACAGTATCCTTACTCATATACCTGATTGTTGGTGTTCACTGTTAGCAGGGACCTCAGCTGGGCTGAAAACTGTAACTTCTGTGGCCTCTCCACATAACTTCTCTGTAGACCTATTTACAGCAATGACAGCTGGATTTTAAGAGTAAGAATCCCAAAGAGCAAGGAAGAAGAGTGTTTCATTTACTCATGTGCTATGGAAATGTTTTGAAGCTAATAAATATAAGTGTTTGATTGACTTTGTGTCACAAAGCATATCATTCACTTCCACTGTACTCTATTGGTTAAAGCAGTCATGAAATTCACTCCAGGATCAATGAATCAGGACATAGATACCTATCACTGAATGGGAGGAATATCAAGCTTACATGGTAAGAATAGCACTTCCTATATCAGATATTTTGTAGGCAATGTGCTACAGTAACGTAGGTATGGAAAGTAAGAAATAAGACAATCCACTCTAATGTTATGAGTCCTGGTATCTACGTATCACTCCAAGGATGGAGAATGCTATTAATTCTCATTCTCCCTTTTAAATATTGGGCAACTTAATAAAAGTGATGATTAACTCAAGCTAGAAAACTTTTTCATTGTTAGCATTGGCTTCCTTCTTTGGCCATAAGTTAGCAAATGACTTAGAGATTGTTGGTTCTTTTTTATACTCAAAGTGTTCTGAATTTGAAGAATGCTCAAGGGTAAATTAGGCAAAGGTGGAACAAATCCAAGGAAAAGGAACAGCCTGAAAAGGATATTGGGGTAAGAGATAGACAGAAGAGCAGAGAAGAGTCAGGGAAAGAAGGTTATGCCCAGGACAACTGAACCCAGAAAGTCATCCAAGAACCAGGGAATATAGCCTAGGTTAATGATATAGGTCTTTATTATAAAGCCACTAGAATATGGGTGCACAGTGGGTGACATCATAACTTGAAAAGATCATTTGGAAATAATAAGAGGTAACAAATCAGAGTGAGAAGAGACAGTGTGGAAACAGTGTTCCCAGTTAGGGGTGGTTATGGTAGTCTGGGTGAGACATAATGACAACATGGATGAGGACAGTTGCTGGGAGGTTAAGGGACATAGACAGATTTGAAGCCATTTCAGATAAATTGATCACTCTGGGCTTAGGAAGTCAGAGGAAGTTTCTCTATGGATATGGAAATTAAGTTAAAAGTGAGGAACAGATAAAAATCAAGTGTATGGGGGCATATAAAATAATCTCAAGTAAGGAAAGCAGCTTATGAAAACAAATGTACATTGGAATGTGCTAAGGCCATGTTCTGGGGTTAATAAAGAAAAGTGTTTGCTTATGTTCATATAGCTTGAAAATCCTTGAATATTAGCCTAAATACACTATGACAGGCTTTGAATATTAGCCTAAAAATATTCCAACACAAATTTGGTTAAGATTATCTAATGATCATATATTTTAATATCATTTAATAACATCATAGAAATTAAGATTTGGGTTCTAGGATTAAGTAGAATAAGCTTTAATTCATAGCTCTATCATTTACCAAATTTCAACCTCAGAGAGTACATAATCATATATATATATATATATATATATATATATATATATATCCCTTAAATCTAACTTTTTTTAATCTTTAAAAATAAAGAAAATAATAATGCTTACTGCATAGAATAGTTTATAAAATTAAATAAGTTAATGCATACTTAATGTAGTATCTGGCATGTAATGCATGTTCATAAGTGTTAATTATTACTATTCTTACTATGAGCACACTGCAGTTGCTTGTTATCTTAAACCATTTACTTTGGAAATTCATGAAAAGCAGAAATAATGGCTCATTAGTGTCATCAGAGATGGTTTTAGCGGGAAGTGGAGTTTGAACTGGGCACAGTGTGATGAGCATGGTGGGTATTGCTACTCTAAAAGGTATCAAACCTGAAGCAGACAACAGTAGACCTATTCCTTTGACTCTACCCCACTATTCGCTACCCTATGAGCCACATTAATACAACGTTCTTTTAAGCCATTTCCCTTCCCTCTCCCAGGTTTTCTCAGTGTAACATATGGACACAGTCAGTCTCATGATCACTAATTCAATTTCACAAATACTAATTAAATACCAGTGGCTCCAAGGGGAAATAAGAATTAAAGTCTTTATTCCTGTCCTCCAAGGAACGATGATCACATTTATTCATGTTCAAAAAAGAAAACACTGGAAACCAATAAAATACAGAAGATTGGGGATAACATTCAGTGGAACACCATGATGAGAAATGCACTGAAAATATCAGGTATGTTCTTGAATGGGTAGAAGTTTTGTATACCTGCATCTCAAGATGCAAATAGGAAAACAGAAGATGAGTTGAAAAGGGAAATCAGCAGTCACAGAAGACATTTTCTATGCTCAGTATGTCAGTAGGTCTCATTGCAGAAGCAAGTAGAGACAGAGTCAAAGCTGACTCACTATTGCTTTCAATTGCACTTCACACCAAGAGCATGGACCAAGTAAAAGTGTAAAAGGATGTCTTTTCCTGCTCAATGTAGGATACATTTGGGAAAATGAGTTGCTATTGCTGCCTTCAGCAATCACTTCCTACAGAAGACAACTGAGACCTAAGGAAAGAGCCTGCAAATGACTTTCATGCCCACAGCTTAATAATTTCAAACTTTGATGTTTGTCAATATTCCAAAAATATATGTATTAAAACAGAAGTCTTTGGGTGTCTTTGTGGTTTTTTTTTAACTAAATTTTTCTTAGGGCTTTCCAAGCAGCATGGACATGATCTCCTTTCCACAAAGATGGCTGCCTCTAGCGCCTCACACAGAAAAATGCAATTAAATGAAAATCTAATTTTCAAGTACATCTCGCAGTTTATTCAACGTGGAAAATAACTCACATTATGAGCTTTCAGACTCCACGCAGAGTACATTAATGCTGCTTTCCTTTAATAATCCATTTCTGAAACTTGATTTTTATTTTATTTTATTTTTTAGGAAGGCTTGAGGACAGGAAGAAGCCTATAACTAATATGACCAGGTTTAGCTCCTCTTTAGAAAATTGTGACAAGACCAGCAGACCCAAAATACAATCCTCGAGAGAGCTAATCTCCCCTCACATTCTGTTCATAGCTTTCAGCCTGATAGGACAGGATCTGATTTAAACTCTGCCACTTTAAATCAGCTTTCAATCTTGCACCTAACTCTTCTCTTGGGTTTTAGTGCCATATTGCAATGTTAAAGTGTAAAATTCTGCATCTGCCGATGCATTTGGCAGGAAAAGCAAGTATGTCAATGGCCGTCCCTCGCTGCCATTACACATATGGAGTTTCTGTGTTCAGCTCTGCCATCTGGTCGTTAGGCCTAGATGCGCTCTTCATTGAATAAGGACCATCTACCATATCAGCACCTCTTGCAATATGCTAGACTTTTCATGGTGTTATTTTGCGGGTCTCCTCTGATGACATTTCTACCCCACAACCTTTTTATTTTTCCCCCAACAAATGTTCTACGAAAAGCAACCTTTAATACTATTTGAAGAAAAAAAAGCACACAGCAATGCCATGAATGTAATTCGAACAAGAGCAATCAAAATTTTAAGTCACTGCAAACACAATAGTAGGAATTTCATAATTACAATCACTGCACATTGTACCTTGAAAGTGTACAAAATAGACAACAGACATAAAGCAATTGTAATCACTTAATATTATGAAGAGAATGTGGGCTAACTGTGCCTGCCATTTCATTTCCTTTGTTTATGACAGTTGTTATCATGAGATTGAATGACATTTTCTTTTCTATCACAAGGACATGGATGATGGTATACAACTCCTTCTATAATACATACCTAACTAGTTCATTTCCACCTCAAACACTTCCTCTTGAGAGAAAAGAACAAAGTCATAGCCTGAAAATAAATAATGAATTCACTCAAAAGTTTAAAGGAAAACCCTCAGCAACTAGTCAACAAGATTCATTGGATAACCACTGATAGAATTTCATAGTCACGAGAAAAGAAATTTCAAACCTGTAGCCAAATTCTGTGAAAGAGAAGATGGTGGCTTAGGGCTGGCTTGGAGGAGAATTGTGTATAGTTGAGACTTAAATTTCATATTCTGAAATCTTTCTAAATGCCCTCCTAAACTCCACTCTCCTCCCAACCACCAATCTTCCCACATGTCCCATAAAGTTTAACCAACATGTGTTCTTTCTTCTAGGCCTTTAGTAGAACACCTGCTTAAACTTTATTGCACATACAAATCTCCTGGGGTTCTTGCTGAAATATAAAATTGAGGGCGGGGCTCAAGAGTCTGCATTTCTAACATCTCTTAGGTAATAATATCAGTGCTGCTGAAAAGGATGTTTAAGTCACATGTCTTTTGCACCTGCTCCCTCCCCCAATCTGCCTTCTACCTTAAAGAAAGACATTTCACAAAAGAAATCTTGAAGTCATGATCATAATTTAATAAGCATCTTCTACAAGCCAGGAATGATGCATTAATAATTTTTCATCATTTAAATTTCACAGAAATCCTGGACAATGATATTATTTCCCCATTCCATAGGTGGAAAAAAAATCAAAGAGATGTTGGCAAAGGCAGAATTCAGCCAACTTCTGCCTGACTCTGAACCTTGAGCTATTTACTCCATTCTCCCTTGCTAAGTCACAATATGGCATTGGACCTTTAATATGCCACCCAACCAAGGATGCTTCCCATTTGGGGAGAAGCTCCTTGGACCTCTGAAATCTGTGTGCCTGTTATTTTCTTCTTTGAATTTGTGCATGTCTGAAAACTAGTGTAATACCTATTATAATCAAGCCATGTTTGTTAAAATGAAATAAACGAGCCCCCAAAAGGCAAGCTTTACACAAAAGGAGTGAAAGAGCTGGAATGTAATTGTTAAGAGCAAATTTTCTGGAGTCACAGAGGCCAAGTTTGAACGCTTGCTTTTCTACATATTGGTTGTGTGAATTTGGGCAATTATTTGCTCAATTTCTTCACATGCATAATGTGAAAATACCATAAATTGCAGGGAGTTATTGTGATAATGATATTTAAATCAAAGGTCTTAGCACCATGCTAGCATGCATTACAGATTCACAAGGAATAGTTTTATTACTAAAAGCGGGTAGCCTTGTGATGGAATACACTGTGAGGTGTAGAAGGACCTAGATCCTGGTTCTCAAACTTACTGTGCATTGTAACTACCTAGAGACCTCTTCAACTGTTGATGCTGGACCCTACTCCTAGAATTTCTGATGGAATCAGCAAAGGTAGTATCAGTAGGTTTGAAAATTCTGAACTGAGCATCAGTAGGTTTGAAAATTCTCTAGTGATTATAATATTTTTAAAGTATGATGCTCATGCTGCACTCAGATTAATTAACTTAGAGTCTCTATGGGTGAGACCCAGGCATTAGTATTTTTTGAAGCTCTCCTTTCTGATTACAATACGGAGCCAAGTAGGAGAACCACGGCCTCAAATAAAATTCTCCCGTGGTTTTAAACCCTAGCTGCACATGAGAATCATTTCAGGGAACAAAAACATATTGGTGATGAGGCTCCATCCAAGAGCAATTTATGTCTAGTCTCTAAGGATGAGACCCAAGATTTGGTAGTATTAAAGGTTGCTTCAGGTGATTATTAATATAGAGTCAGGATTGAAATTCAGTGTTCAAATGGTACAGAAACTTCTGCAGCCCTCACACTCACCTGGAGGGACAGTTAAAAGGGATGTCTGGGACCCACCACCAGAAATTGTAATTGAGCAAATCTGGAATAGGACCTGGGAATTTGCACCTCTAACAAGTTCTCAGGTAAATGCTGATGGTCCCATTAAATAAAATAATAAACCCTGAGTGCATAAAGATATAAATAAAAAAATAATGTGAAAGTTTGATGAGGGAAGTGTATTTATATTGTCACGAAGTACCATCTCACAAAATACTTATTAATTACAAAAGGGAATAGAAGTACTTTACTAGGAGAAACCTAGATGACAACAGCTTAATCAAGTAATCACATTGAACATCATCAGATATGAGGCAAATAAAAACTATACACATTTGAGAGGCTGCAGTGAGAAGTTGGCAACACTACTATGATTTCCCTGCTAAAGAAGCATAACCTGAATCCAATCACAAAACATCGTGCAACCTAAATTTTACAAACCAATTTCAAAAATAATCTTTGAAAACCTCAAGGTCCTAAAAGTAAATAAATAAATGACTAAATAAATAAATGACTAAAGAACTCATCCAGACTGAAGCAGACTAAAGAGATATAACAACTAGGACATCCTTTTAACAGACAAAATATTACTAAGGCAATTGGCAAATTTTAGTGGGTCTGAGGAGTAGGTGGCAATAATGTATCAATGCTCATTTTTTATTTGAAATATACCATCGCTTTATAGGAGATGCCCTTGTCTATAAGCAATGCACAAAATATTTGAGGGGAATGAGGCATCAGGTTAGCAACTTACTATCAAAACATTTAAGAAAATCAATATTTTTTTATTTATAACTCAAACTTTCCTGTAGTTGTGATATTTCTAAATATTTTTAATAAGCCCAGCTGTTGTGGCTCAGTGGTTGAGCATCTACCTATGAACCAGAAGGTCATGGTTCAATTCCTGGTCAGGGCACATGCCCAGGATATTTGGGTTTTGTCTGACAATACCCATTTCAGCTACCTGAAATTAGAATAGAAAATAAATGAAAAGGAGTCAGTTTAGGAAAATGAAATAATTCTATTCTGTAATTTTGAATCTTAGCTCTCCATGGATATTCAAATGAATCTGTTCAGGTGGAAATCAAATGTGCAGGACAGAGCTAGGAGACTATCTAGGAGATTTAGATTTAGAAGCATTATGCTATCAGTGTGTGTTAAAAACATAACACTAGGTGGGATTTTCAAGGGATATTACAAGAAAAGGAAAAGACAACATTGACTTGAAAACAAAATTTAGAGAAACCCTTGTATAAGAGTCAGGTAAAAGGAATAAACAAAATAGCCAGAGATGTTATCCAAGACTAGAGAGGGAAGCATGAGACAGCCATGCTTTTCTTCTTCCAAGCAGTACTTCCCACAGCAGTCAGAGTAATCTTTTAAAAAGTCACTGGACCAGTTTATTCCTCTGCCTAACACCTTTCAAGGCTTTCCATGACCTATAAGATAACACCTATTCACTTCCCCAAGCCTAAGCCCTGCATAATCTGGCCCTGTTTCATTCTCCATCCTCAGCTTTTTAAAATATATATATTTTTAGTGATTTCTGAGAGGAAGGGAGAGGGAGAAAGAGATAGAAACATCAATGATGGAGAGAATCATTGACCAGCTGCCTCCTGCATGCCCCACACTGGGGATCAAGCCTGCCACCTAGGCATGTGCCCTGATGGGGAATCAAACCGTGACCTCCTGGTTCATAGGTCAATGTCCAACCACTGAGCCATGCCAGCTTGGCACCAGCCTCATCTTTCACCAAACTTTGTGTTCTTTCCCACACACAGTACTAGGTTATTTTTTGGTTTTTCATCCTCAGCACTTCTACTCACACTATACCCTTTGCCAAATGAGCTCCATATTATTCATCAGGTGGGATCATTGTGGAAGTATATATTTATATCACCACTGCCATCTTGGAGAGGACTTCTACAACTGTTGGATCTAAGCTAATCCATTCCTGTCAATCACTCCTTCAATACCTTGTTTATCTCTTACATAGAATTTACTACAAATAGAAGATGGCTAGCCATTCTTCTATTTATTTATGTTGTATCATTAAAAAGAATAAACCTTGTCTTTCTTTTTGATCTTAGTATTCCCATCACTTAGCACAACATATAGGACTTGGTTGTAGCCCTATACAGCTGGGTTAGACAAATGAAGTGGATCAGTGAAGCAAAAAAATTTATATAGTTTTACCAATAAAGAAAAAATTCTAAATATTATTATAAAATTATAAAAGTCCAGAAGAAAATACAAAAAAAAATATTGAGAAATTTCAACAGCATTTAGTTACATGAAGTCATTGCTAAAATTTGCCACAAGAGCTTCAGTGGAGTAAAGGAAACTTAAAGTGGATTGCAATGGGTTTATGTTTCTATGAGGGTTGGAGCAGGATGCATTGGAAACAGGAAATTGGATGACCTGTCCAGACACTTAGTGAAAAATCCCCTTTTCTTTTAGATCCTCACTGGCCATCCTTCTGTTTCTGTGCATGCACACATACACACACACACAGACACACACACATACACACACACACTCTCACACACACACACACACTTTTTGCTTTCAGAAGACATGTATAGAGAGCCTTCCCTGTTGAAGACACTATACTGGAGGCAGTGATAGGCACAGGATTGAATATCATTCAGTTCCTGTAGGTCATGAAAAGGGTTATAACCGAAATAGAGGACGTACAAATATACAGAAAGGACTACATTAAAATATAAAGAAATGTGGATCATTATAGAAGCACTGAGGTTGAGAAGTGATGGGAAATAGTGGAACTTAAGAAAGCTTTTTTTATGTCTGGAATTATTTGCTTAATTACTGTATGTGCATTCTTAGAGTCATTTTTCTGACAATGAATGCTAACTTAGGGGTGAAAACAAATAAGAGAAAGGATTAGAAAATAAAATGTAAAAGAACATATTTGCTTTTTTTGTTGTTGTTGTTGTTGTTGTTAAGTTGATTCATTTCCGTTAATGGCTTTTCTTCATAATCTTAAAACTGGTACAGGAATCAGAATCTGTAGGTATGGGTCAGGTACTACTTGACATTGACTGGTTGAGGGAACTTAGCCCTCTTTTTTCCACCCACCAAATAGTAGAATTCTTATAATAATACCACTAAAAATAACAGGTGAGAGTGTGGTTTTAAAAGTGTAATTTTGTGACTTGAAAAGGCCATTCATTCCACTAATTATTTTATTAAAAATAAACACACAATTATTTGTCATCATGTGACTGCCAAATTATATTGTCATTTTTGGAAGAAATAGAATAGAAAAAGACCTTAATCTCAGGAATTATAATCATTCAACACTCAACAAATATGTATTCATTAAAGATTCAGCAAGTACCGTATTTTCCGGCGTATAAGATGACTGGACATATAGAAGATTTTCCTGGGTTAAAAAATCGTCTTATACACCAGAAAATGTGGTAGTTCAGATTCAGTTGGAAATGGTAGACACATGAAATGCCATAGTCAAACATGTATTTAACAGTCACATTTTAATTGTTTTTAAGAATTCCAAAGAAGGGACAATCTTTGTGGGCCTGAGCTTTCTGACAGAGCTCCATGGAACAAGACCTGATTTAGATTTTAAAGAATTAATAGAATTGAGGAGAGAGAAACCAAGATGGCAGCATAGGTAAACACCTAAACTGCAGCCTCACACAACAATTTCAAAAATACAACTAAATGTCAAAACAGACATCATCCAGAACCACAGGAAAGCTGGCTGACTGAAATGCCCACAACTAGAAGGAAAGAGAAAACCACAAGGGAAATCAGAGGAGCCGTAAAAGCCTGAGGTACGGAGACACTGGCAGAGACACGTGTGCTGGGAGGACGGAGCCAAAGAGGACGGGGCAGCTGAGTGCCTGGACGGCGTTCTCTAGCGGGAAGTAGATAAAAGCTCCAGATTGCGCTGAACCCCAGCTCCGACTGCACTGAACCCCAGTTCCGGGCGAGACACTGGGGAGCCAGGCTCATACTGGGGGAATCTGGGCTGTAAGGCGGAAACTCAGGGGAGCGGCAAAAGGCAGAGCTCCGGAGGTGCGCACGTGAATGCACGCAGAGGACGGACTGTTGACTGTGCCGCTGAATTGCCTCAGCGGGAAGGAGACAAAAGCTCCAGACTGCGCTGAGCCTCAGTTCCGACTGCACTGAAACCCAGTTCCGGGCAAGAATCTGGGAATCCAGATTCATTGGGGGAGAGACTAGACTGTTTGGCAGTGGGCGAAACTCCAGGGCGCCTTTCTCTTAGAGGTGCTTGCAGGGAGTACAGAGGGACACTGAAGGACACTGAGAACTAGGAACCTCATAGGGCGGGGCTGATGGGAAGCCAAGGCTGTAGGCTCCACCCTGCCCTGAAACTCCGCCCCATCCAAGCTAAGCACAGAGGCTTTTACAATTTTGCAAGTCTAGTTGAATAAGGCTGTCTCCTGGCGTAGACATAGCTGATCCTCACAGCCAATTGGCCTGGAGGTCAATTCCTCCCAGTGTACCAACAGCAATCAAGGCTTAACAACACCAAGACTTTGCACTCAGCCCACAAAGGGGGGTACCAAGAGCGACCACCTAGGGAGATTGGGGAAGCTGAGCTACCAGCTCCTATAGGTCACTGACCACTCAAAGCCACTCCATCAACATAGGGAGGCAGCCAAAATGTGTAGACACCGAAACAGGTCACGAATAGAAGAGATGGAGGAAAGTAAACTAATGGACGACACAGTGTTCAGAACTACATTTATAAGGTTACTCAAGAATCTTCTAAAAACTGCTGATAAACTTGAAGAGACCTTCAAGGACCTTAATGAGAATACCAAAAAAATGGAAAAGGACCAGTCAGAAATTATGCATACACTGTCTGAAATAAAGAATATACAGAAACTCAACTGTAGATCATCGTACCCCAAGAGTCAAACCAAAGATCTGGAACATGAGGAAGCAAAAAACACCCAACCAGAGAGGCGGAAAGTAAGAAGAATCCAAAAGTGTGAGGAATAGCGTAAGGAGCCTCTGGGACGGCTTTAAGCGTACCAACATCCAAATTTTTGGGGTGCCAGAAGAAGAGAGAGAGCAAGATACTGAAAACCTATTTGAAGAAATAATGACAGAAAACTTCCCTCACCTGGTGAAAGAAATAGACTTACAAGTCCAGGAAGCGCACAGAACCCCAAACACGAGGAATCCAAAGAGGACCACACCAAGACACATCATAATTAAAATGCCAAGGGCAAAAGACAAAGAGAGAATCTTGAAAGAAGCAAGAGAAAAACAGTTAGTTACCTACAAGGGAGTACCCATACAACTGTCAGCTGATTTCTCAACAGAAACTATGCAGGCCAGACGGGAGTGGCAAGAAATATTCAAAGTGATGAACAGCAAGAACCTACAACCAAGATTACTCTACCCAGCATAGCTATCATTCAGAATTGAAGGTCAGATGAAGAGCTTCACAGACAAGAAAAAGCTAAAGGAGTTCATCACCACCAAACCAGGATTACATGAAATGCTGAAGGGTATTCTTAAAGAAGAGGAAGAAGAAAAAAAGGTAAAAATTATGAACAACAAAAAGACATCAAATACATACCTACCAACAAGTGAATCTAAAAATCAAGTGAATAAAAAAATCTGAAGAACAGAATGGACTGGTGAATATAATAGAATCAGGAACATAGAAAGGGAGGCGACAGACAATTCTCAGGGGGACGGGGGTCTGAGGGGTGCCAGAAGAGAATGGACAAAAATCTTACACCTATGGATGAAGACAGTGGCGGGGGGCTAAGGGTATGGGGTGGGGTGGAGAATCAGGTGGAGGGGAGCTATGGGGGGGGGGAGAGGAACACCTGTAATAATCTGAACAATAAAGATTTATCATAAAAAAAAGAATTAATAGAGTTTAAATTGACAAAAGATAAAGATACTAAATAAAATAAATAATATAAAAGAAAGTTTTAAAATAACATTTTTATCATTCCATGTACTGCCCTCCACCTAGTATTTAATAACTGTTGCTCAGTAAGAGCAAAGAATGAATGTTAGGTCAATTAATGGAAAACACCAAATGTGAGGTTAAGGAATTTGAACTTGATCAAAAAAAAAAAGAGTAATGTATACAATACTGCTTCACCCTAACCTTAAATATCTTTGAATCTAAAAGTTTAGGGATACATCTTATATTTCTTGCCTATTACATTAAATGCCTACTACAGTAATGCCACTTTCTACACACTTCTATTTTTTTCTTTATTATGGAATATGTCCTTTGGTCTCCCTTAAATAAATAAATAAGTCTACAAATTAAACTTTAAATGATTTATTGAAAATGCAACCAAATTTATCTGTTTATATAAAAATGATATCGTATGGAATTATCCAGATATAAATGTCCACAAGTATGTAATTAAGTATATTTTAAAATATATTTTAAAAGATCCTTCCAATGAATGAAATTTATTTTTCCCTCATGTTATTATTAAATTGATTTAAATGAGTCTAATATATCAACAATTTTAAAATGATGGCTTTTCAGTGACTGTTCTCATTTGTTAGAGGACCTATTTTTCTGCAATATATTTTCTTCAGCATACATTTGCAAAATCCATTTAACATTTTTCACCTTTATCCCTCTTTTATTAGCATTATCTCATACAGCCCTTTTCGTTTTTCTACATGGTTATTCCTACATTTGATTTTGTGACATATGCCACTAACTTAATAGGTTGAATTTTCAAAGCATAATATCTAGACCATCAGTTTTCTAATTATACTTTTTAGCCAAAAAAAGCATTTATTTGAACAAAATTATATGTTTACACATGAAATATAAAACAAGTAAACAGAGCTGTTTTGTTATAATAGAGGTCAGGTTATTACACCTCTGTTCCTTTTGCCTCCAGTGCTGATCTTAAGAGAGTTTCTAAGATTTCCTAAAACTTTGCTGATCACCGCTTGAAAATCACTATTATAGATACTATTTCCTATTATTCATTTGCTTTTAATTTTAGTATGTATCACTGAGCAAGTGGCACTATCTTTGGCATTTTCATTTTCCCCAGAAGACAGAAAATTAAGAAACACACTCTACCCAGATTCCCCTCACTCCCCACACACATATTGTGGGCATTTTGTTTGATTTTGTTCTATAAAAAAAAACATATAGTAGAAATTTTCTTATTCAATATATTTGAAGCCTATATTTTGTAAAATAATGGAAGAAGTTGAGATAATCTGGGAATCATGGAAAAAAACATTTGTATGTTTGTGCATTTTAAATTTAAGCATATACATTGGTATTCATTTGCCACTTTGTCAGTGCAGAAACAAAGACTTTTCTTGGATTGTGAGTTTTCTGACTGTAGATCTTTTTCTTTTTACATAGAACACACTCATTACTCATTGCTGACAATTCCCACTGCTAATTTATTTAAAATGAAGAGAAAACTTATACATACCTAAATTCTTTCTGTTTCTTATACAGCACCTTATCCCACAATTAGTTGGACAATACATTCTTATGCCTTGCAAAGCTGTGTACAACTTATACAACTAGGACTTACCAAGACTCAACTGACTGTGGGTTAGAAATATGTTGCTCACCCAGGGGAAAAATATGTGTTGACACCAACTAGCCATGAGCATAAGTGCCCTCTCAACCCCAGGCAACCACTGATGTTTTACTGTCTCCCATGACTTTGCCTTTCCAGGATATCATATAGTTGCAACCATACAGTATATAGCCTGTTCTTACTGGCTTCTTTCACTTAGCAATATGAATTTAAATTTTCTTCATTTTTTTCATGACTTGATAGCTTTTTTATTATTATCATTGAATAATATTTCATTGTTTAAAATGTACCACAGTTTGTTTATTCATGCACCTATTGAAGGACATCTTGGTTGCTGTGTCCTCACTTTTAATCTTAAATTATAATTAACTAGAGGCCCGGTGCACAAAAGTCAGACATCCTTAGTGCTACCATGGAGGCGGGAGAGGCTACCACTGCTGCTGCACTTGCTAGCCTTGAGCCCCACTTCTGGCTGAGCAGCACTCCCTCTGTGGGAGCACGCTGACCACCAGGGGGCAACTCCTGCATTGAGCGTCTGCCCCCTGGTAGTTATTGTGCATCATAGCGAGCAGTCATTCTGCCATCTGGCCAAAACTAGCTCTCCAACATCCCCCGAGGGGTCCTGGATTGAGAGAGGATGCAGGCCAGGCCAAGGGACCCCAGTGGTGCACAATTAGGGCTAGGGAGGGACCCGGGAGGTTGGCCAGCCAGGGAGGGACCATGGAAGGGCTCCAGGGAGTGTCTCACCCATCTCGCTCAGTCCCGATCGGCTGGACCCTAGCAGCAAGCTAACCTACCAGTCAGAGCATCTGCCCCCTGGTGGTCAGTGCACATGATAGAGAGCGGTTGAGCAGCATTAGCATATCATTAGTATATTATGATTTGATTGGTTGAACGGCCAACTGGACACTTAGCATATTAGGCTTTTATTATATAGGATAGATTTACATTTTAAGTTCTACTGGTATCCAGCATTAATACCAAAATATGCTCTCTAAAAAAAAATCTGTATAAGGATCATGCATTACCTCTTCTTAAACTTTCAAATATATTTTAGATATTTAAAAAAAATTCAACACGGTTTTAAGCTAATCACAATTATAAATAACAATAATGCACCCAATAAATAACCCTAGCTGGTTTGGCTCAGTGGATAGAGCGTCCGCCTGCAGACTGAGGGGTTCCAGGTTTGATTCTGGCCAAGGGCACATGCCCAGGTTGCGGCGCTCAATCCCCAGTGGGGGGCATACAGGAGGCAGCCTATCAATGATTCTCTCACATCATTGATGTTTCTATCTCTCTCTCCCTCTCCCTTCCTCTCTGAAATCAATAAAAAATATATTTTAAAATTTTAAGAAAAAAAGTAAAAATAACAATAATGCTTGATCACATTCTTCATCTGTTTCTAGGAATGGTGAGGACAATGCATGGCACAAAAATATTTAAATTATGTATTCTTGCAAATAGTAATAATTAAGTAAATGGTGCATTCTTGTCTCTGAGCTAATAGAGATATATTGGTGGGAAAATAAATATATTTTCAATCTGAATGTTCAGGAATTTGTGTCATTAGAATAGAGATGATAAAGGTAGCAACATTTATTTTAATTAGTAAAGTATGCCCTTTTCTAAATTCTTATTCTTCATTTGAGTTTATATAATTTGAATAAGATTTTATGGAGAGTTATGTATAACCACATGATTGAACTTGTTTACCTATCACTTTAGTTATAAAAGGAAGCTAACAGTTTTTGGATCTCCTTTAGACATGTCATTGTTTCGTATGTTTCATAATTAAGAATATTACTAAATTCATATTACATGTTTAGTTTCTTATTTTCTTTTATTTTATTTTTAAATATATTTTAATGATTTTTTTACAGAGAGGAAGGGAGAAGGAAAGAGAGTTAGAAACATCAATGAGAGAGAACCATCAATCAGGTGCCTCCTGCACACCTCCTATCTGGGATGTGCCCGCAACCAAGGTACCATGCCCTTGACCGGAATCGAACCTGGGACCTTTCAGTATGCAGGCCGACACTCTATCCACTGAGCCAAACAGGTCAGGGCTCCTTTTATTTCTTAACAGAAGTAATTATTAATATTTCTACTCTTCCAATTTGATTTTGTGAGGCACTAAATCTGTATGTTATAATTCTGAATTTTAAAGCTGCTTATATGGCTTTTCTTTGTAAGTTGGCCTTTAGAATCATAAAAAGAAAGACATAACACTTCCAGCTCTACTGTGTGGTGACCTCCTTATTTTCTCCCATATCCTAATGCAGACAATTTCTCAGACTGGGAGAAAATTAAAGCTGCTAAAGAAGTTACTTCTCTCATCGTATGCCTAAGACTTTAAATACATGTGGCATAATAGATGCTAACCATTCTGTCCGCTGTACCCTCTACCAATCATCTCAACACATCTTCCTAATTCATCACCAACCAATCAATAATGGCCCATGCTGAGAGGGGGCCAGAGAAGGATGCCTTTCTTTTTCCCATAAATATTTGAAATTGGCCTAATTATAATGTCCTGTACTTGGATGCGGTGACAATAGTCTTCCACTTAGACAAGCAGAGAGGTGCACAGGTGGAGAAGTGGCTGGTTAGGCAGATCAAATAGAAATGTTCCACTGAAGTGTGTAACTGCAGAAACTATCACTGGCCTATATTCCAATTGCATAAAAGCGAGTCCTATTAAAGAAAGGTGATGCCAGACAGAAATCACCTGGACAGAACGTCACTGCCTTCCCACTATCACATGCACAGTTACCTTCCTCTCAGCCTTCTCTCCTTTCCCCTTCCTTTCCTTCCCCCTATCTATCTGCATCACTATTTCCCTTAGAGAGATTTTCTTGCTCTTCTCTCATCTTATCTTCTTTTCTTTATCTTTCCTCTTAGATTTGAGAGTAATATAACCAGGACAGTGATTTGGGACTATCCATCTTGCAGCACTAAGAAGCATGAACTTTAAGGGGATTAGCCTGTATGCATGGAAATGATTACAAAAATATTGCGATTTTCCAGGCAAGAGAGGACAAGGTCTGAAATGGTGGTCCTGGGAAAGGTAAAGAGAGGACAGATGTGAGAAGCATTGTAAAATTGGAATTGGCAGCTTCACAGTCATAGGAGAGACTAGAGCACACCTTCAGAAGCTCAGGGAATCATCTGCACATCATAACCGTGAATTTTTCAACTGCTAATTCGGTCATTGCAATGTGAACTTCAGCAATCTGTCCTTTATATGCATAACAATATCATAAATAAATCAAGGGGAAGCTAATGAGAAAATATATATCAAAGAGCCAAGTAAGCTCCATGCAGAAAATCAACAACAGTTTGTAATTCATTTCAATCATGTGCTGGGTAATTGCATATTATGCAATCCAAAAGCATGTGCACTTTCTATTGTAAAATCAGATTGAGTCCTAAATGTAGGCTATCTGTGAACGCAGACTTCAACATAGGGACTATGGTGGGTCTGCATGTTAAATGTGCTGAAATATACACTTGAAAGAAAAAAACACACACACTTCTTGTCCATGACCTCTTTGGAAAAAATAATACCATTGGGCACCACGCCTTGGAAATCCACATGGCATGTTAATAAAAAGCCAGGAGTTTGGAGAGAATATTGAATTTGAAAGTCTCTGAGAGTGTTCCCCTAATGGGTTGTTAAGTCTCTGTGACAGAGAACATTAGTGCTAGATGATGACAGTCATTCGATTCTAAACACAAACCATATTGTCTGTGATTAAAGGCAGATGCCGGAGGAGGGCATCCAGGGCATTGTGGCCAGAGCTGTGTTAGAACTATCCCTTGGCAATTTTAAGGCTGTGGCCAAAAGTAATAATAATAATCACAATAAAATAAGACAAAATTTTTCTTCTTTCCCATATTGAAGGGGAGATGTCCATAACTTTCCTGAAAGCTGAAAGTCCAAATATTCTCCACATTGGGGAAAGACACCAGTACATATATTTCAGATACCAAGATCACAAAATAAACAAGCTGCAGATCATTACAACATATCCACAGCAACCATTTAGAGCATATATGTGAGTGAGGGTCTGTTTGCCAGTAAAACTGTATTTTGTCTATTTGTCTACGTGGCTTATATCTGGTGGAGAAAGGGCATGCAATTAATGTGTTTTTGTCTCTATAACATTTTAATACAAAAATATAACTATTTTTCTATACTGATGGATTTTTCCCCACATGTATTTGTGGTATTTTTGGTGAAATATCCTTTCCTTCTTTTAAACTCTCCTAACAGCTTCATTATCTCACTTATAGAGGATTAGATTCATTAGGATTATTTACATATATCTTACAAATCTCCTGCTACCCCATGAGTTACTTTGGGTGAAAGGCTAGAACCATCTATCATTAATTAAATACTCATTCATATGTATTTTCTATAAACTACATTTGTTAGCCCATTTAATGCAACAACTATATCTAATTGATATACTGTTTTCTCAATCTTACAGTTGAGACAACTAAGGCTCAGAAAGTTAACTTGCCCAGTCAAGAATACATGGTTAATGTGTTCTTGGTTGGGCAAAACTGAGATTTGAAGTCAATCAATCTTACTTCAAAGCCCATGCATTCTATGAAGGGCATGAGGAACACAAGACGAAGCTCAAAGTCTACCCAAAGTAAGGAGTTTCCTTACACCACACCCCCTCAATGAAACTAGATTAGACATAAATGAAAGGGAAAATTAGTTTAACAGAAAATAATTTGGAAGAACAATATTTATTCTAAGTGGTAAATTTGTCGACATAAAGTTGTTTCTAATAATCTCTTGTCATCCTCTTCAAGTTTTTAGGATCTATTGTGATGGCTTCTCTTTTGTTATTAATATTTGTCATTTGTATTTTCTCTCTTAATTAGTTTAGCTATGGTTTTATAAATTTTGTGAATCTTTTTGAAAGAACCAACTTTGATTTTGTTAACTTCATTGTTTGTTAGTTCCCTATTGTGTTGATTTCCTTTCTTATGTTTATTTTCTTCTAATTTGGATTTATTCTATTCTTCTTTTTTCTACCTTCCTAAAGTGGAAGCTTAGATAGTTGACTTTGGATTTTTTCCTTCTTTCAAATAAAAGAAGAATTTACAACTATAAATATGCCTCTAAGAACTACTTTAGTTCATCTCACAAATTTAGTCCTTAGTACAAATATTTTCTAATTTCCCTTGTGATGCATTTTTTTTATCAAATTTAATTTAAACAGCCTACTTACTATTTGTTAGTTTTCAAATAAGTGGAGAGTTTCCATATATCTTATTTTTATTGCTTTTAGTTTAATTCTGTTGTGGTCCGGAAACCTACATTGTATAATTTCATTTCTTTTTTAAAATATATTTTTATTGATTTCAGAGAGGAAGGGAGAGGGGAGAAATAGAAACATCAATGATGAAAAATAATCATTCACTGCCTGCCTCCTGCATGCCCCTTACTGGGGATCAAGCTCTCAACGTGGGCATGTGCCCTTGACCAGAACCAAACCCGGATCCTTCAGTCTGCAGGCCAACGCTCTATCCACTGAGCCATGGGCTAATTGTATTTCTTCTAAATCTATTAAGATAGGTTTGGAGGTCTAGCATGTGATCTATCTTAATAAATATTGCTTCAACACTTGAAAAGAATATGCATTCTGCACTTCGTTGGTGTATTCTTCCACAAATATCATTTAAGGAATTTATTTAATAGCGTTGTTCAAATAAATCATGCATGTCTTTACTGATTTTCCCCCATTCTATCAAGTGTTGAGAGATGTTTAAATATCTAGTGATAATTATAGAATTGCCTATTCCTCTTGCAAATTCTCTCAGGTTTGGTTTCATGTATACTGAAGTTCTATTATTGAATATACAAGTATTGATGCTTATGATTGTCATGTCATCTTATTTCATTGATTAACCATGAAAAATCCCTCTTTACTAATACTCTTTGTCTAGATGCCCATTTTATTTGACATTAATATAGCAACTCCAAACTCATGTCTTCCATTTCTCCCATTATATTTGTGCTTTTCTTTAAACTTTCAGTATTTTCATAATAGCTGTTATTTCCTACTAATTCTATAATCTCTATAATTTTTAATGTTTCTATTGACTGATTTTTCTTCTGGCTATGGTTCACAGTTTATGCTTCTTTGCATATGCAGTAATTTTTCACTGGGTTGTTGCAAATTGCAAATATCATGTTTTTGAATGCCTCAATATTGTCATATTTTTAAAGATGGTGTTGATGTTGTGGCACAGTTAAGTTAGGGGATGAGTTTGTTCTTTTTGAGGCTTGTTTTTAAGATTTGTTAGACTAAGACCAAGATTGTACTTTAGGGGAAATTTAGCTCTAATCTTACAGCTTTCTATGAGCTGTTGAAATTGTAGCTTACAGATCTTCAATGGTTGTTATTTTAGATTTTTTTATTTTCTTTTTTAAGCCAATATTTTAAGGTAACCCTTATCAGGATCAGATTGCTGAGGCATTCTTTGCATAGTTGCCTGTTTGCCAATATGCTGTATACATTCAAATAACCTTCACTTCTCTGACCTCCGACCTTTGTATATTCAACTCAATGAGACAGTCGTTATATTCTTGGGATTCCTCTCCTTCCACAAAAGTCTTAAAAGTGCCCCAAAGAAGAAACTCAGGGTTATCACAGTGTTCACTTTATTTGCTTTACTTCTCAAAAAAAAAAAAAATTAAAGGTCTGTCTTGCCTGGCCTCCAGTAATTGCTTTATATATTTTACTCAGCTCTCAATTTGCTTACGATGGTAAAACAAATAAGGTACCAGTTTTTCTTTTATGGCAGGGAATTTTCTTTTACTGTTTTTATCTTCATGATTTATTTAATATACTTCATTTTCTTTTATATTGTCATCTTTCATGCCTATATCTAATTACATAGAACTTGTCATAAAATAAAAACTAAGTAAATATTAATATACAATTAAAATATATATCTAATAAAACACACTTTGCCTAATGACCATAATGGCTATAATTTATTCAGTGGTCATAACATGTGCCAGGTATTGTGCTAAGCATGTTTCAGTTATTATCCTACTTATTAGTTGTGATCTATCCATTAGCTACTTATTGCTACACTAGAGGCCTGGTGCATGAAATTCATGCACTGGGAGGAGGGGGTCCCTCAGCCTGGCCTGCACCCTCTTGCAGTCTGGGATCCCTCGGGGATGTCCGCCTGCATACTTGCTGCTCCTTACCTCTAGGCTCGCTGCTCCTTAGTGCTGCTGAGGAGGCAGGAGAGGCTCCCGCCACTTCCGCTGCACTCTCCAGCCGTGAGCCTGGCTTCTGACTGAGTGGTGCTCCCCTTGTGGGAACACACTGACCACCAGGGAGCAGCTCCTGCATTGAGCGTGCATCATAGCGACCGGCCATACTGGTCATTCTGCCACAAAGGTCGCTTAGGTTTTTATTATATACATGCCAGAGGTCAGAAAATTATGGCCAAAAGGCAAATCTGACCAATTTGTATTTGTAATTAAAGTTTTATTAGAACCAGCCACACCCAATTATTTACATACTAGAGGCCTGGTGCACGAAATTCGTGCACGGGTAGGGTGCCTAGACCTGGCCGGCTATCAAGGCCAATCGCGGCCTTCCTTCCCCCAGCTGCCGGCCAGGGCCTTCCTTCGTCCCGTGCCACCCCCTGGTGGTCAGCGCACATCATAGCGAGCAGTCGAACTCCCAGTCAGTCAAACTCCCGAGGGGACAATTGCATATTAGCCTTTTATTATATAAGATTGTCTTCAACTGCTTTCATACTACAATGGCAGAGGGGAGTAGCTACAACAGAGACCATATGGTCTGGAAAGTCTTTATACGATTTTCTAAAAAATAAACAGCCTATTTACTATCTGGTCATTGACAAAAAAAAAAAAAAAAAAAAATGTTGACAAACCCTGTTGTACATACTTCCATGAAAAGAAATTGAAGCCTAAAGAGATTATTTAATTTGAACAAAATCAAATTGAACACAAATCACAAATTCAAATACACCGAACACAAATACACTAAAAGTCCTATTACTAACTCTTGTACTTCATGGTTTAAAACAAAATAATTATGTTTAGACTTTGGTTCAGCTGACACTATTGTGAAAATGTTGAGCTCACAGAAGTGCAAAATGTCAAAATAATACATAAAATGCATTCTCCTCCGTAAAGAATGTTAATTTTTTTTTTCCTATTCTACTTATTTTGGTCTTTCTGGACTTATGTTTTATCATTTCTGAGAAGTCTTCTTAGATGACCCAGCAAAATTACACTTAATTCTTAAAGTTACAAAAATAATGTAATTCAATCTAACCTCTAATCAAAATCTAGTTAGGTTATATATACATAACCTCACATTAAGTGGCAACACTCTTTCCCTACTTCATCTGTGTCCTCATAACATATACTGAAGCTCACAGTTATAGCATATTAAGTAACTTAGAAACATACAAACAAATAGTTAACTATCAATTAAGAAATGCTGATGAAGCCCTTCCATTAGGGAAGAACTTGATAGGTGTTGATAATATAGCATTGGGGAGGATAAGCATTGTTTCTCCATTTATGTAACTTTATAGTTGAGTGGAAAAGAAAGACATTAAACAAGTGAGTAAATTGGAACTCAAAGAAAGCTGAGTCACTTTGTCTCATTCTCAATAACTCCCCAAAATGGCAAACACACCTCCTTCCCATTTCCAACTGCCCCTAGAACTATAACCAACCCAGTAGCCTGCCTTGAAATATGCCTCCTTCACTGTCAGTGGCAATAAATTTTATTTCCTTTCCCTAGAGTAAGTCAGTCCTCTGCAATATAAATCAAGCTTGCTTCACCTACTTCCCCAATTCTCCACTTCACCAAATTTTACAATCAGCAGAACGTAAGTTTAGAAGCTGATGAGCAAGCAAAAATGGACTTTGCTTTGGTGTGTAAAAGGAAACCATACATTAATTAATTCTTTTTTCTCTATTTGTAAATGATTAAATATTCCTCAGTATCTTGATTATACAAAGGAAAAGTAGAGAATATTTGTAAATAAATTACAGGCAGACCCTAATTTAGTCCCATGGTCAGAAAATACTTATTGTAGTAAGTGATGTTAGATGAAGAACAAAGGAAAAGTTTAAATATTGAGTATATGATTGGGTTAAGATCTGAGGCTTGATGTATAAAGTTGAATATCATTAAGATGATAAGTGGTAATATCAGCCATGAGAATGCAACTGATCAACTAATAAGAGAGTACATAATGAGAAGGGTGGGCGGGTTAGAAAAAGAAGAAATTCCAGTAAAGAAAAGAATAATAAAGACACAGTCAAAGGTATATAAACAAATGAGTATAAGCCCATGGAAACCAAAAGGAAGAGTAGTTCCGTGAGGCTGGAACCAAATGTGTGAGTGAAAATGAGGGTGTGGAAAGATGATCATAGAAACACTCAACAATATCACCTATGCATGCAGGGTGCACTCTCTTTTTATTTAGGTCTATATTGTCGTTATCCAAAAATATAAGAGTTTAGGGTAAATATGAAGATACCAGTTTGGTGAGTATTGTCTTTATATTATTTTCAAACAAAACAAAACAAATTACAGACCAGGCACCTCAAAGAGACAAAGAAACATGATTCAAGTGAGTTATACCAAAAGAAAGTAAAATAGAAGTTTGAGGACACCCATCTTGGAACAAGACTAGCTGTATGTGGTCAAATGAATTTTTATTTTGGTTCATAATGATGACTATGACATTGAAACATTTGGGGAGTATAGTAGATAAGGAAAAGAAACTGATATTGGCCCAGATCTATGCACAAGCATATTCACAAACTATTCTGGTCTGTGCTTCTAAATAATGCTTAGCTAATGGGACCATAAAAATTCTGGATCTCACTCATTTGTGGAATATAATGAACAATATAAACTGATTAACAAAAACAGATCCAGAGAAACATCGATCGGACCATCAAACCTCAGAGGGAAGGTAGAGGAGGATGGGGGTAAGGGGGAGAGATCAACCAAAGGACTTGTAAGCATGCATATAAGCCTAACCAATGGACACAGACAACAG
Organism: Cnephaeus nilssonii; assembly: GCF_951640355.1. NCBI lineage: Eukaryota > Metazoa > Chordata > Mammalia > Chiroptera > Vespertilionidae > Cnephaeus > Cnephaeus nilssonii. Next base: position 78,346,408 of record NC_137082.1, read on the forward strand.
GGGGGTGAGGGCATGAGTGGGGGGGCTGGGGGGTAATGGGGGGATAAGGACACATATGTAATACCTTAATCAATAAAGAAATTTTAAAAAATAAAAAATAAATTCTGGGCCTTAATTTTCAACTTTGGTTCTTTTGCAAAGTCCGTGGTTCTCTTTTTGGTAAGTACTATTTTATTTTATAAGTCACCAATCAGAAATTGATGATGTTATATTTGTTACATCAATCTAAGTATGATTAGCTATTTTCAATATTGCTTTTTTGTAGTTGGAGAAATTACAATGGCTAGCAAACAGTTAAGTAGGATTTATGGAAAAAATAAAATAAGAAAATGCTGTCTATTAACTTATTTGTTTCTGGAAACTAACAAAACCTGCTCCTATTTAATTTGGTGGAGGGACATCTGATTTTTTAAGAACGCACAGCTTCCTTCGTACCATTGGGTTGATCAAATAAACAGCATTGGCCAAACACATTGGTGTGTTTTAGTTTAGTTTTCAAAGAGCTGGAGATACTGGCTCTTCGTGTTCTCAAAGACAAGACTTCCATCTTATGCTCAAAGAAGATAGAGGCTCAGTTTCACTGATGTTTTACTGCGTGGACTTCTGTAGGTAGACTTCCTAACTTACTACCCTGAACAGTGTATAGTTGCAAACAATTGTCCTAAAACTGCACTTAAAGGGAGGTGAAGAGTATGTTGAGCTCTGGGCCTATACCTCATGAACCTTTTGCACTATACCAAGAAGGAAAGTATTCCACTCTTCCAACTCTCTTTTTTTTTAGCAGTATTTTCAGATATGCATCACCATTCTTACAAAATAATCAATAGAGAAGCTCTTATGACTTCAATGACAAGACACATTGTCTTAGGCTCTTTCTATATTTTGTGAATCCTATAACTTCAGGTATCAGCTGTTTATTTTGTGTAGCTTCTGCTGGCTCCAAAATTGAGCTCTGCAGCCTCTCCTAGAACTGAGTGGAGATGGTGGTGAATTTTAGTTTCCAAGATAAGCTGTATATAGTGATTTTGAAGATGTCTTACCTTTTGCTCTAGAGGAATAAAATATAAACATAGTATAACAAAATAGGTAGGTCATAATTGTTGGTGACCTTCTTATAAAAGAAAAGAATTTGTCATCTCATTTAATCCTCTCACAAGTAGTGTAGAGATCATCTGGTGAATCAGGACAAACATATAAGTTGCACACTCCTAACTGACCTTAGTCATTGCCTAACTGGTCTCCAACCTCCCCACCCCTTGCATTCCAATTCTGTGATATAACAATAATATATGCTAAAGGTGTTTAGAGAAAGAAGGGGTAATAACTAAATGTAAGTTTTAGGAAAGAATTGTATTTAAGTTCATTCTTAAGAAATTCAGATAGACTCACAACATAAAGAAGGTCATTGTAGGAAAAGTTAATAGCACAAAGATTGTCAGGTAGGTACAAGTGTGCTATTTAAAGTTGTGTTTAAGGAAAAGTAGCATTCTTCTATTTTCACAATTGAGGCTGAAGATTTATTTACTTTGTTTTGTGTTTTGATTATTTGTATATTTACTTATTTCATAAGTAATTTTATAATTGTCTCAGATACCCACTTTATCCCTCTGTGTGAATGCCCATAAAAATCTGCAGTGTAGGTCGGTGGGGATTCTTTGATGGAGCTACTGAAGTTACCATTTACAGATGCCTCCCAGCAGCCTTAACAATTGTTGCCAAGAAAAAGCTCAGCCATCCCCAAATAGCAGCCACAGGGCAAAGTCAGAAAGGTAAGCAGTGCTAGTATAGAGAAGGCCTAGTTTTCTCAGAGTCTGAATTACTAGCAAAGCAAAAACTTCTCCTGTGCCAATTCTGAAATGAATTAATTAGTCGAAGACCAATCTTGGGTAAACTTTTCTTTCCTTCCTTCCCTATCATTTTTTTCTCACAATAGTGCATGTGGTAAAACCCTCAGGGAGCAATGAGACACTTGGATAAGCCAGTTGTAGATTAAATATAGACTCCCTGTGGCAACTCTTATCTCCTGCCTTCCCTCCTGCTTGCAAAGATGCAGAGCCTGGATTATTGGCACAGCTGTGCTTCCTAGAAGACCAATCAATGCAACTATAAGAAGGGCTGAAATGCAGCAAGATTTTTAATTCTAAGGATAAATATTTTAAAGTAGGAAAGAAAACTCTTCTGAAAGTTACAATGCTGTTAAATCCAAACACCCTTTAAAAGACAAAAAAAATAAGTCTATAAAATTCGGACCATTGTCCTATTTTGGTTGCATATCAAGCTGGGATAGATAAGATCTGTATACAGAAGACCAAAAAAATGAAGCCAAGTTCCCAGAGAACAGTGACGCTTCATGAGAACTTTGTTCACTTAAGCAAAATCAAAGTTGGGGTATGGTTACCATCAGAAGCCACTAGAGATGTGAAATTCACCTTTGCTGCCTGCCTCTTTATGAACTCTCAGTTGGGTCCTGATGTCATAGAAGCATTTAGAAAAAATCCCAAATCAGGTGTAGTCCAAAATCATTAAGAGAAATCCTATATAATAAAAGGCTAATATGCAAATTGACCAAATGGTGGAACAACTCATCCCTGTGACACGCACTGACCACCAGGGGGAAGATGCTCAATGCAGGAGCTGCCCCCTGGTGGTAAGTGCACTCCCATAGCAGGAGTACTGTTCAGCAGAAGCCAGGCTCATGGCTGGCAAGCACAGCAGCAGTGGTGGGAGCTTAAGCCATCAGTCAGACATCCCCCAAGGGCTCCCAAACTGCAACAGGGCGCAGGCTGGGCTGAGGGACACCCCCTCCTGAGTGCACAAATTTTGTGCACTGGGCCTCTAGTATAGAAAATATAAAGAAATCTGTGGAGAGGATGGAGTCTAAGTCTCTTATAAAGTAGAAATTAGGATTCTTTTCCAACATGGTGTATTTGTTACCAACCATCTTTAGGGTGTGGAGGTCTGATTGTATTATCTGATAGAATTTCCCAATCCTTAGGAGGTTGGGATGAGAACATCCTGGAGTTATGGCAGTGCAAATCAGCCACAACTTGAGAATATGGTACATCTGGACAGCAGTTAATCAGTTTGCTCTTCTGGTCCATGTCAATATATATATATATATATATTACTAGAGGCCTGGTGCATGAAATTCATGCACGGGGGAGGGGGGGAGTCCCTCAGTCCAGCCTGCACCCTCTCCAATCTGGGACCCCTCGGGGGATGTCCAACTGCCGGGATTGGGCCTAAACTGGCAGTCAGACATCCCTCTCACAATCCGAGACCACTGGCTTCTAACTGCTCACCTGTCTGCCTGTCTGATCACCCCTAACTGCTCTCCCCTGCCAGCCTGATCGCCCCTAACTGTTCTCCTTTGCCGGCCTGATCACCCCTAACTGCTCCCCTGCTGGCCTGATTGCCCCTAACCACCTCTGCCTCAGCACCTGCCACTGTGGCTTTGTCTGAAAGGACAACCGGAAGATGTCTGGTCGACGTGGTCTAATTAGCATATTACCCTTTTATTGGTATAGATTAGTCAGGTCAGACAGCCATAACAAAATATCATAAATTTGTGTGGCTTAAACAACAGAAATGTATTTTTCTCACAGTTCTGGAATCTGGAATTTGGGGTCAGGGTACCAGCATAGCATCATCCCACACACCAGAAAGTGGTGGATCGATTGCCAGTTAGGGCATATGCCCAGGTTGTAGATTCAATACCCAGTCCAGTTATTGCAGGAAACAATGGAACAATGTTTCTCTCTCTCTCCCTTCTTCTGAGATCAATTAAAATGAATGATAAATAAATAATGTTCTCTAAGTATGGTTTTAACAGGAAAGACATTTGTGATCTATGAAGTGAAAAACTCTTTATAACACATATATACAGCATGACCCATCCTATCTAATAAAAGAGTAATATGCAAATTGACCATCACTCTAAGACACAAGATGGCTGCCCCCATGTGGTCAAAGATGGCTGCCCCCATGTGGACACAAGATGGCCACCACAAGATGGCTGGCAGGGGAGGGCAGTTGTGGGCAGTTGGGGGTGACCAGGCCAGCAAGGGAGGGCAGTTGGGGGAGACCCAGGCCTGCAGGGGAGGGTAGTTGGGGGGACCAGGCTTGCAGGGGAGGGAAGTTGTGGGCGATCAGGCAAGCAGGGAGGGCAGTTAGGGGTTACCAGGCTGGCAGAGGAGGGCAGTTGGGGGTTACCGGGCTGCCAGAGGAGGGCAGTTGGGGGAGACCAGGTCAGCAGGGGAGGGCAGTTGAGGGGGAACAGGCCTGCAGGGGAGGGCAGTTAGGGGCAATCGGGCAAGCCCGGGAGCAGTTAGGTATCGATCAAGCTGGCAGTGGAGTGGTTAGGGGGTGATCAGGCTGGCAGGCAGAAGTGGTTAGGGCAATCAGGAAGAGGCAGGCGAGCGGTTGGGAGCCAACAGTCCTGGATTGTGAGAGGGATGTCCGACCACCCATTTAGGGCGGTCGGACATCCCTCAAGGGGTCCCAGATTGGAGAGGGTGCAGGCTGGGCTGAGGGACACCCCCCCTCCCCATGCATGAATTTCGTGCACCAGGCCTCTAGTTTAAAAATATTTATTGATTTCAGAGGAAGGTAGAAGGAGAAAGATAGAAACATCAATGATGAGAATAATTGATCAGCTGCCTCCTACAGGCCCCTCCTGGGATCAAGCCTGAAATTTGACCAGGAATCATATCGTGACCTCCTGGTTCATAGATTGATGCTCAACCACTGAGCCCCACCAGCCAGGCCCCATTTTTATCAATACCAGGCACATAAGGTACATTGGCAAGATCTCACTCCTAGACGAAAGTCTGAAATTGCCCAAACTCCCTTGCAGCTAGGTTTCTGGATATGAATTCGTTTCTGCCAATTGGATGTTCTTGCACAATATTTTGAAGGCAGAAGTGGGTCAGAGGCATCTTCCCGCAGTTTGGGCTGTTTGCTGCTGGTGATCATGTTTGCAGAGATGTGGAGGTTTTCTGCAGCGGAATCCAGGCTGTGCACAGGCAGTTGTGGCAGAGGCAGTACCCAGTGACCTGTTTTGTGGGAGCTGGAGGGCACTTGCGGGGGCAGCAATTTCCTGATCCACGGGTCACAGCTGTGCCAGAGTGTCCTCAAATTCAGTTGTGGCTGAGGGGGCAGCTCCTCCCACTGAGCAGGGAGTCTTTCCTGAGGGCCCAGCCTAATACCCACTCCTCCAGCTTTCCAATGATTTCCCAGGCACCAATTCCCTGTGCTAAATTATTTCTTGCCTAAAATAGCAAAGATCTAAAAACATTTTGGATCCTCTACTTTCAACGAAAACAATGTTGCACAGGATCAGGTCTGAGAATTGGATGAGGTGTTGTTGAAGGCTCCCTTCTTTGAGTCTCAGCTTTCTCTTCTGTAGAGCTGAGACCAAAGATTATCTGTTCATAGTTACTGATGGCCACAACATTTCCTATCCCTCCTGTGGCCTTGCCACTTTCTGCCATCTCCTCTCTCTTGAAGTGGGGCTGACCTCTGAATTCCAAGGCCAAAGCTGAAAAGGCTCAGGGCTGCAGCCCCGCCCACCCCACCAGGGTTTCTAGCTCCAGCGCCCCCCCCCCCCACACTGTTCTGGGCTCTGTCTGGCACAGGGCCTTGCCCTCTTGGCTCACTTTCCCTCCCATCTGTGGCCCAGTGCCTTGCTGCACATCACTGCCCACCTGCTAGTGCTGCTGGGCCCAGCGGTTAGGGTAAGAGCCCATGTCAGACCTCACATCTCCTGGCTCCTGTGTGCTGCTGCCCCCTGCGCCCCGCGGCTATTCCTGCCGCTGTTCCGACTGGGGCACAGGTGCTGTGCGTTGCCCACAGGGACTGCTGTGGCCACCCAGGAAAGCCTCCCGACCCAATTCCTGACTCTAGCACCCTGATCCCGGGTGTACTTCCGCCAAAGGAGAGCTTTGCCTGCGCAGCTGCCCGAGACTGAGACCAAGCAACTCCAGGGTCCCCAGACCCCAAATTTCTGCCAGCCAAGGCAGTTGGCTGGCTGGCTCCACCCTGATCGGTGTGTGGGGGGCTATCTGGCCCAGATCAGGCCAGTTTGCTGGCCACAATGGGTGACATAGCGACTGGTCGTTAGGTTGTTATGGTTGCGATGGCATTACGGTCTCTGGCTTTATATATATATGGTTCTTGGAGCTTACTTGGTAGTTGAGAGTATAAATATTACAGACATAATTATAACTGTAATAATTCCAACCCAAGAAAAACAGAGGATATGAAAATCTAGGACTAGCAAAATTCCTGGCTTGTTGATGTGGTTGTTAGGCTCCTTATCTATGCTCTTTTGGAAAGGGCAAGTGGACAGGTGCCAGGTGATTTGGGCCAAAAAAAATATATAAAAGAGGGAGTGAACTCTGAAAAAGTCATAATGGATCCGTGCAACCTTTCAGTGTGGAAATACAAAAATAAGGCAAGCTGGTGTACTCGACTCGGTGAAGAGGCAATTTGAGAATTCCCCATCAATAGTGTTTTTGAACCAGGCTTTTGCTTCCTAGAATATGTAGAAAAGGGAAGTGGATTCTTCTGAGCTCAATTCCCAAACCGTTTCTGTTGTTTCCTTTGTGCACAATTTTTCTTGATGTTGTCAAGTGAAACTATTTCTACCTTGCTATGATTAAGATACACTGATAAAAATGTGAAGCATATATCTTAGCAAAAGTTTTCTAGTGAGTTTAGGATCCCACTTGTTTTAGTAGAACCCAAAATCTGAAGGGCAGGCAGTTGGGAATGGAATATTATAAGAAATCTGGATTGTGATGAGGATAAGGTGGAGCCCACAAGGATGGACTGAAATATGTCTCTACTCTTGTTGACTATGACCTTGGTGATGAGGGTATCCTGTGGAAGTCAAGGCTTTTAGTCATGGATCTGAACACAAATATAGCTGGCCCAGGAGTCAGAGGAAACAAAGATCCAAGACGAATACAGAGCAATTTTGTGTTAGTATCTATTGCTACAGAACAATATTATCACAAATTAGATGGCTTAAAACAACTCTCATGTATTATACTATTATTTCTGTGGTTCTAGAGTCTTGACATGATTTACCTGATTTCTTTGTTTCAGAAACTCACAAAGATGCAATCAAAGTTTTGACTAGATCTGCATTCTCGTCTCATGCTCCACTGTGGAAGTATCTCACATGATTAAGGGAAGAATTCAATTTCTAGCTGTATGGCTGAGTGTTTCGTTTTCATACAGTCAACCAAAGGCTTCACTAACCCCTAGATTGTGTCCTTAGTTCCTTGCCATGCACCCACCAACATAGCTTCTTGCTTCATTAAGGTATTAAGGGGGTGGCTGTGGGAGAGGAGAGACCACAGCAACAAGGACTCTAATGTTATGTAACATTACCATGTAATTACACACATATAAAGGTGTATATACCATCACCTTTGGCATATTCCATTTGTTAAAAGAATGTAACAGGTACTACCCCACTAAAGGGAAAGAATCACATAAGGGCTTGAACACCAAGAGGATCATGAGGGGTCATCCTGGAGTTTTTCTGACTCCCAGTGAACCATGCCCGCCCGCCCCCCCCCCCCCCCGCCACCCATTTGCCAAATATATTGACATTTTCCAAAGCTTCCAAGAGTCCCATACCATTACAGCATCAGTTCATAGTCCAGAATATCATCATCTAAATCGGGTCCAGGTGAGAATGAAACCTCTTGAACATAGTGTCTGGTATGTGTAAAGATGTAATCCTGATTAATATTGAGTTAGACATATTATGTGGATCAAATTAAAAATCTTCTAAATTTCCCCAATGAAATCTAAGGGTGACTATGAGTAGCTTCTAGGAATTCCCAGAGAGTGGGACCTAATGTTGATATTTACAATAACTTATTCAATGACTTTCAAGTAGTAGTGAATCATAGAAAATGTTTATCAATTAATAACTATACTTGGATAGCTGATTTGCTGATCATAATCAAAAGACACAGTGGACTTAAAATTATAGCTGTACTTCATCAGTCCACTTTTACTTAATATTCTGTTTTTGTTTGTTTTTTTGTTGTTGTTTTTTTGCTTGGCTGATATCTGCTATTTACTGAATTTCTTCTCTGAAATTAAAATCCCAACCAAGATTTAAATGATGGGAAAACATCATGCTCAGTTGATTCCTCAGAAGTGCTATTAAGTTCTGTATTTTGAAACATATTTCTCTCTAAAGGGTTTTGTTGTGTGTGTGTTTATTTTTTTTGCCTCTTGCGAAAAGAAGGTATCAAATTAGTGTAACTTTATATAAGAAATATAATTTCTAAGGTTTGAGAGTGTTTTGTACTTTTTAAAGTCAGGCCAGTTAAGTCAAGGTCTATTAATATTAGTATAAGTTGTATTCTTCACTTCATTAATCATTCATTAGCCCAAAATATATTTATTAAATTTCAACTCTGTGCCAATGCTTATGCTGGGCACTAGACATATGGCAGTAAATAAATCAGATAAAGCTCCTCCCTCATGAAACTAACATTGCAATAGAGCAGAGAGACAATAAACAAATGAACAAAAGAGATCATTATAAATTATGATGAAGTGTATAAAGGAAACAGTAAAGTGGGCTGAAATAGAGAAAAAATAATAATACTTCCAGAGTTGATGATTGAGAAAGACCATAAAACAAATGACATTTATGCTGAATGAAGCTTTGAGATTATAAAAAGTGAATCATATACTGAATGTGAATGTGCAGGGTGTTGGGTAGAACCCATCAAACAGAAAGAAAAACATGTAAAAATTGGCAGAAAAGGAGCAGGAAAGAAGAAGAGAGTGGTAGAAGCTGAGTGGGAGAGACAGGCAGGCACCAGATGTGCAGGAAAGTATAGGTCACTGTTAGAGGCTGGACCTAAGGCAAAGGGAAGTTATTATCTTTTTAATATTAATGGATTCTACACTTTTTTTTTTTTTTTTTTAGACAGAGTGGAAGGGAAGAGAAGGGAGAGAGAGAAAGAAACACCGATATGAGAGAGACACATGGATTGGTTGCCTTCTGCATGCACCCTGACTGGGACCCAGGATAGAACCTGCATCCAAGGTATGTGCCCTTGACCAGAATCTAATCCAGGACCCTCAGTCCGCAGGCCAACACTCTATCCACTGAGCTAAACTGGCCTGGGCTATACTTTAATAAATGATACTTAACATTTCTTCCTTTCTTCTTTCCTTCCTTCTTTCTTCTTTCCTTCCTTTTTTTCTTTCTTTTTTTCTTTCCTTCCTTCCTTCCTTCCTTCCTTCCTTCCTTCCTTCCTTCCTTCCTTCCTTCCTTCCTTTCTTTCTCTCTTTCTTTCTACTTATTTTTAGAGCAAGAGAAAGGGAGAGGGACAAAGAGAGAGACATCTACAGACAACGAGGACTGACTGTACATAACTCTGGAAGATAAAACTGCAAACTCACTAAAGCAGTTTCCCCTCCAGGATCACTTAAAGACACTCACCTCACTGGGCCCACCCATTCAAAGCTATTGTATATACTTTCTGCCTATTCCTGGGCAGTCCACCTTGCAAGACTACCTTCAAAATGACTCAAAGCCCTATAATTATTTATCCCTAATTTTTCTATTTGAGACACTAGTAAGTTGGTATTTTCCCTAACTGAAGTAAGTCTAAGAAACTTAGCTTTACTTGATGAACTATTTATTTGTTCTGATGATTTTTTGGTGAGCTTATAGTTAGCATGCTTTTCAGCACAAGAGATCCAAGAATATGTGGTCATAACAATCTTTTTCAAAATAGGTGGAACTAGGAAACTGTAATAGAACCTTTAAATTTATTTAAACCTAATTTGAATGAAAACTATGACATTTAAGAGTATCTCTCTCTCATTCTCTCTCTTGCTGAACAGTCATTCACTGGAACAAACTATTGGCTTCCTTATTGAATTATTTCTCCTTTGGCTTAAGGATCGAGACAATTAAAAATACCTGTGGTGGAAAATTGAAATAGTGCTGAGCAATGGAGGCAGTGTGCTTAATTACTGTGAGATGGTTGATAGATGGTAAATGATTCTTGTGTCAATTTGAAGACATCAGCACTCATATTTCTCACATGATATGGACTGTGACCTGATATCACATCTATTCAATTAAGCTAAGGCATAAAATTTCACATTTTTTTTTTCTTTTTACATCTGCTAAATCAGCAAGACTTTTTGACTTATTGCAATAGTTATTACTATCACCAGCCCAAATGCCAAGGGTCAAGTCAAAGGAGTGGTCTAAAAGTTATATATAAAGAAATTATGATGAGAATATGGGCCAAAACCTGATAACAAAGGCTCCAAACCTATTCTAGCAACAATGAGGCAAGTCACTTGCATTCTTGATGCTTTGGTTACCATATCCACACCATAAAGAACTGGGATCACCTATCAGAGATTTTCACCTCAAACTTTCTTTGATTCATACTGACAAACTCTATGTTTATCATTTATCCTTGGAGATTGGTTTTCATGCATCTATATAGTCAGGGAATATTTCTAGGCCTATTACAATCTTATTTCCTCACATACTTCACTAAAACTAGAAAATCTGTCCAATGTAGGTGTTGATAACCAATCATTATCAATGGGGTCAATGGGCATATTTAAAAAGTAACTGGATAATTTTAGATCTCATGAGATTTGGAACACAAAATCATTCTTATATCTTTAAGCTAAGTAGAATCGCAACAGACTGTCTGGTTTTCTCTGCCTTCCACTGCACTTTACAGGTGAGGAAACTGAAGCCAAGACAAGACCCCCCTGAGCCCAGTTACCATTATCAATGTTACTACCATGCAAAGAACTTTTTTTTAGGAGGAATAACTGACTTTAAGAACTAAATAATGTAAATAACAATTAAAAATAAAGAAACAAATTTTTAAAAAAGAACTAAATAACATGATCATTACTTGTTTGGTCTGGTTGAGGAGGAAAGTAACAAGATTTCTGGTTAGAGGCAACAAATGTATTTTATTTCAGAATAGAACTTTTTGGACAAATAGAGAATACCTATGAATGTAACCCTTGGGAATGTGGACATAAGGGAAGAACTAGCTATTGGGCTTGGAAAGGATGAGTAAAAACAAATCTTAGATACCACATCCCCAGCCAATGCTCCTGCCTATCCATTCTCACAAGCTCCCAGTGTGCTTTGTCAAGTTTGGAGGCCTGACATCTGATCTCTGTGGTACTTTCCCACCAAAATATAAAAATATATCTCTACTCTGGATGACACAATTAATTTTGGGCCTAAGAGCAATTTCTCTGTTTTTGGAACTAAAGTTCTCAACAAAAGATTCTATTAACTTGCAACTGCACCCAATTGTGAGTGTTTAGTGCCAATTTAAATAATCAGAGAATATTAAAGAAAAATTCACCCAAAAAAGTAGATTCCTACTCACAGTGCCAGTAGAGCATCTTAAATAGATATGAAAGGCTAAATGCCAGATACAGGTTGCAAATACTCACTTCAGCTTTAAGAGCCCCAGATGTTCAGTTAAATCATGCCAGGCAGTGCAATGCAATCACTGTCCATGACCAGACCTGTGTATCACCAAGGCTTGATTCTTACTTTTAGGGTTAGAACTGGAAGAGGAATCTTTATCCTCTGGGCATTTAACTGCAACATTTGGCTGCTTCCCACACACTGAGCAGTCTATTTTAACCAATCTCTAAGACTGCTTTTTCTCTTTCCATCTTGTATCTGTATCTTAGAATCTGACACCGACATAACATTTTTTTTTTAGATAAATCACTCTGGATTCTTAATAACTCTCTGGATGTCTGTAGGTGTTTTTGTTTTGGTTTGTTTTTTCTTCCTTTCCATTTATTCTGCACAGTCATTTGCATCCCACTTCTCCATTAGACAATCACAGGGAAGCTGGAGAGATCCCATCTGTGCGTTTCAGGGGGTGAAATCAAACAGCCCTGGGACAGGTGGAGCAGGCAGCAGGAAGGTGACCCCAGGCGTGCAGCAGGTGGGATGAGCAGCACAGGCAATCAGCAGGCAGCAGGCAGTCTGAAGGGCAGAAAGTCCCATGCTGCCTGCATCCAGGCAGCAATTCAAGCAGGGGTTAGCAGGTAAGAAGGGTGACAGGAGGGCAAACCAGGCATGTGACCAATGAGGGGAGAGAAACAGAAGGCAATTAGCCAGGGGGAGAGGGCGGATGGAGGGCATCCACTGACAATTATCAGGGGAAAGGGTAGTAGGAGGGTAACAATAGGAGGCAGTTTTAAGGGGCCAGAGGACATCAGGCAGGTGACATGCAACAGCAGTGCAAAAACCGGGCATGCTTTACGTGGGAAAAGCCTGGAGCAAAGAACCTTACTCACTACCCTGGCAGCAGGATCTACAAGTTAGTGGGGCTCTAAGCAACCAAGAGGTGGTACCTCACACATATGTGGTTTCTGAGTCTGGGTACCTGTTACGTCGTCTCTTCAGAAAATATTTGCCCTGCATACATTGATTCTATCCCAAAGGGACCTCAGGAAAGTGCTGTCTGGTAGGAGTAACAGAGAAAGTGGAGGTCAGCTGCAGGGCAGGCCACTGCCTGCAATTTCAAGGAAAGAAAAAAATGGAGAGAAATTCCATTTCCTAAGTGTTTTCCAAGGGTCAGTCTCTGTCAGAGACTTTTCCTATGATAATCTTAACCAATTCTATGGCAGCACTTGCATATTACTGTTGTTGTCTGTGTTTTTAAGTAGAGAAAATTGAGGTTCAAAGACAATAGGGAACTAGCCCAAGATCATACAGCTGGTAAGTGGGAGCTGAGGGTGTAAGTTGAGCCACACTGAACTCAGAATTCATCTTTGATAGCATGGTGGGTCTCAACCTTGAAAAGCCCAATTTTGACGAAGGTATGTCTTCATTCTTACAGACTAAGGCCTGGGTTTCTGTTGAACACAAATTTTTTTCAGAAGACACATGACAGGACAGAGTTTATCTGATATGAATAATGTATAGATCCCTACTAATGATACATGAAGCCTCACATATCCTCAAGTTCCAGAAGCCTTCGTGTTAGGGGCAGCACCAGAAACTGTCTTCAGTAGCTCAATGTGAAAAGCAGACTCTGAAAACACATTGCATCAGTGATCTCCGCATCACTAGTCTCTCCGCTCTGCACACTCACTGAGCCTTTCTGTCAGTTCGGACCCTTTCACCTGCAATTCACAGACAGCCCTAATCCAGATGGCAAAACTTTTAGCATATTTATTTGGCATCTCCAGAAACGCAGATGTGGAGCAAGAGCAAGTGTGCACCGCCCCCCCCTCCAAGTTCTCGCTCTGCTCTGTTCTCCACTGGCCTCCTCTTCAGCCCAGCAGCAGGATGGCCATCGCAGCACCAGGAGTTACATCCCATAGTCATCTGTTTGGGGAACAAAGGGCTGCCACATCTTGTGTCTCTTTCATAGAAGCAAAGAAAGTGACTCAGAAACCCTTTAACCTAGGAACGCTTTCCCATACAACTCATTGACCAAAAATAATCATATATGAGTTCCAAACCAGTTGCCATGAAGGGGAATGGAGTTATCATGATGAATGGTCCTATCAGAATCCACTCTTCCTCTGAGCTATGTCTTTAAAAAGGTAGATACCTGAACATAATGAAGATTCTTTTAGAGATGAGGAAAAAGATTGATGCTGATTGGCAATGAAGACTCTCTGCGCCGGTCTTCAATTAATGACTGCTGAAAAAAGCAAATGACTAAATGTGAATGGTCTCTGAGCAGGTTTGATTGGGAAAGGGAATAAAGCACTGGACATGGAATTGTTTGGGGGATCATTACTCATCCCACAGAAGTAATGTGACCTTGAACAAATCACTTCATTTCCTCAACCTTGGTTTCCTCCTTTGTAAAGTGAAGAATGTAATACCTGCCCCATTTAACTCACAGGGTTGTTAGGAGAATTAATATATATGTGTAAATGCTTTGTGTATGACAAAGGGCTATGTAAATGTGAGATGTTATTATTATTAATATTCAGAATTTAATCAACCTGGTTATTCTGTCAGTGAGCAAATATTTAATATTTTCTATGAGCCAAGTACCATATGAGCTGTGGAGAACATGGAAAAATGTAACATCTAGGAAATGCATAAAACTCACCGAGGAATCAAAATGTTGAATGTCTCAGATTATATAATACATAATTTAAAAATACAAAACAACTTAAAAGGTGTTAGGAAAATTGGATGTACAAAAGAAAAAAAAATAAAGTTAGGTACCAACATTATATTTAAAAATAAATTGTCAATCAAATAAAGATATAAATATGGAAATCTATAAGTGTTAGACTAATTATTAGAAAATATTATTGTTGAATCTCAGGGTTCAAAGTCCCAGGGCCATAAAAAATTGATGTACTAGTACTTTAATTCATAAGATTTTTAAGATCTTACAATAAAATATATCATAGCAAAACAAAACACAAATGACAATCTAGGATAAAATGTTTTTAAAATTTATAACATGAAGTATTAATATCCATTAAATATTTTGAAATAATTAAAAAAGCAATTAAGTATAAACCTGAACAATTTTTAGTAAAAGAACATTAACTTGCAATACAAATGTAAAAAGACTTGTTTATCCTAAGAAACAGTAAAAATAGTACTATTTTTGCTCAGATTGGCAAAACTGTTTACAGGCTGATAATCCATTGTACAAATACAGTATAGGAAAAAGAAAATGTGCTGCCATGCAGGTGGGTATAAACTTTTTTCAGTCTGGAAGGCAATTTGTCCGTGTGGAATAGAAACTTAAATGACAAGAGTCTTTTTTTTTAATGAGGATTTTTTAAAGAATATATTCTGTATGGCTACAATTCATATAGCTGTGG